>NC_064810.1:9530817-9755767 GCF_023721935.1 Panthera uncia | reverse complement strand
CTCTTCCTTCCCTCCCTGCCTTCCTTCCTTCCTTCCATCCTTCCTTCCTTCCTTTCTTCTTTTATCCTTCCTTCTCTTCCCCCTCCCTCCCTCCCTTCCTTCTCTTTTCCCTTCTTTATTCCCTTTCTTTCTTCCTTAGACATGTATCGAGCACGTACTATGTGTTAGGCATTGTTCCAGATTTGGGAAAAACAGTCCCCGCCCTAACAGAACTTAGATTAGGTTGTGGGTTCATGTGCACACGTACGCAACCTGAGAAAGCAAAGGGGTTCACGGAGCCATCTGTGCATCTCTCCCATAGCGACTTCAGCACTAAAGATTCCTGGAAATATCAGCCTGTTGAATAGCTTGGCTGAAAGATGACAAACACATTGTCAGCTACACCCTCAGGGTACCCTCATTGTTGCTGATGGCTTCTCGGCCCACAGGTCTGATCATCTGTGTACACCCCTGACTTGTGAGTCACTGAAGAGTCATAACTGTGACCCTGACCATAACAAGGACAGCCATTTATTTGCCCTTTGAAACGTGACCAGCTGGCCCATTAATTTTGCAGCATTAATTCTAAGAGGAAATTAAATTCCAACCAGAGTCATTAATCTTTTAAAAATAGAGCCACAAGAGGAGAACATTGATAATCAGAATGTAATTTTCTGACTTAGGAAGTGGTCAAGACATTGGTGTCAGGGCTCCCGTAGATCTAAGGTTCTCAAGGCATTTTCTCGAATGACTCAACCAGGTCAAAGCAATGGTTTTAAGTCTGGAAAAAAAAAAAAGACTTCAAAGAGTCAAGCTTCCTAAAACTTTGCTGAGAATCTTGGCCAGCAATAACAAGGATTGGCATCTATTGAATGATTAACACCCAGTCATTGATTATCTCTTCCTCAACTTCTCTTCTTACTGAGACAATTATTTAGGAGATGGGTTTTATAAAGTGGTACCCAAAGTGGCCCAGTGATGGTTAGAGAGCTACCATTTAGGTACATTTATATTCTTTTTTAAAAGTTGTGACTCTTTCTGTAGTCTGTCAGCTCTGAAAAAAATGATGATGATTTTCATTAAAGGAAACTAGGTCTGTCTCAATAATTTAATCTAAAAGCAAAACCTCTCCTAATTCGTTTATATTCTTTTAATTTAATCCTTTATTGCTTCTGTATCCAACTCAAACTGAAACATTTTTTACCCACATTTCGTTTTTGTTCAATTTATCTCTCTTATTTTTAGTGATTTAATTCCAGGTCTTTTAGAAATACACTCCTGTTGTCTTAAAGCTTCTAAGGAAAATTTGCTGCAGAGAGTAGGCATAAGTATTTGTCCTCTATGGCACCCACCTCTTATAAAAAAAGCAAAATGAGCAAATAGAAAACCAAAGTAACATGAAGATTTACTTGCCGACCCAATTTCACCATTTTTGGTCAATAATACGGGAGAGGGAGAAGGTCTTCCTGTTATACCTGCTCCTAACCACTCAAGAGCTAGAGCTAAGTGCACCACCAGCCACCATGGAAAGAGTAAAGACAGGCTAATGAGGACTTAAGACCCATCTCTGACTTTCAGGTCCCAATAAGAAGGAATGGAGTTCGGGGCCAGAACCCTATGTCAATGTGTCAAACTTTGGTTTGGTTTCACAAGAGCTGTCACTGGTAGGAGGGATTATGACTCTAGCCCTAATCACCGAATCAGAATCGAGTCTGCTCACTTGCAAAGAGACTCTGCAGATCTTTATTAAAATAGTTTCTCAACTGCTTGACTGTACATCTGAGTGCAAAACAAAGATTTCTTCTAAAAACATAATACCCCCCTTTCTTTTTTTTTTTGGCAAATCAATTGGCATTATTTTCCATCTCCAACTATCTTATATGTATACCGTCCCTTTATAATCCCCGATCCGGAATACCTTCCAGTCTCACATGGCTTCCATTGTGCAAGAGATGTGTGCCTCCCAACACAGAGTAGAGTCTCCTGCTGAAAACCTCAGAAGAGTCACATCAGAAGTGGCTCTGGGGAAAAGGTATGTTTCCAACGTTTCTATGTTCTGTGGTGGGAATTACAACATGTCTGTTCACTCTGCTTTAGACAGGAAAGCCTCGAAATCTTCTCCTATGGATGTGCTAGCCTTCCCACTGATGTCTTTCTGTGCCCATTAATATATGTTGCTAGGTAGGAAGGAGAGGTTAAATCAGTGTTGTTCATATTCCATGGGGAGTCTTCCCCCCCCCCCCGCCGCCACCCAGTCATCTCAATGTGTTTTGACTTTTCCTCCTCGATAAGCATCAGAACGGGTAGAAACTATAATATATTAATGCCAGTTATACAAACAATGTCACAAGCAGCAAATTTATAAAACAGAAAAGATTTCTTTATATTTACCAGAAGCACTGAAAGGGAATAAGTATTAAATATTGGCAAATTACTGTGCCGTGAGGCTTCTGAGTTGAGTTGTTCAATTTGCTGTATGAGTGAGAAATACCTTGATGAATGTGTAATTTAACCTGTATGTCAGTGGCAAATGGGTTTTGTTATAGAAGAAAAAATGGATTTTATTTTTAATTCAAAATGTCAGAAATGTCAGCAGCCGAAGTGACTGTTGGTTTAACCACATCTTCTCTAAATTGGCAACACAAGGCAAAAGCCTAAATTTAAGCACTGCAATTATGGTTTTGGTTTCAGACCCATCGCACAGTTGTTAGTTACCATACTTGAGCAGAGGAAAAAACTGCTCAGGGTAGGGAAAGGAATTTGCAAACTGCCACAGCAGGTTAATTTAGACTAGCTTGGACTCCAGTCATGAGAATCACGCATGCCCTCTGGAATGTTTCGGCCAACCTTGTCCTGGTTAGCTCAACAAGAGAAGACTTCTCTGGTTTTTAAAATGAAAAGAGAGAGAGAGAGAGAGAGAGAGAGAGAGAGAGAGAGAAATGAGAAGAGGCATTTGAAAATCGAATGCATGGGCAATGTTTTCAAGTGGAAAACCCCTTAACTGGAAATCCAAAGTTTGAAGCCTAACTTTTGGGTTTCAGTGTCTTTCAACCTACCTCGGTGGAAGTTAGGGTCAGTGACTACTGCATGTAGGTTTGGAATCAAGATTTGTGTTTCACGTCCTACTGTCATTATGCCATCACGGCAGTTCCTCCTTTTGCTTCATTTTTTTTTCTTTTTTGCAGCCACAAAGCAGCCTCCATGCTTCCAAGGTGATATGTGATCAAGGTGGCAATGACCGTATTGTTTCCATTCACTCAATCCAACAGCCCAGAAATGCCACCCCAAGTCTCTACTCTGGAGCAACTCCTGAACATGTGCATAGGGACACAGAAACAAGAATATCCGTGTCCAAAAACTGTACACATTTTTTTTTTAGAAGTCTAGATTTCTAACACCAAGAGAATGAATTCTAAATGGGTTGTGTGTAGGGGCGCCTGGGTGGCTCAGTTAAGCATCCAACTCTTGATTTTGGCTCAGGTCATGATCTCATGGTTCGTGGGATCAAGCCTCACATTGGGCTCTGCACTGACAGTGTGGAGCCTGCTTGGGATTCTCTCTCTCTCTCTCTCTCTCTCTCTCTCTCTCTCTCCACTTCTCACTTCTTTCTATTCTTTGTCTGTCTCTCAAAATAATTAATACATAAAAATAATGGGATATGTCTAGATGTTTGTGTGTGTGAGGACATGCACACAAAAACAATGGAATACAATTCAGGAGTGAAATGTTTGTTTCAACACGGTTATATCTCAAGACGCAAAGCATTGAATGAAAGTAACAGCTTTAGGTAAGACATATATATGGGTAGGGACCCATTTCTTTGGAGTTTATATGCAAATTCATGCTCTGCCATGTTTTTGTTTTTGTTTTTGTTTTTGTTTTTTTTCAACGTTTTTAATTTATTTTTGGGACAGAGAGAGACAGAGCATGAACGGGGGAGGGGCAGAGAGAGAGGGAGACACAGAATCGGAAACAGGCTCCAGGCTCCGAGCCATCAGCCCAGAGCCCGACGCGGGGCTCGAACTCACGGACCGCGAGATCGTGACCTGGCTGAAGTCGGACGCTTAACCGACTGCGCCACCCAGGCGCCCCTCTGCCATGTTTTATAATAAGCATTCAGGAAAGTTATAAATCAATGCATGGGGATGAGAAACGCCAGCTCCAGAGAGTGTTTTTTTTTTTTTTTCCCCCTTGAGCCTGGGAGGAGAATAATATCAGAGGAGGTAATGGGCTGGGCAAGACGCGATCACTAATACGTCAATGGACAGTAAACCCAAGAGTCATCATGATACAATCTTGATTGATTAATTAATTTTATTAATGGATCAATAAACTATATTTTATTGTACCAGCCTTTATTCCTTTTTGTATGAAGAAATACTTACTACCAATCTAAAAACCTAGCGAGAAAGGAGTAAATGGGGTGAAGACCTGGAGTCAGATTCTTTCTAGATACTTGGTAGAGACAGCAGGCTGTTGGAAAGATAAACAGCAGAACTAAATCATTACTGGGCTGACCTGTGCAGTGTTGAAGGGAAAGTAGCCAGGAGGAGGAGAGAGATTTGGTATTCTATAAAGGTGATGATTGACATGGTGGGCCCCCTGAGAAGGCCAGAAAAAGGGCAGTCAGGCAGCAGATGGGAGAGGTGACTAGTAAGGCAGAACGGGCAGCATTTCCTCTAAAGCTGGGATGGAATTAAAGATGGAGCCAGAGAGCGTGAATTCTTTGATTCTTAGAGGATATGAGCTAAAGAAGCTCGCGCTGGGGCACCTGGGTGGCTCAGTTAAGGGTCCGACTCTGGGTTTCGGCTCAGGTCATGATCTCACGGTTCGTGAGTCTGAGCCCCATATCTGTGCTGGAAGCATGGAGCCTGCTTGGGATTCTCTCTCTCCCTCTGTCTCTGCCACCACCACCCCCTGCCCCGCACCCATGCTCTCTCTCTCTCCCTTTCTCTCTCTCTCAAAAGTAAACAAACATTTAAAATCAAGAACTGAAAAGCCAACTTTAGGAGCGATCTGGGACTGTGGTTGGCTCAGCAGGCCCACAAGTAGGTCAAAGGGGCCTTGAGACTCCCAGTTGAGCGTGAGAGCAAAATTGAAGTGTCTGACCACAGAATGTCAGCTGAACAGAGCTTGGGAGTGTCGAGTAGGAAAAACAAAGTGAAGCAGGAAGGGGAAGATGTGGGCTGGCGGCCCCACTGGGAGCAAAGAGCATGAGCAGTGAGAGGTGGTGGCTGAAATGCTGGGTGATAGTGAATGCAGTGTAGTATCAGTCGAGTCATCTGGGTTGTAGCAGAGTATCCTGGGCGTCAGCCACTGAAGTGTCATTGGGGAGGGGGACATGAGGGAGAGGATGTCTAGGAGCTGCCAGATGGCAGGGGCCCTAGAGGGAACGTGGAGTGGGGCTCACAGACCAGTGGGAAGCAAAGAGAAGGCAGAGGACTCTTTCTCTCCTCTACCAATGACCTGAATTTTGTAGACATAAGACCACGTTGATAAAAGCACAAGGAACTGGCACCGATGGTGGGTAATTGGATGCAGTTGAAAAGTAGACAACCAGAACTATGGTGACGTGTCCACTCGGTTTCTCTACCCTTAATATGGCCTTTCACCTCCAAATCTTCCTTCCCACGAGCGATCTAATTATGCCGCCCCTTCCACACGTTCAATATGAGCATCTAACCATCAATCTCAGGATAGATTTAGCTAATCTGATAGAAGAATGAACCCAGACGGTAAACAGATGATGAAAACTGACATGCATGTGCACTGTTCCTCTGAACATTGTTACGTGACAATAAGTATTTGAGAGTACTAAATAATTGGGTCAATAAATAATTGGACAAAACTGCCTTGGTTTGTCAGCTTGTAATGTGGAAAGAGGAATTAACTGAACTTCCAGGTTTGTTCACCAAAGAAAGAAAACATCGCAGATAAACCCTTAAGAAGCATTGCCTCAGTTTTTTAAGTGAGCACGTTGTTCTGTACTAAAAACATACAAAACAACACCCATATACAGACAATGTGAGAGAAAGGGAGTATAAGTGAGCACTGCTTTGCAAACTCATATATGATCTTCCTGTTCGGACCTGCCGGTGGGATGTGGCTTTTCCAGCTACTCCACTGAATGGAGCCCATAAAAATATAGTCGATGTACAATGGGGAATATGCTACATATCTTCAACAGTCCTTGAATATAATCTGATTTTAAAGACAATCTAAATAAGGATGATCAGGGAAAAAAAATTATCGAAGTGTATGATTCATAGTGGGGGTAAGGGGGGAGGAGACATTCCAAACAAGAAATCAGTCTAAAGATGTGTGACTCTAGTTTGGCCACGGTAAGATTACACCAGTGGCTTAGAGATTCCAAAAAAAATGGTCACGTACAGTCTAATCGGTTGGTACCTGCGAATTCTTTCCTCGCCATGCAATTCTTTTTGTTTTGCAGATCCAAAGGATATAAATCCTGAAAATGGAGGAACCGTCGCCATTGCTAATAAAATGGTAAACATCCTCTGCCGTTAAAGAAGAAGAAATAATCAGGGCGCAATTGGGTCCTTAAAGTGCTTCTTCGTGTATCCAAGAGCGTACATCTTGTAGCAATCTGACAGTAATGGCTAGCCTAAAACTGGGCGATCATTTCTCAGAGAGCCGTGTTTACCTAATTAAGAGCTTCTCTGTGGTCCCCAGTTACTTAATTGTGTCATTAGCGGCAGTTTTGACACGAAGAGCTACTTGGGTCTGCAGCACCAGCCTGGCCTCCGTTAGGAAAGCCCAGCAGAGCGGCTCCCAGGGGGCCGGCACAGCCCCACTGCAGTCTGTGCAGCACAAAATGGAATAATTGGTCCCCAGAGGGGCTGTCTCCTCAGCTGCCAATAGGGATTGTTTTTTTCTTCTTTTTTTTTCTCGTGAATAAAAAGCCAAGCCTCCAGGACTCCTCTGCTGACCATTAACTCGCTGTGGCGCGCAGAGCGAGTGTGGGTGTGGGGGGGTTAGGTCCCAGCGATTGTGACTACTACTGTCCTCTTTGCACTACTGTCCCCTGTCATGTCTGATAGCACCAAATGAACGTACTGACAGAGGGGAGAATGTGGTCAAGCTTCCTGGTAGTCAGACTGAGAGAATGTGCAGTGCACCACAGAGGCATCCGATCAGGCGGTACCACGGCTGTTTCAGCTCCAGGATCCGGGGCCCAAAGGAGCGTTTGCCCTCCTGTAATAACACAGCAAAGGGCCAGAAGTGACCATGATCGTGGCGGAAGTCGGGTGGGAGCTTCCTGCCGCGCCTTCCGTTTTTCAGAAGAAAGAGCAAAACTAAGAGAGTCAACACAAGTCCTCAAAAGTATTTCCCCGGGAAAAATACCAGCGACTTCTAAAACGGGTTTTGTTTTTAACTTCTATTGAGATATGATTCACACATAATAAATTCACCGTTCTGAAGTACACAACTGAGTGATTTTAACATATTCACGAGGAGGCATATCCATCACTACTGCCCCATTCTAGGAAACACTAGCACAATAATGATCTGTTGAGAAAGAGATATTTTCATTTGCAATTTGAGCCTCTATTTTGGGGCTTTTTAATTCAAGCCTAGACATCTTTGTGAAAAAGAAAATACTTCTTGGAAAGTGTCTTAAAAAGCATATAAACAAAAAACTTAATACAATTTTATTTTCTTAAAAAAGCCTAAAGGATTCAGATTTACTTAGCTGAGGCAGCCCATTGAAAATTAGTTTTTGTGTGTGTATAGATAATGTGACCCTCCGTTGTATATTCTAGGACACAAATTTCTTTAGTATAGGGTCACTGAAATAATTTTTTTGGTGCATCATTCCACCTCTGTTTTCTCAAAATAGAATTAGAAGTGTTCATCCAATTTTGCCATTGCATTTTTCAAATGCGACTCAACTCTAGAACCCCTGTTGCCTTTATGGCAAGGTCCATACCAACCTTTTGCTCTAAGAAGATCTACTTGACATATCTTATATCACTGGTCACTTAGGAGGGAGATATTTGCCACTAATCAGAGCTGCTTCGCTCCATTTCAAGTGTTGGTGTTGGGCAGTATCTTTGCCTTGTTTCTCCCAGAAAGCAGAGCCTGAGATGAGGGCCTGCACTAAACTTATTTTGGGAAAGAATTCCAAGGGACGGGTGTAGGAGACAGGACAGAAGAAAATGGAAGGAGGGAATGCCCATCCAAAGGTATGCAATTGAGTTAAACCCAGGAAACGAGAGATAACACTACAGCTGAGGCAAGATGTTGTCGGGTCATAGCTGCCTGCAGATGTCTGGTGCAATAAATGGCTGGCAAAACCTAGTTGTAAGAGGTGTCTGGTAAAGGGTCCCAATCTTATGCCCACGATGGGCATTTAAAGAACTGTAAAAGGTGAACCACGGTTCGATGCACGTGGCACATCTAGGCCTGTGTGAAATTTCAAACAAGAAGTCATTTTTAAACAATGCAGGTTTAGAAATTCTCATATTGTTCTGGCTACAAAGACAGTAAAGGTCAGATGGGTAGAGGGATCGTGGCCAGAAAAGGGCCTCCTGAAGTTGACATGCAAAGAGGGGGAGCTGAAAGTGACCAGAAATATGAGTCCGGACCAAGAAGCTGGAATGCCAAGGTGGAGCAGGCAAGATCCAGGTGGGACCAGAGCAGGGAGTTTTCTTGTCTTTTCTTGGCCAGACTGGATAAGGAGATGGTCACCTACTTAGTGAGGATAAATTGGAAACCCACCCTCAGGCTCTATACTCCTTATAGCTGGTGGAGAGTAAACCGATCTCATTCCAGAGTTCAAATCCAGCCATCCTCAACAGAACACTTTGTTAGTTTCATGAAGGTTGACATCAAACAATTCTCCATTTGTTAAGATAACACTCAAGTTAGGCAGACTATGCCTGATTATTAGAAACAATGTTCCCTTGGGGGCATCTGGGTGGCTCAGTCAGTTATGTGTCAGACTCTCGATTTCGGCTCAGGTCATGATCTCATGGTCTGTGGGATCGAGCCCCACACTGGGCTCTGTGCTGACAGCGTGGAGCCTGCTTGGGATTCTCTCTCTTCCTTTCTCTGTCCCTCCCCCTCTTGTGTTTTGTCTCTCTCTCGCTCTCTCCCTCAAAATAAATAAACATTAAAAAAAGAATAATGTTCTCATGCTTTTCAAACAGTGTAGGTGGAAGAGTAAATTAAGATGACTTTTCTGGAGGTGGGCGATTTGAACCAAATCCTTAAAAATGTTTTATGCCTTTTGACCCAACAAGTCTACTTGTAAGAATCGATCCTAAGAATAAAGGCAGATACGGTCACAAAAAAAATGTATATATAAGGACGGTTATTAAAACGTTGTTAACAACATTGAAGACAACTTTTTTTGCCTTTTCAATTTTTTATTTAAATTCTAGTTAGTTAACATAGAGTGTGATATTAGTTTCAGGAGTAAAACTTAGTGATTCGTCACCTACATATAACACCCAGGGCTCGTCAACTTTTAAATTAATTAATTGGGGGATAGTTATTAACATATTAATACAGCCATAAAATGAATTAGTAGAAAGTTATCAAAAACCATGGTTTAAATGTGTACACCTTAACATAGAAAGATGACTACAAATTATTAAGTAACAAAGTTAATGAACTGCATGATTCTGTTTATATAAAATTATATATGCACAGAGATGTGTCTAGACAGGTAGTTACCAACTTTTTAATGGTTCTTATCGCTTGCAATGTTTCAGGAGATTTTTCCTTTCATATATTTTTTGTATCCTTTGGCATTTTATAAGTCATGTTATTATTTTCACAATCTAAAAAAAAACCAGCAAAGATATTTTCATTTTGAGGAAAATAGATTCCAGTTCCCAGTTTGAACAAAAACATGTGGGTAGCTCCTACTTTAAATTCAGTCTGGGTGTGCTACGTGCTATAGCAACATGCAGTAATTAGCTGACTCAAGGTGTATTTCCATTCTTTTTTTTTTTTTTTTAAACTTTTTTTAACGTTTATTTATTTTTGAGACAGAGAGAGACAGAGCATGAATGGGGGAAGGGCAGAGAGAGAGGGGGGAGGGGCAGAGAGAGAGGGAGACACAGAACCGGAAGCAAGCTCCAGGACCCGAGCCATCAGCCCAGAGCCCGACGCGGGGCTCGAACGCATGGACCCCGAGACCGTGACCTGAGCTGAAGTCGGACGCTTAACGAACTGAGCCATCCAGGCGCCCCGGTGTAGTTCCATTCTATTGACACATAAAATTTTGGCCGTCCTCCTTCGGGCTGAATTGAGGCAGATGTGCCAAAACTCAAGATTTATGTGAACTACAAATAACTTACCAAAAATCTGAGGACACTTTGTTTCTGTATGTTGTCAGAGCGCTCACCTGGTGGGTCCAATCTGCCAATCGTTCAACCCAAATTCCTGGTTTGCTCAAAGTATGAGTGAGTCATTCACACGGGAAGACTGGCATTTGAGACAGAAAATAACATCAGTATCAAGGGACTGTTTCCCGGTGATTCTGTAAATATCCTTCTTTTTCTATCTCCTCCCAGTATTTGCTGGGTTCGTTTGACATTCACTCCTTACCCTGTCATACCTTATTGGAGGTATGATTTCATTTGTTAGGAAACGCATTGGTTTAAAATATTTTATGCAATATTTCCAATAGCACTTGGTGGGAATATGCAGACTATAGATCATATGCTGATAAAGTATATTTTGTCAGTCTATTAATTAGATTAATAGATTAATTAGATTCATTTGCTAAATAAGCTTGTGAGAGCTTTATTGCCGTAACACTAATGATTGTCTTACTGATAGCTTAGAAGCATGCACACTTTCTGACTCATCAAAAGACTAAATTATGCTCATCAAAGAATTGCATTGTATTCTAATTCTTTGCTAACGGGTGGTAGTTACAGAAGACTTTATTAATGGCACGTCCCCCTTCCCTCTTGATATCTAGTAAGTCACTGCCTGTTGTCACATACTTGGTTACAGTGGGCTTGTAAGTATTCTCTTTTCAAGTACCTATCCCTTTCCTATCCAGTTAGATAAAAATCATTCACAGTATTCCGAGTTCTAGAAAGACTTGGACTGTAAGTTGGAATCCCTGATGCTTAGCTCCTGCCCCCCATCCCGGAGCCCTCTACTCAGGGTACAGACAGGAACAAGAGACATTCTACGCATCCACACTGTTCCCAGGACAAAGTTGGGCATCCGAAAGCAGATAATAGATGCCTGCAGGTGACCAGAGTTCTAGAGGGGAACACAGATGACGGTTTGGGTTTGTTGACACAGGACTTTGACAGTGAGTGGCCTGACAGGGGAATCAGCTGCAGAAGGCCTTTTCTGACTTGCATTTGACAGTGGGCCTCCTCCCCCAGGCAAGGAACCCCAAGCTTGGATGGACCTAAGCAGAAACACACACGTCTAGACTTTGGCAAGGGATTCTCTCTGGCACGGCCCCTGGGGTTCAAATGGTGTTTTCCTTTGTTGTTTCTGTTGCCTCAAGAGCACAGAGGTTTTGATAAACTACTTTAGACTATTTTAATCTCAGGGATTTTTTTTTACATATAGAAACATTTTTCAAAAAGCATTTCATTTTGTGTTAATATCTTTTGTCCCAATTTACTTCACTTCCTTTGGTTTCTAGGAGCATTTAAAACTACAGATTCATAGATACTACCTCCAGAGATTCTAATTATTAGGTGAGCCTGGGCTGGGCCCTAGACTTCCTGACTAATTAAAAAGCAGCCTGAGATTCTGAGAGGCAGCCGAATTTCATAACCACCGACTGAGTGGTTCGAGCTCAAGGAATGGGACAATCTTGTCTTCAACTTACGTAATTTTCTGGCACTGGGAAAGCCTCCTCATCGGTCATTGGTAATTCCAGGACTTATGGAGAACTTAAATATGTATCAATTACTCCTTGGCCCTGAGAACAGAGGTAGTAGTATCAGCTGAGAAGAAATCAGGTGGAAAGTCAGACTTCAGGGATGGTGCCTTGCGTCAATCGGTGCAGTTATGTTTTCTGGAAAGAACAGTCTTCTTAAAATTTCTAAGTGATCCTTAACTGACTGGAATTTAAATAAAAACTTGAAAAAAATTTCTAAATGATCCTTTGAAAAAGGTAAAACAGAGGGGCCCCTCGGTGGCTCAGTCGGTTAAGCATCAGACTTCAACTCAGGTCAAGATCTCATGGTTCGTGAGTTCGAGCCCCACGTTGGGCTCTACGCTGATGGTGCAGAGTCTGCTTGGGATTCTCTCTCTCACATTCTTCCTCTGCTCCTCCCCCACTGCTCTCTCTCTCTCTCTCTCTCTCAAAATAAATAAAAACTTTTTTAAAAATTTAAAAAAAGAAAACAAAAAGGATGTAACTGATTTGCATATGGCTTACAAGAGTATTTAGCAATGGAACCATATTTTCCTTTCAAATAAAGATGTCACCTAGAGCTCTAATACATGCTATACCTAAGTGGCTTTTTTTTTTAAACTTAAAACTGTATTTAACAAGTTCTAGTCTGTAATTGTTTAGAGGACTTTTCTTCCCCTCGCACTTCTCTTGATGTGGACACAGGTCCCCAAACCTCCATGCTAACTTTCTCTTCCAGCCTCTCACAGATTCAGGGAGTGAGGCTTGGTGATGGAGAGGAAGTCCAGCAGGCATGACTATCCCTTGTCTTCCCTCCGCTCTCTGTGATCTGCCTGCTCTCTGCCTTGTCACCAACGCAGCCCAGCAGGCAAGTCCTGCCACACACTTCCTGCCCCAGGCCTGGTCTCATGGGTGAGTCAATCCACTTCTGGGGTACTAAGCTGTGTACCATAGTAACAAACTTCAGCCTCCTCCTTCAACCTCGCTTTTGTCCATCAGTAATCTCCATCGTCCATCAGTAATGGACAACCTCCATTTTGGAGGATGGACAACCTCCATTTTGTCCATCAGTAATCTGACGCCCGTTCTTATCACTCACTTAATTAGGCAGGGAAAACGAGAAAACTCTCTCACCCTCCATCAATCTTAAACAATTATATCTACTTACCACAAGTTCAGTTTGGAAGAAAGACGCAGGCTGTCTTGTTAAATCAGAATTATAACTAAATATCGACCATGTCGTGGTTCAAAGCGCAGAGTAGAACCCTGGGGTGTCTGCCATCTATCAGCTGTTTGACCTCAGGAAAACCACCTAATCTCCCGCCATCTCAATTTCCTCATCTGAAAAAATGGTTCCTTCCTCCTAGGATTATTGCAAAGTTTACACAGGTTGATATTTGTGTATGAGTAAAATGTTTACAACAGTGCCTGGTATATAATAAATGCCTCATGAGTGCTTGCTAATATCACTATTGTTTCTTTCCCCTGCTGGTTGATGTTTTGTGACACGATGTGGAAAAAAACCTCTTAACTCATGACACAGAAATAGCCATGAAAGATCGTTTTTCCCCCCCCTCTCCCTTCCATTTATTTATTTAAAACCATCTGCTTTGTAGCATCAGGACCCTTTTCCATTAAACCAAGATGGCTGGAGACACTTCAGGTGAGACACTTCAGTTGAGATCAATGAATGTCAAAGAATAAATAATAATAAGTGCATCAGAATTTAGTAGATAACATACCTGAGTGCTCAGATTTATTGTAAAGTTGTAAGCATTTGAAATATTTCTTACCTGAAAATTGAATTAAATATGAAAACCCTGGGGCACCTGGGTGACTCAGTTGGTTAAGCATCCAACTCTTGATTTTGGCTCACGTCATGAGCTCACGGTTCGTGAGTCCCAGCCCCACATCAGGCTCTGTGCTGGCAGGGTGGAGCCTGCTTGGGAGTCTCTCTCCCTCTCTCTGCCCCTCTCCACTTGTGCTATCTCTGTCTCTCTCAAAATAAGTAAATAAATATCTTTTTTAAAAAACATGAAAACCATGAAGTACCTTTTTGGAACACAGTTTGAGAACCAGTGCTCTGGCCTGTACCTGATTAAACCAATCCTACTTGACAGCAAGGCAGGATTTAGGAGGACTTCTTAAATGGAGTTTTACAAAATTCTAATTAGAGTTACAGAAACCCCCCAACTTATTAACTTCAAATTCAAATTTAAAGCTCAAGATCATGACATGGATGACTGGGGAAGCCTAGAGCCCTGGTCCTATTTCTGGTGGTCCTGTTGACTGCAGGCCTCCAAGGGTCTCCATTCATGTTGTATTCCTGTGCACAGTGTCCCAAGGTGGTGAATGAAATGGTTATCATGACTCCTTCCTGTTGCTTCCCTGGTAATCCCATGGGTTATCTTTAGACTGAAAAAAAAAATTTAATGTTTATTTCTGAGAGGGAGAGAGAGAGAGAGCATGTATGGGGGGGGGCAAAGAAAGAGGGGGACAGAGGATCCAAAGTGGGCTCTGCACTGACAATAGAGAACCCGATGTGGGGCTCAAACCCACAAACTGCAAGATCACGACCTGAGCCAAAGTCAGCCACTTAAACAACTGAGCCATGCAGGTGCCTCACCATGGTTGCCTTTAGAGATTTGACCAATGTTATTATCCCTTGTGGTAGGCAGAACAGTGGCCCCTCGAAGATTTCCACTTTCTAATCTTCAGAACCTGTGAATGTGTGTGAGCGTGTTACCCTAAATGTGGCAAAAAGGACTTTGTAGATATGGATACATTAAGGACCAACAGATGGAGAAATAATCCTGGAGAATCCAGCTGGGTCCAATCCAATCCTGTTAAGAGGGGAGAATTCTCCCTGGTGGTGATAGGAGGGAGAGAGGACTAAACAAGAATGGTCAGAGAGAGGCAGCATGCTGGCTTTGAAGGTGGAGAAAGGGGCCATAAGTCAAAGAATGTGGGCAGCCTCTAAAAGACAAGAAAAGACAAAGAAAGAGATTCTCTCTTAGAACCCCCTAGAAGGAATATGGCTATGTCTATGCCCTAATTTAGCCCAGGAAGTCCAGCATTAGATACCGACCTCTAGAACTGTAAGAACAATTGAGTTGAGTTGACTTGAGCCATTAGGTTTGTGGCAATTTATCACAGCAGCAATAGAAAACTAGTACATCACCTATAACAACTCTATGGAGTTTTTAGCAATATGGTAGCCATTCTTTAGCAAGTTTTGTTTTGTTTTGTTTGTTTTGTTTTGTTTTGTTTTGTTTTTCAAGTAGGCTTTACACCCACTATGGGGCTTGATCTCACAACCCTGAGATCAAGACCTGAGTTGATATCAAGAGTTGGACGCTTAACAGACTAAGCCACCCAGGTGACCCAAGAGTTTCTCAAGTGTAAAACAAACACAGAAAATCTCATGTCCTTCTTGACCAGCTGGATCTGACTTGAATGTCTGTAGTTGTTCAGGCAAGAAAGATATTTGCTGTGTTTCAGAACCTCCTGGGTGCTAGATTATCGTGTTACCCTTAGCAACACAATGATGAAACAACAGTAAGCCTTTTCCTGAGGAGTCAATTGTCCATATGTCCAAATTCCTCATCCTCCTCACCCATTCGCTGAGTGGAGTGTACATATCTGGAAGTTTGTAGCATTGATTTAATTTATTCCTCAACAATTCTGGGAAGTAGTGATATTATCCTTACACCCCTCTTACTGAGGAGAAAACTGAAACACAGATAGAGGGAAAGCTAATAAATGGTGGAGACAGGAGAGACTCCCACACAGCTCGGTTCCAAACCCTGTGACAGTGAGTATTACAACACACTGCCTCGCATAAAAATAATATACAGATAGTACAAATGCCAAGATGATAAAGACAACAGTAGAGAAGGCATGCTATACACTGAGTGCTATGGAACATCAAAGTGATAGTCTTTTTAGAAAGAAATGGAAAATGCTTGCTGGAATGCTAACATTCTGCGTTAATATGAATTAATAATGATAGCTCGCTGCTCTTTGTCCATGTATCAGTTAGCTACCACCGCGTAACACTCTGAAACTTAATGGCTTAAAAAAGTAAGCACGTGGTCATGCTCACTAGTCTGTTGCTCATCCAGATGGTTCTCCTGGAATGGGCTGAACTCCATCACGCATCTGCGGTCAACGGCAAGTTAGGTGGGCAGCTCCACGGCTCTAGGCTGGGCTCCTTCACAGGTCGGGAGCCAGCTGGCTATAGGCTGGGCTGCCTCCGTCTCCCTCACATGGCCCGTATCCTCCAGTATGCTAGCCCAGGCTTGTTCACAGAAAGATGTCAGGGTTCCCCGAGAAGGAGCAAGCCAACGTGGCACTACTTCTGCTGTTTTCTACCGGGTAGAATAAGACATGAAATTCAAGGGCAACCAATAAAAAGATTCGAGGGAACACAGACTCCATCTCTTGATGGGAGAAGCTGCCAGATTCAATGCAAAGGGACATGGGCACAAGAGGAGTGGAAGATTGGAAACGTTGTGTCATCAGTTAAACACATCACGCAGTGATTCATTTAAGCCTCACAGCAAACTTCTGATATGGGTAGTATCATTGCATTCATTTGAGAGGTGAGTAAACTGTAATGCCAGCTTCGGTACGGGGGACACCTGGCTCCAGAGCCTGCAGGTGGACGAGGGGGAAACAGTTTGTACACCTAAAGCCCACAGGGGAACGAAGGAAGGGCATCAAGGCTTCTCTCGTGCCCTGTTCAGCAGGCATATAGCTGCACACTGTGGACAGACAGAGGCTGGGAGTAAGCAGGAGTCAGAACAGGGGATGGGCAGCAAAAAGAGGGCAGAAGTAACCACAAACAGTTAAGAGTTTGCTGCAATCCAGGGAGAAATGATAAATGACTGAACCAGGGCCATAACTGGGGACTGGCTAGAGAACAGAACTGAGCGACAGTTAAGAGGTAGAGCTGACAAGATGTGGCCACTGGCTGGATTCAGGGGCCAAGGAAGAGAGAAGATCGAGGAGCATGAGGAGAAGGGGAGGACATTCACAAAGCAGGGATTCTAAGAGAAAACAGGTTCGTGGAGGGTTGGGAAGATGGGAGAATGTGGGCAGGTGGAGACAACTCATTCACCCTTTACCCAACAAAGACTTCAGTGTCCACAATGTGCAGGTACTGTTCTAGGCACTTGAGATACACGAGGGACAAACCAGACAAAAATCTATGCCTACCGGAGCTTTCCTTTTAGTGATGGAAAACCCACAATAGGAACCATAAACATAATGAAGCAGTTTTTATAGCGTGAGAGGAGGTTACACACAGTTACTGTAATAGTTGCCTCTGGCTGATGTGACAAAATTACCTCCAACTGGATGGCAGAAAACAATAGAAATGTATTTTCATGGAAGTCTAGACACGGGGGTCCAAAATCAGTATCACTGGGCCAAAATCAAGGTGCCAGCAGGGTGGTGTTCCCTCTGGAGTCTATAGGAGAGAATTCATTCCTTGCTTCTCCCATCTTCTGGCGGCTACTGGCATTTCTTGGCTTCTGGCTGTATCCCTCCAATCTCTGCATCCAGGGTCACATTGCTGTGACCTCTTCTGTCTGCATAAAATCTCTCTCTGCTTCACTCTCATAGGGAGACTCAGGATAACATTAAGGGCCCATCTAGATAATCCAGGATAATCTCTCCATCTCAAAAATCTTAATTTCATCACATCTGCAAGGTCTTTGCCCTATAAGGTAAGATATTTGCAGATTCCAGGGTTTGGGACACTGATATTTTTATTTTATTACTATTATTTTTTTATAGGAGGCATTTCTCAGCCTTCTAAACTATGACACAAAGGAAATGAAGGGAGGGTATGCGGGAGCAGAAGACCTGAGGAGGGGGAAGTGATGCTGAGTTGTAAGACAGGGTGGTGTAGAAAGGTCTTACTGTGCAGATAACACTGAGGGCATCTGGGGGTGACCATTATAGGCAAAATGGGGGAGGGCAGAGGGCAGCAGCATTGCATAGGTAGAGGGAGTAAGGACAGAGAAAGATGAGTGAGGGCACAGGGTGACTGCAAAGACGCCTGTTTCAGGTAGAGTGAGTTTCAAGTGACCATGGAAACTCCAAGTTCTGGATTGGATGGAGGAAAAGCTTTAAGCATTTAGGGGGAGGTGAGACCATGATCCAAGATGAGGTCTTCCAGGAGAAAGGTGTAGAATGAGAAAAACAAAGATCAGAGGAAAGAATTAGATGGCAAATCAGTGTTTAAGGGACAATTGGCTTTGGGCTCATCTGTCTACAGGAACCTGGATTTTAGGGAAAAAAAGGTACCAGTCTCTTTCTTCAGAAAGCCTCCAAGCAATCCAGGCTGGGCTCTGATCTCAGTTCCTGAACAATGAGCATCTTCTAGGCTGCAGAAGTGCACAGGACTAAATGCACCCCTTCCTCAACCACTGTCCCCATTACCACTGAATCCCATGTTTCTGCTACCATTTGCATCCTGAGTTCAGAATTCCTGAAACCTCTGGCCAGTAGCCTATACTTCTTGGATGCAAGAATTCATTCGCCACCTTAGGTTTGGTGTTTTGTTTGTGTGTGGTTGTGTGTTTCTGTGAGTAGGCTTCATGCCCAGCATGGAGCCCAGCCCGGGGCTTGAACTCATGGCCGAGATCAAGATCATGGCCAGACCTAGGCACATGTGGCCTCATATTGGCCACAGTCTGATGGCCAAGATGGTCACCTGGAAACTCTTGCCACAAAAAAATTTCGGACTAGGTCAATATTCCTGTTTGAATGAGGTGGAGGTCCCAACTGTGTGCACGTACAAGAGTGTATGTAAAGATTTTTCTGGTCTCACCTCTACATCCCAGCTTCCCTCGAAATACGGCCATGGGCATAGATGCACTTTCTCAGATGCAAATCTGCCTCCCAACAAAGGTCAACTTCTATTCTTTCTGCTAGTGGGTCACCTTAAACAATGGCTCCCAAAATCGCTGCTCCTTGCAATAATCTGGGGAGTTTTGTAGATCTCAAAGGCTATGTCTTTCCCCAGGCCAGTTGACTGGTTCTCAGGGTTTGGGGGAGAGGGCAGAATTCAACTCTCCAGGTGAAGCGGGAGAGGATTGAAAACTATTGATGTAAAGCATATGAGCCCCCTTTTTGACCGATATCATGTCTAAGGCCTTCAACCATAGTTTGAATAGGACCCATGAGTTTCTAAAAGTTTACGTCAGATATCTCACATGTAAGAAAGACTAATAATGACGAATCGTTCATGAAGGAAGTCACCATTTACAACCCTGAACCAGGCATTGTGCATTTTCTTATTTAATCCTCATAGCAGCTGAATGAGGTAGCTATTTGCTATCTTCTACGGATTAAGAATTTAGAGTGCAGCGAGGAAACTTGCTCAAGGCCATACTGTCAATAAGTAACAGAACAAAGAGACAAGTGCATGCGGATCAGATTCCAAAGTCAGTACATCAACAGAGATGCAATCAAAGGGGTGAGTGCTGTGAGTTCACATGTGGTGGGGAGCACGAGCCCAATCCTGGCTTCTCAGAGGAGATGAATCTAAGCTCTAACCTGCAGGATAAGATGAAGCCACATTGGAAAAGCCAGAGATGCGTGCTGAGGGAGGGAGACAGCTGCTAGAAAGGGGGCCAAGGAGGAAGAAAAGAATGCGCCAGGCAGGGGGAATAGAACGCACCCAGGCCTGAGAGTGAAATAAAATATGCCGATGACCCAGGTGACGATAAACATAAGATGTCCCCACCTGGCTCAGGTAGAAACGGTAAAGCATCAAAATTAATATTGTAGAGGATCTACGGAAAAGAGAGCACACTGAGTTTATAGAATCTGAATTCATAGAAGTTCAATAACAGGAAGTGGTCACAGAAGCAACTCAGCAGTGGTGTGAGAAGCTTATTACAGAAAATGCGTGAGAAAGAAAGTCTTGTTGTTAAGGCCACGCGACAGCATTTACCTTCTAAGATAATTGCCACCATCCATTCTAGAAGTGGATTAGACATTATCTACTATAGCCCTTTTGTTTAAAGAACCTAATCCTCAGAGAGCTTGCCCAAGGTCCTAGCAGCTGTCGAAAAGTCCCCAGGTTGGCCCTGAGATACTGCGTGGTTGACTCCAGGATCCTTTTTTGTTTTCTCTGCTCTATCTAGAGGTAAATTATCAAAGGGAATGGAAATAATTTTGCATAATTTAAATGATAAAAGATAATGAAGAGACAGCACAGCTCACGGTTCTTATATGACCCACTGCCCCTCTGACCAAGGCAGCTGTGACATCATTCTCCTTCACCTGGCCATCCAAAGCAGCCACCGCATAAACACATGTTCCTGTATGTATGTGTGGGCAACTTTGTGGAGAGAAGGTCTATGGCAAGCCCAAAGTACATATCCATAGCTTTCGAAAGGTCTCTGAGTCCCAAAGAGGTTTTACAACGGCAAAGTGCTTTCTTTTATTAAAAACCCAAAGGCACAATTGTTTTTCCTAAGCTTATATATTCAGTACTGTGGGGTAGTTTTATCGAAAATGTTTGTATGTTTGATATGGATTTTCCCAACGGAAAGCTAATTTACGTCTTGAAACATTAAACAATCTGAGCGACAGGATGTTCTATCATTGTTACCATTAGCGGCAATGGTTAATGCCTAATTAACACAATATGCTGCATGGGACTCTAAGACCTTCCCTATAGCACTTTCTTCATTATGTTACAGACAAGAAATCTCAAGAACAAAGAAATTCAGTCCTGCCCTAGGTTGGTGATCTCAGTGTTGGCCACTAGACTGGGAGCAAGAGCATTACCTGGGAACTTACCAGAAATGCACACTATATGGCCCCACCCTAGACCTACTGGATCAGAAACTCTGGGGATGGGCCCAATAATCATTTTCTTATTTTTTATTTTTTTAAGATAGAGAGCAAGGGAGAGGGAAAGAGGGAGAGAGAGAGAGAGAGAGAGGGAGAGAGAGAATCTCAAGCAGTCTCTAAGCTCAGTGCGGAGCAACGTGGGACTCAATCCCATGATCCTGGGATCATGACCTGAGCTGAAATCAAGAGTCAGGTGTCTAACTGACTGAGCCACCCAGGCGTCCCCCCAATAATAATTCAGATCATTCTGCTGCACCTGGCCATCGAGTTCGAGAACCAGAGCCCCAGAGCATCCACTTAGAAAACGGAGCCAGAATTTCAATACAGACCCCATTGCCTCCACTCATAGCTGGCAAGAGACAGGCTGATGCTCAAACCAGTGCAGGAATGGCTGGTTTACCTTCTCTCATTTAAGCAGTGTTGATGTGAACAGTCTCGGTAAGTTATATAAGCCCTAAACCCTGTCAGGCCTTAATTTTATGACTCTCATTGCTAACGTAAACTTTGAAGCAATACCCTGTACCCAACGGTCCCCCACTGCTTTGTCCAGCACGACGACATTCTCAGCGTGGGGGTCTCAACCCTGAACATTTCCAGATTTCAGTCATACGATCTTGCATAAGTTTTACTAGTGTTAAGGACGGGCATTGAGGCGAGCTCTAATGCCAAATACCGCTGCTGAAAAATAATAATAAAAAAAAATCCAATAAATCAGGTCATCTTTAGAAAAAATATTTCCTTATAAGACAACGTAGGAGCATTTCAAAATAGCATCCAGAACTTCATTTTAAATTCTCTCCTGGTACAATTTGAGGCACGGTGTTGAAACACGAAGCTGGTATTCGGTGTGAAAACTCTAGATTCTGAAGTTAAACACAATAGCTGGAAAGACCTCATCTGTACCAAAAATGACCCACAAACGACACCCTGGGGTTGCCTTAAGCCTTGGGTTCACCTCTCCGATCTCTTTCCTCCCAACTCATTTTGAGGTCCTAAAAAATACACCTCACAAGTGCAAGGCCATACTTTGGGACTGAGGACGGTTTCCGAAATAAGGACGTGAAACCAGATTAGATTATCTCCCCTTTTCAGTTTACAAATTGTATAATTTCATTGGCTCCTTGAACTGAAAGGAGATCTCTTCCAGCCTATTGCAAGTGCCTCACAAATCAGTTCACAAGGCACTTAATATTCTGTCTGCATATTAGACAAGGTGTAACACCAAGTATGGGGCTATTCTTGAGAGGAAGCTGGTGCCGTGGAGTATAAGGTACCTCGCACCTTGAGATCAGCGGGCCCTCGACATCAGATTGGTCCCCAAATATTTTACTTATTTATTTTTTTAATTTTTTTAATGTTTATTCATTTTTGAGAGAGAGACAGAGACAGAGTGAGAATGGGGGAGGGGCAAAGAGGGAGACACAGAATCTGATGTGGGGTCCGGGCTCCACGCTGTCAGCACGGAGCCCGAGGCGGGGCTTGAACGGTGACATCGTGACCTGAGCCAAAGTCCGGTGCTTAACTGAATAAGCCACCCAGGCACCCCCCACCCTTTTTTTTTTTCCTTTTATTAGTAAGTCCCATCAACTCCAGTTCCAGCTTTCTATACTCTGGACTCTCAAAGGGAGTGTCACCAGCACAATGACACAATGTTCTCCTGCTTGTTTGCATTACCAAACACAGGAAGTGCAGTGGGGAAAGAGGCTGTGAATAAAAATGAGCTCAGACCCTCGATACAGACGTGACGAATACCAGCCTGATTTTCATGTAGGAGATTCTGTCTTGTTTTATGTGAAACTAAGGTAATAAAACAGGACCATAGGAGGGGTAGGATTCCAGTTTCAGCTCTTTAAACATTATAAATGTGCTGATATGTTATAATAAATATCCTCTACAGTGCGGTCATTTTTTTATGCTTTTAGTACTTGTGTGTGTGCCTCTGTGTGTGTGTGTGTGTGTGTGTGTATCTACCCGTCACCTATCAGAAGAGATGCCTTTCTACACATTCGTGAGGAAGTTGGATTTCTCAACAATCTGATAGCACCCAAAAGACCTAGTCAGGCCTACTCCACTATGATTAATTAGTATAGTGTGATTTGCCCTTAGAATTAAAACAGCTCTCATTTAGGGGCACCTGGGTGGCTCAGTGGGTTAAGCGACCAACTCTTGATTTCGTCTCAGGTCATGATCTCATGGTTCCTGAGTTTGAGTTCTGCATCGAACCTGCTTGGGTTTCTCTCTCTCTCTCTCTCTCTCTCTCTCTCTCTCCCTCCCTCCCTCCCTCTCTCTGTCCCTCCCATGTGCACTCTCTCTCTCAAAATAAATAAATGCACTTAAGCTTTTTAAAAAAAATCTATCCTTTAATATTAAATTATTAACCCCAAATTAGAATACCTTAAAAGGCAAATATCAAATAGTAGCAATTTAAAATATGCCCGGAGAAAAAAATGAAAGTATACAGGATAGTTATAACGTAAAAACGTCAGCAATTTACTTTCTTATCTTTTTAAAAAATCAGTTCTATTTCTCTCGGTAGATAGACAGAGAGCAATAGAACTGATGTTTTTAAAGATAGGAAATATATCTCCGTACATGTCGAACAGTTCTCGCTCACCTTCAAACCACAATGTGCCATCTCCATTTCACTGCCATAGTCATAAGATGAATAGGTTCACGGTCAGAAATGCGTCTGAAAGATGAATGGTATCCAGGAGAGAAAACGCACATCCTCGGGAGAATGCAGAAGAGTTGTTGAAAAGTTTCTAACCCTTAACCAGTCATTTCCATTTGGCAGTCCCATTTCAATGGAAATCAAGGAAAGATGGGAAAAAGAAGACACCCAGATGGCGAGTAGGAACAAGGTAGAAGCGAGGGAAACAAAGCAATAAACCCTCAAAGCCCAAGTGTTTCTGTCACTATGCTATTCTCATCCCTCCCTCTTCACCCCATGATACCTTCATGCCTTATTTCATTTTTATTTTTCCAAGTGTGGAATTTTTGGTTGGCCTTTGATGCCATGTGAAGAAATGAGTTCAGCCCAGGCCACCACATACTTATTCATCCAACTGTCTTTTTCTTCCCCAACTCTCCTCCCAGCCTCGACTTCAAATGGCTTTGGTATTCTCGACTTAAATCATGCTAAATCCCACTTTCCCTTCAACTTGACCCTAATGACTAATCTCTTCTTCTGCCAAGAAAAGATGACACTCCTCGTCATCCCTCCAGTTCCTGTGGCCAAAATTAATTAATTCAACCAATATTTATGAAGCCTCTATCATGAGGTAGACCGTGGGCAAGCAAGACCAACAAATCCCTGCCCTCCCAAACCACCCCACACACATACAGTTGTCTATGAAACCGCAGACACACAACTATTCCCCTTTGAACTTAGAATATATATTCGCAAAGGGGCAGAACTGAAAAACTGGTTGATTATACTTAAAACTACGCACCTTAAAACTGTTTCAGGCTTTAAAGTACCTCGCAAACTAGACTGACTGATAAACAGTCATTTATTTTCCCAAGCTCTGTTTAATACAAAGACTTTATTCTTGGGAAAGGAAGCTAATTTATGTTTCATTCTGGCTTCAGCCTGGTCTGAAACTATCAGAATTAGCTTTTGGTCCAGTCACAAAAAGGAACTTGATTTTAGTGAACACGAATCGCCAGATCGGATTTTTTTCTCTCCCAAATAAGTGCAAAGGAAACAAGGTCCCGTCTAAATGTGGAAAGCATGAGCTCACACCAGAATTTTAGGGAAATGGAGTTTAAGTCAAATGACCATTAATATCAGTAATTATTATTCCTTATTTGTCAAAATTTCAACCTTTGGAGAACAAACCTAAACTCCGTGCCTCAAAAGGTTTTTTTAAAAAGTTAAAAAAAATAATTTGAAGAAAAAACAAAAATAAAAACAGGCCTTGTGTCAAGGTTGTCTGATTTCAGGTAATGATGGTTTTTCTCCAAAATCGTCTTTATTAGTCTTTCCTACTGTACTTTATAATGCAACCCACCCAACAGCTTTTCATCACATATCCCCTTCTGTGTTGACGACTCACAAAATATGAGTATGCTCTATTTCTCACATGTTTTTTTGTTTGTGTGGCTTCATTTTGTTTTTATTGTTGTTCAGTTGAGTACATTTAAAACCGTCACAACGACTTTGTAGAAAAGGATCCCTAGATGAACGACATCTTGCTGAAATCCCCCAAATCTTATACTGGTCAGGCCAAACCTGCTGGCATGACCGCGAACTCAGCTTCCTGCTCCTGACCCATAATTTTATATGTGAAACTCATCATCAAAGCTTGCAAGACAACTTGCGTTGAGCATTTCCAGATACCAAACCTCTCTCTGTTATTTCAAACAGTCAACAGCTGCACAGCCTGTTCTTCCCATCATGGTCATGATTGCGTTAGAAAAAAATCCACCTTTAAAAAAATTGTGAAAACTGAGAACGGCCGAGCAACCAATGGCAACGAAGAAGCACTATCCTGTTATCAACCCCAGCTCGTATTCTTGGGTGCTTGCCCGACAGGGACTAAATTCCCTTTACGGCAAGGGGCGGTTTCAGCTGACCTGCTGTGAATGTCCCAAGTGAGTCACCACCGTTAACTCCATCGACACCATTTGCTGCCCACTTGGACATTTCTGAACAGCTGCTTGGCTCCAATGTCTCCTCCTAACTGGAAATATGGCCTGGTCTGACTCAGTTTCAGAAGGGGACACGGGGAGGGGGGGTGGCGGGGGGGGGGGGGAGAAGGGAAGGAGACAAGGAGAGAAAGCACGCATACCTCCTCTCACAGAAGACTGACCACTCTGGTTTTTTCCACCAATGATGCTGGAAACAAATTTTGAAGATGTGGAAATGCTAAACCCAGTTTGTCATATTCTCTTTAATTTGTCTTTTATTATTTTTCTCATGAAGTTGGGTTGGGATTTTATATTGAAATTATGTGCTGATGTTGAAATGTGTGGCCCCTAAGACGTCGCCTCATCTCCACTTTTTCTAAACATATCCATCCTATTTTCTGAGCCCAAAAGTGAATATTTCCTTTACTCTAAAAATATTTTTCATAAAATTGAAAATCCATTTTGAATTGATCAACAACTTTTTTGGAGCATTTGCTAGAACAGGCTTCTGGACTAGACATTAACGAGGATTCTGAGAAATATCAGACGTGATCCTTGGATTCAAGAATTTGTAATAAAATGAAGAGAAAAGGCCCGTTTAAATAGATCGTCCAGGAACAATATGAAGGAGTACGTGTAAACGTGCCAAATGCTTGGTACAGCTACTAGGGGCTGCAAGAGCTCAGAGAGAGGCTCTGGGCTGGTGGTTTTAAATCTGGAATGATGGTAACTGATACTAACAACTGAAATTAAATTGACTTTATAAACACGGGCTATGTGTCATAGCTGGGCATGCAGCCTAAGTGTCTAAGTTAAAGGCTGAAATATGTTCACATGACCTCAGTTTCATTTCAGGGGAAGTCCATGATTTATACGTACCTTGTTGTGTGCATAAGCACATGCATACATTTTTTAAAAACTCTTATATTACCAGAATCACGAGGAGGTGAGGGCGTACTTGTAGTCTTGGGAATATTTATCAGCCAGCTCGTGGGCCGTGAACAATTTATTTCTCGCTATGTTACTTACTCCAATTCATTGTAGATTTGGGTTGAAGATAGCTTGTTTATTGAATGAGTGGGGATATTTAATCAATCTTAACATCACTGATTGAGATTTGACCACAAACTCAATGTAAAAAAAAACAAAATAAAATAAGCCTGAGGTTTTAATCCTGAGGAGGTTTGCAAATATTAGAAAGTAATAAATCCTAAAGAATGCTTTGATTTGAGACCCGAACACCAATGAACAGTTTTTAAAATAATATTTCCCAGTTCATATCTAAGACTGAATAATTAATGAACTATGATCAGTTTTCCCAAGATGCCAAAAAAAAAAAAAAAAAAAAGAAAAAACACACTCAATGAAGACGTGTCATGTATCAAGAATTTGGTACAATCAAGTCTGTCTTAGACCTTATCAATGGGCTTGATGGGCTCAAAAGAGGTTTTCTTTAAATGGGAAGCCAAGCCAGAAAGACAGTTACTCTGAAGAAAGCTAAGACTCGTGCGGTGAGTATGTACAACGGATGAGATTATAAGTCAGCTCATGAGTGAGCTTACTTTATAAATACCATGGTGCAATGGGAAACACAGAAATAGAGGAACAAGAAAGAGAAATAAGGAAGATGGTCCTTTTGAAAAATGGAAGACGACTTAATAAGTCATTCTATATGCGTGTGAGGAAATGTTGACAGAAGATTCCAAAGGGAAGGTAGCAGTTGAGCTGGGTTCTCACTATACCTTTGCAAGGCCAACTTGGGCGGGGAGTGAGAGAGAATTCTGGCCAACAAGAGCAATATTTATCCAACAAGTATTCATTGAAGTGGCTGTCATGGAACACGCACTATTCTGAATGGCGGGGATACCACTGTGAACCGCACCAAGCCTCTGACCTAGTGCCGCCTGTATTCCAATATGAAAGACATGTAATAATGATAATAATAAATAGAAAATAGGATCCGTGTTATAATGCCAGATAGACCTTATAAAATAATGTCTCTCGTGTTATAACAAACCTATCACCTAACCCATAAAATATAATGTCAAATGGCCAAAGAGGATAAGATGATATTAATTGCAAACACATAGAGCTCTAAACATGCAGGTAAGTATTTCATGAATCAGCAAGATCTGATTGTCCCGAGAGCACAAGGTGCTCGGTAGAGGTAGGGGTAGAAAGGGGTGAGAAACAAACTACAGAGGAGGCAGAATGTTCAGATACGATCTTATAAGCTCTGCTAAGAAACTTGTGTGTTCTTCTACATCAGGCAAATCAGGATCCATGGGATATTTCTTTTTTTTTCTTTTAATGTTTACTTATTTATTTTTGAGAGAGAGGGAGCGAGAGAGAGCACAAGAAGGGAAGGAGAGAGAGAGAGGGAGACACAGAATCTGAAGCAGGCTCCAGGCTCCGAGCTATCACAGCACAGAGCTCGACGCAGCGCTCACACCCAGGAATCACGAGATTGTGACCTGAGCTGAAGTCGGACGCTTCCAGGTGCCCCCGAAGATTTCTTAAGTAGGGAAGTGACATGATAAGATCTGTTGTTTTCTATCAATCACTCTCTCTTCAGTGTAGAAAGTGGGTTTGGGTTGGATTTGAGGTGGTGGTGGGATCTCAGTTAAGAAGCTAGTTGCTTGTGTGCTGACAGTTTAGTTAAGAAGACGATATTCAGGCTACAGCTGAGAAGACGATAGTCTGGTAATCAGAGCTCTAGAGAGAAGGAATCTTAGACCATTGTAAATAGCTCAGTTGTGGTCAACTTGCCTGTTGGTCCTGAATTGACGAGTTGCTCTAAGCTTCATATTCTGCTTGTCTGGAATATCTGTCTCTGATAATAGCAGAGTAGCTCCTGTCAGACAGACTGTATCACAGGGAACAACTGTGAACTCTGGACAAAATACAAAAATAAATTACTGAAGATATTGGAGAGAGACCAAAGGAAGGCAGAGACTGGGAGGCAGTAGATACTTGGAAGGAGGAAATAGCACTGCTAAGGTTTCTGCTTTTTACAGTTTTTGCCAGACAACAAGTCCCAGCTTGGACCACACTGGGCAACTAAATGTAAATAGGAAGCAGCAATCTTACAGGCATAAAGAACCAGAAGACACATCTTGGAGAGACCAAAAATGATAGAATATAGCCGGATAAATATACACAAAGTTTTGTGCCTAAACTCTTCCCAAATATCTGGGAATATCCCTAACATTGGGATTATCCCGATATTTGGATATCCCAAATATCCCTAAACTCTTGACATATCCACGCACAGGATTGAATCCAAGCCGTGCAGCTGAGCTCAGCGATGTGAACATTGATTTCAGCTGCAGTCCACCACAAGAATGACAAGACTGGAATTCAATTTTAACTAAGTTGACTGCCTGCTTCAATACCAAAACTCAATACCCTTTGAAGGAGGAATATAGCAGAATCCATTGCCTCTAAAGCATAGTATCCACAATGTCCAGGATCACCAGACATACAAGGCAAAATTACTAAGCGTAGAAATAAACAAGAAAATATGATAGAAGCCCAAGAAGAAAGACTTAATGATATCTGACCCCCAAATGACGCAGACATTGCAAGTAGCAGATTTTAAAGTAAATATATTAACCATGATCCACAAAAACAAAGAAAATATGTGTAATAAATGAATAAGTGCCAAATAGAAACTATAAACAGTAACAAAGTAGAAAACATAGAACTGAAAAGTACATTAACTGAAATGAAAAATTAACTGGATGGGCTTAACAGCTAGAAGACAGCATTAGAAAAAGTCAGTGAAGTTGAAGGTAAAAGGTAAATGAATAGTTATAAAGTCTGAAGAATTGGAAGGAAAGAGATTGGTCTGTGGACAATATCCAAAGTCCGAATGTGTATGTAATTGGAGTCCTACAAAGAGAAGACAGGGAGAATAGGGCATAAAAATACTTAAATTAGTAATACCTGAAATTCCCCCAAATTTGGTAAAAGGCATTTATAGATTCAAGAGATTTAATCAAAATCCAAAGAAAACCACGAGACCCATCATAGTTAATCTAAACACACACACACACACACCTAAAAAAATAAAAATAAACAAAAAACCAGAAAAAAACAAAGATAACAAAACATTCTTAAAGCATCTAGAGAAAAGTAACACTTCATATGCACAGGAACAACAATATCAGTAATTTCTATCTTCTCATCGAACACCATGAAGCCCAGATGACAATGGATCAATATTGTTGAAATGATAAAAGAAAAACAGAACTTTAAGTTAGCGTTCTACAGCTAATGAAATGACCTAATTGTTCTAATGAAAATGATCTTCAAGAATGAAGGAAAAATAAAGACGTTTTGAGATAAATGAAAACTAAAATAATTTATTGTCAGCAGATCTATACTACAAGACATGCTTTGATACATTTTTTAGACTGTTGGAAATTGATACTTTCTTAGAAGAGAATCTTTAGAAGAGAATGAAGAACATTCAAAATAGTAAAGGTGTGGGTGAATAAAGACTATTCAAAACAAAAAATGATGCCCTTGTATCATGAGATTTATAAAGCATGGAGGTAATGCTATATATGAGAACTATAGCATGAATGAACCAATAAATAGGAAAATTTGTATATTTCATATATGAAGTGGTATGATATTAACTTTAAGAATGTGAGTAACAGTACTAACAGCAACAGCTATAACAGTAATATAAAGAAGGATAGCTAAAAAGTCAACAGATAAATTAAAATAATTTCTAAAAAGATAGCCCCAAATAAAGCACAGGTATGACTTTAACTTCCTCTTCTATATACGCACCCTGGTGATTCACTTTTCATTGATTCAACTGCCACCTGTAAGATGACCTATAAAAGGACAAAGCCTTAACCTCTGTCTCCACTCCATATCCCTCTCCTAAGATTCAGACGATATGTCTAACACAGAGGTAAAAATGAGAGGCTTTTTGGCTAGATATCGCCTTTTTTTTTTTTTTTAATTTCAGGGTGTTTGTAAAATTATTTTTTTTTTCTATTAGAATCCAAATTTCCAGTTCTCTTGAAAAAGAGTGAAAATTTGGAACACAGATGCCAAATTCCTACAGTAGCACCATTGACTTAAATTGAATGAAGACTGGACACTTACTGATTACTCAATCTCTACCACTCCCTATAAAGTACTGACAGCTAAATGGAGAGAGAAGTAAATAAATGGTTTATGTCATTACATCTGCTGATATTAACACTAAAAACCTTACAATGTAATTTGTGATACATTCTTTTTTTTTTTTTTTTTTTTTTTTGTCAATCTGGTCACACTAACCTGAACCGAGTTTGAAGTTAACCGGGTTCCTTTACCTAAGGGATTTCCATTTAAATAGGTCATTCCATTTCATCTCTGTGTAGTTGATTTTCTGAACCTCTATGCAGACTTTCCTGGTTATTCCTGGTAGATTTCATCTCATTAGTTCTAGTTCACCGTCATGGCCAGTGGAGATACTCCCAAATCCAGATTCTGTCACCTACCAGAGTAACTTTCCTTTTTGATTCGATGTCATTTAAAAATCTGACATTATGCCTTTTGCATGTTTTATGTAAATGGAACCAGTCTTCAGTGTCAAATAAGGTGCTGTGCAATTAGCATCACTTTGAAATAATTCAGCCTAGAAACGAATCCTCTCAGATGACATTCTGTCTTCGCCTGAAGCCAAATCAATGTCCAGAGGCATGATTTTATGATTAATATTTTTATTGATGTTTGCTTGTTGACCCCAGTAAGTCTTTCTTTTGACACATTTTCCAGTGTCAGGAAGACAAAGAATTTGAATTTAGAGTGTCAAATAAAGAACAACAGACAGATTATGAGCACTTTGAGGTACAGGTTGGACTCTGGCTACTGCCCAAGGTTAGGGAGACTCTATGGGACTGTCTCATCCAGAATTTCATTGATTCTTGCCCCTGGGAATGTGGGAATCTGGGAAGGGCTTGGCAAATGTTTTCATACCCCTCCCACGTTCGTCCTCATAAAGAGGAGCACCCACCGAGCACCCTCTTCTTTTTACTGGCACTCTTTGAAAGAAAATACAAGAATTCATATGTATCTGGGAAACGAAGTTTGCCAAATACATATTCAGATTGTTAGACTATATTTGGAAGAATGAATAATTTTGGCATATAGGTTTAAAGTTCTTGGACCCACGCCCTTTTATACTTCTCAACTATGCCTCAGGTTCTAGAAAGAACAATATTCTTCATAGTGTGGAAAAACCTGAAGAGCCAAGTGTAGCTGAAGAAGACCTGTCACCGTGAATTATTATCTCTCCTGTAATAGAGTGAAGAGACAGACATCCTTCACCTTCGGTTGGTTCAGCCTCTCTGAACTAGGGGTGATATCCTGGCTTCTGTAAATGATATTTTAAATAGACTTCTATTGCTCCTTACTTACATCTTGGACCCTGACTATTTGCGTTAACATGTAAGAGAAAGCAAAAGAAACTGACTGGTTTAGAGGTTTTAGAAACCGTGGCTTTGAGGTCTACGAAAGACATCTCAAAGAATTTAAAACATGACGTAGCCTTTTTATTGAGATATAAAATCCACCAAAGACATCAGCCACTGAAGCACAAAGTGCATCAAGTCCTGTGGAGATACTTTAGGAGGAATATGATCAAGTGAAAGACACAACAGTAAAACAGCATGGGTGCAACACTTCTCATCTTCAAAGTACTTTACAAGCTTTGCCTAGTAAGTGCTCACAACTCATCACTGAGATGGTGGGTGGTGCTATTCAGCCCGTTCCACGGAATGGAACCCCAACAAAGGAGGGTGGGCCACCCCAGGACACACAGTGGGTATTAGAGTTGACAAAACATTGGGAACCCAGATGTCCTCACTGTGACCAGAAAGAGACTGTACTGCTTCCTGAAAGCACTTAGTGCCCGAGGTACTAGTCTGAAGGCCAGCAGGCTAGAGGTCCAGGACAGTCAATAATGCAGATGAAGTCTGAAAGCAGTGTGCTGAATACTTTCCTCTTGCTCAAGTAGTTTCAACCTTTTGTTCTACTCAAGCCTTCTACTGATTGGATGAGGCCCACCCACATGGAAAATAATCTGCCCTACTCATAGTTCCCCAATTTAAGTGCTGATCTCATCCAAAAATGCACTTCAAATTAACATATAAAGTTTCTCATCGCAGTTTCTTTCCATCATAAAATACGTGGAGATAAATGAGGCCAAGAGAATAATTTCAATTTATTTTGTTTTAAATTTATTTGTTTATTTTGAGACAGAGACAGAGAGCTGTGGAGGGGCAGAAGGAGAGAGAGAGACAGAGAAAAAGAGAGAATCTCAAGCAGGCTCTGTGCTGTCAGAGCAGACCCCAACACAGGGCTCAATCTCACAAACCATGAGATCATGACCTGAGCTGAAATCAAGAGTCGGATGCTTAATCGACTAAGCCACCCAGGGGCCCCAATAATGTCAACTTAAAAAAATTTATCACTTATGACCAATTAATTGCCTCCTCCGAATATAAATTAGGTAGCACCCTTTTGTAGAGAGAAAGATGTATTATGACCAAAATTATTGTGTTTTATTACTGTGGGTTCTGATAAGGAATAGGAATTTGGGATATTTGTAGTGATCTGTGGAAGCTTCTAGGGGAGCTATTAGCCTGTTTGATGCTTTTGTTTCAAGTCTCCTTCTGGCAGTTGTTGGCCAGCAAAGAGCAGGCTGGATTTCATCCTTCAGCCATGGCACATGGAGATCTGGTGACCTCAAAACCATTTTGTGTGGCCCGTGTAGTCACCATGCCATCAATTTCAACTGTGTCCTTTGATTGCATTGCAGTATGAACATGATGATGTTGTGGTGACAAAGCAATTTAGTGACGTACCATTTCTGTCAGAAGAAAAAGATTGATTATACTGACTAACAAACCAAACATGATAAACTAGCACAAATGAAATAGAATCTGTCTTCTTAACATTAGATGGAAATTTGCCCTATTTCTCGGTACTTTCTGGCCGGACAAGCCACCTGTTAACCGACCGAGTTACAAAGAGTGTGTAACCAACCCACTTTGGTGATTGGAAAACAATCCCTCCCTTCATCTCACACACCGACATCTAGATGTCTCTGTGCCGTCTTACATTTATTTAGTCCAAGATAAGTTTTTTTCTTCTTTTTCTCCTCTTTTTTGTTTCCTTCTTCTGATGTTTCTACACTTTACCTATAGGATTTCAGGTTTGTTTGGTTTTTTTCATTTAAGACTCTCCTTGGCTCACTGAAGATTTACTCACATTTAACATGCAATACTCTTACCCAAGCGTCTTAGGAAAAGCAGGTGTCAGAATTATTGGACCCGTTCTTTTTCATGCTACACCTGCTCTCACCTACTCTTTACCGCATTGAACTTCATATTCTTTGTCTCTGAGCATTTCTAAACTGCTAAAGATACTTCCACTTCTAAACCGTGTTGCTCATGTTGGCTGTTCCTCTAAAGCAGCAGAAAAGGTATCTAGTAGACTTATATATTTTAAAAGGCCAAAGAAAACCTGTTAGATATGTTGTTTTTTTTTTTTTTTAATTTTTTTTTTAACGTTTTTATTTATTTTTGAGACAGAGAGAGACAGAGCATGAACGGGGGAGGGGCAGAGAGAGAGGGAGACACAGAATCGGAAGCAGGCTCCAGGCTCTGAGCCATCAGCCCAGAGCCCGACGCGGGGCTCGAACTCACGGACCGGGAGATCGTGACCTGAGCTGAAGTCGGACGCTCAACCGACTGAGCCACCCAGGCACCCCTATTGTTTTTTAAACATATGCAGTGTGGCCACAGCTTTCTTAAGTTTTGATTTTAAAATATTACGGTCTCCTGGGACAAAAAAATACCCTGAAACGTCTAGACCATTTTCCTGGCTCATTCTCTTTGCTCAGCACCCAAAGGAATATTATGGTGGATTGAAGGCCTAGCTAAATACCCCCGGTTTATATTGAGAACACACCCTCCAAACTCCCCAAACCAGTCAGGCTTTATTGAGAGAGTTTTGCCATTCAAATATTTTCCCAGTTGTTCTTTCTTGGCTGCACCCACAAAACAAATGAAAATGTTCTAGAGCTGGGTGGGCAAATATAGCTCCTCTTCCAGCCCCTCCCGAGTCAGACACACATTTGGCCTCAAGCTGTTTTGCTCTTTTGTGCAAATGAAAGCCACTCAACTGCTTTTACACCTTATTTTAATGTCTTATAATTTCAAAAGGATTCTGTTCTTACTGACGATAATTACCCATCAAGTTCAAAGGCTCTCTGGATTATGAAACCTCTTCTAAGGATGAGCTGATTAATCCAGTTTGTTATTAAATTAGAACTATATTCTTGACTGTTTTAGTGAAGATTTTAGTATTGATTTCCTAATAAGCTTAATTATCGCCTTGAAATATCATTAATATTTTTCTAATCTCTATTATCTCTAGTAAGAGGCTATGGGCTCACTCACTATTAAGTGGGCATTTAGAGCTGCCTATGACCTGGTCCCAAATTATTCTTTTCACCTCATGTTCACCACCTTGCTTCCCCTCCCCACAACCCCCCACCCCCACCCCACCCCCACCCCGTACACGTTCGAAAACCTGTGGTCCAACCAAATCGCTTTATACCTTGAAGTGTGGCCATGACGTGAACGTGTATCAGGCTCCTTGCCTTTACTCTTTGAGTAATGATGCTGTTCATTGAAACTGCTCCATTAAAACTTGCTTCCACTATATTCTTCCTACCCCAGCTCTCCCAGCTCACCCGGGATCATCTCCGACCTTGAGACGGCAGTGAACCCTGAGTCAGTTAAGACAGTATTTCTCTCCAGGTCCTGACTCCACAGCTAGATTATGAATCTCAAGAGAGCGGAATTTGCTCACAATTTGACAAGGTAGGCGCACTGGACCTGTAGCTCAAGGACCTGGCGGGTGGTGAGTGGTTGTAGCTATCCACTATCCATTCTTCCTATCAGGCTTGCATTATTCACTTACCCTCCTTTTGGCCTCAGTTTCTCATTAATAAATTGCAGGGTACAGTTTTCCAGCTACCTCCCAGAATTGTTGCAAGGACCTCCGCCCTCACCTGCTGCTTCCTACGATCCCTTTACAAGTGACCTTTCATTTATCAGAAGGTATCTGATTAGAACTCCCTGGGGCCCGAGCGCCTCACTCGAAATGGAATGTGAAGTCCTTACCCAGGCTTCTCTCAGCCCTGCTCCTCTGCTCTCAACCACTGTTCCAGCCATGTCTCCCTTCTCACTCCTAGCAAGCGTTCCCCCACCTCAGAACTTTCTCTTCCTCTGCCTGGCACGGCCCTCCTCAGGTGGCTGCATGGATCTCTTCCTTGCTTCCTTCGGTTTTCTCGATGTCTTTGGGCCACTTTGTCAGAGAGGACTTCTGAATGGCCTTATCTTCCAAAGTTCATCCACATGCTCTCTTTATTCCCTTCCCCTGCTTTACTTCTCTTCAGAGCCCTTACCACAAATGACACAATACTGTTTATGTGTGTAATTTCTGTCTGTCCTTTGTTAGAGCACTAGCTTCATGAGAGCTGAAGCCTTGTTCTGTTTATTGCTATGTCCTTAATACCTTGATGAGTATCTGAAACATGGTAGGTGCTCAATAAATACACATTGAATAAACGAACAAATAAAAAGTATAGGGGAGTCTATTTGAAACTCTAAAGTTTGGGTCCATGTTTCTCCACTTTGGCTGCCCATTAAATTCCAAATGGGAAATTTAAAGAATACTGATGTTCAGACACCCTAGGCCATTTAAATCAGAACCTCTTGGAGTGGAGCCCAGGAATTGGCACTTTTTAAAAGCCCCCTAGATGTTTCCAGTGTATATCCAAAGCTGAGAACAATTGTTCTGAGGCATATAAAATAGCGTTTGCCTTCTAACGATGTTTGTGTTCCTAGCTAGCACCTCAGTAGCTCAGTACCTTGCCCACTTCAATGACTTAACCCCTATCTCTTGAGCAGTGCTTTAGGAAATGCTACTTTTAGCGAATAGAATAATTTGTACACTGGAAACACCTCAATACTATATTGCTTGGTTGGATTCAGATCTGTACCTTGTTTGGGGAAAGACGGCTGGAGAGTGAAAGCAGAAGGATTTCATAGCTACTCTCTACAAAGTACTCTGCCACTCAAGATACAAACCCCATTTAATATCCACATAACCAGGATGATATTTGTGATATGGTAAACCAATGCACTTTTTTTTTATTGTTTGCAAATCATTTTTCTCTATGGCTTCCCCACAGGGTGAATCAGACATTTATTGCATAAGGTGGAGGTAGATACTGACTAGAACAAAGACAATTTTGTTCAGCTTTGTGGAGCAAACTAGATTTGTTGAGCCTGAATGAGACAAGATCCTTAAAGCTAGGTTGTGAAGAAAAAGCATTTGATAAATACGCAAATATTTCCTTCAATAGAAGTGAGAGAGGTTGCTGGAATGACCAGTAGATTCTCAAAACTTGTGGTCTCAGAACCCTTTGTACTATTAAAAATCAGGGTGACCTCCAAAAAGGGGGGGTTGTTGGTTTGTCCCATCAGTTCTATCAGTAGGTATCATATTTATAAATTAAAATTTAGAAGTTTTTAAAACACTTATTAATTCATTTAAAAATAACAAATTAAGCCCATTACATGTTAACATAAATAATTTATTTTGATGAAAATAATAATATTGTCCAAAACAAAAAGTGATTTTTTTCACATTTTTGTAAATCCCTTTAATGTCTAATTTAATAAAAGACAGTTGAATTTTCATATCTTCTTCTGCATTCAATCTGTATCATTTCCAATGTTTTAAAAAAATACTTTAACATTTATTTATTATTTTTCAGAGACAGAGTGCAAGCAGAGGAGGGCCAGAAAGAGAGGGAGATACAGAATCTAAAGCAGGCTCCAAGCTCTGAGCTGTCAGCACAGAGCCTGATGCGGGGCTCGACCCCATGAACCACTGAGATCATCACCTGAACCAAAGTCGGACGCTTAACTGACTGAGACACCCAGGCACCTCTCAATCCAATGTTTTCATCGAAGAATATGAAGAAAATGTAGACTCATATACATATATAGTTTAAAAAGGCAACAGTATGTCAATAAGCATCTTAGATTATTGTGAAATTCTACAGTTTCTCAAAGTTTGGTTACAATATGGAATCTGAAGCCATATCAATGAATTTTCATTCTCTGTTATATAAAAATTAATTGATCCTTTTGGTGCTTTGAATAGATCTTTTATTCATGTCTATTTTTGGAACACCATGCATTGGTCATTTGAAAATTATTAGTTGACTGAGTTATGCATATCTTCCAAATATTGACACACTTCCTTACTTAATATTAAACAAATCACATTTGTCGGGGGCACCTGGTTGGCTCAGTTGGTAGAGCATGTGATTCTTGATCTCAGGGTTGTAAGTTCGAGCCCAAGGTTGGGTGTAGAGTTTACTTAAAAAATAAAATTAAAAAAATAAATAAAAAATAATATTTGTTAATATTAGCTATCACATCAGATATGCATTAAAGTAATGGGAAATGAGTTCAGAGTGGTAGATACAAGATTTCTAAAATTCTAATTTTCCCGTGAAAGCTCAAATTTTATTTGAGCAACAAATATTCTCAGTTGTTTTTCTGACAGGCTCCCTTTGTTCAGTTTTGGGAAAATGTCTTCTCAATACTCAAGTCTGAAGAGCCAGGGTTTGTCTCTGCCAGTCTTTCAAGTGAATGAGGTGTCTTATGAAAGAAGAAGCTGGTTCAGAACACTCACAATTTGTTGCTGGCCCTTGAGACAACCACCATGGTCCAGGAATTAGCAGCAGTGTTTTATACATACTTCCTGTCTTGTTACATAAGGTATTAAAAACATGTGTACTCAAGGGTTAAAATTTAATAGCATTAATAATTTTTATTGCTTCATCAAGGACATTGTTTAATTAAGTTGACTTTTTTTTTTTTTTTTTTTTTTACTGTGAGTAAATGGCGGTGAAGAACACAATGAATACTACCGGTATTTGATGCCATTGACTTGATTGTTGTTGAAATGCTAGCACTTTGATCCACAAGTTTTTTTTTGCAACATTAGTGAAAATGTCGACATATTTTTTTTAAAGGGAAATAATATCCTAATCTTTATTAAAATCGTCCGATGCTTCACGGACCTCCCGAAGGGTCTAGGAGCCCTGAGGGATCTACGTATCACACTTTCAAGACTGCTGCCCTAGAGTAATCAGAAAGACGTGGTGCCGCATTCCGTAGCTTTCAGGAAGGAGGGTAGATCTTCTGGTCTCTTCTGTGTGGAACAAAGAAGGGAGAGAAAGGGTGGGCTCATTTACTCTTGTTTCTCAAGATGGAGACACAAGGTAGGAACATGGCGTTTGAAGTATTCGGGAAGATTTGAAGGAATTTCCCCAAGGAAGAGGCCTCATTTCTACTTCTAAGGGCATATTCCAGAAAAGCATCAACTTCCTGAGGAGAGCCTGATCATTCAGCATGGCATAGGAGCAACATGGTTCTGCCTAAGATGTGATTAAAAATGGCTCATGCGTAATAACATATTTAATGGCAAAAGACTGAATGCTTTTTCTTTAATACTGGGAATAAGGCAAGGATATCTGTTCTCACCACTCTTATCTAACATAGGACCAGAAGTTCTAGCTGCTGCAAAAAAGCAAAGGAGAAGAAAAGGCACGTAGATTTGAAAGGAACAAATGGAGCTGTCCCTGTTTGCAAATGACGTGAACGTCTATATAGAAAGACTCAAGGAATCGATAAAAGAAAAGAAAAGAAAGAAAAGAAAAGAAAGTAAGAAAAGAAAGGAAGAGAAGAGAAAGGAAAAGGAAAAGAAAAAGAAAACAAAAAAAAAAAGAAAAAGAAAAAGAAAAGCAAAGAAAAAGAAAAAGAAAAGAAAAACTCCCAGCACTAAGAAGTGAATTAAGCAAGGTTGCTGGATACATAATCAATATACAAAAGTCAACTGCATATTTTATACATCAAAATGAACATGTGGAAATTGAAATTAAAAAACAGGCCGTTTACAATAGTGTTGAAGAAAATGAAATACTTGGCTATAAATGTGCAAAGGATCTGTACCGAAAGCTGCAAAATGCCAATAAAAGAAATTAAACAATACCTAAATTAATGGAGACACTTACTAGGGCCATGGGTTAGAAGGTGTAGCATAGTAAATAAAGATGAGCCTTCTCCTCAAATCGCTTTAGAGATTTAATGTGATTCCCATCGAAATCCAGCAAGGTTTTTGTAGATGGCACAAGCCCTACAATAGCTAAAATAATCTTGACAGAGAAAAATAAAGTGGGAGAAATCGGTACTCCCTGGTAAGGCTTACTGTATAGCTGCGGTAATCAAGATATTGGCATCAAGGCAGTGAGAGAAGGACATCTAGATCAGTGTGACAGCATAGAAAATCCAGAAATAAACCCACACAAATATGAGCAACTGACTTGTGAATTCCAATTGTAATAAAGCATGCACATGAACTAATAATCGCAATTATAATTCTGATCATGAGTGATTCTTAATAAAAATTGAGTTATAATCCACATATCCAAAAATTCACCCTGGGCACCTGCATGGCTCAGTCGGTTAACCATCCAATTCTTGATCTCAGCTCAGGCCTTTATCTCAGGGCTGTGAGTGGCTCAGCTGGTTAAGCGTCAGGTCATGATCTCAAAGCTAATGGATTCGAGCCCCGGGTAGGGCTCTGTGCTGACAGCCCAGAGCCTGGAGCCTGCTTCAGATTCTGTGTCTCCCTCTCTCTCTGCCCCTCCCACTTTCGCACTCTGTCTCTCTCTCTCTCTCTCTCTCAAAAATAAATAAACATTAAAAAAAAATTTAATTCATCCTTTTAAAGTATACAATTGAGTGCTGTTGATCATGTCAATGAAGATGTGCAACCATCACCACTATTTCCAAAACATGTTCATCACCTCCCAAAGAGATTCCATATCCATTAGCAGTCACTCCCCATTTCCTTTCTCTTAACCCCTATCAATTACTAATTTACTTTCTCTTTATGGGTTTACCTACTCTGGGCCTATCATATCATACTGTGTGTGACTTTTTGTACCAGGCTTCTTTCATAGGTCAGGAGGGACCCATGAGCCATCCCAAGGACCCAGTGTGGTCCCAGCACCCACGTCCTCCACCCTGATACCTGGATGATGTGTAAGTCCAGCGAGTGTTTTGATGGGCCTGCAGAGAAATCCCAAGTTGACTGAATTTATTCAGAAGTAACTGAATTAATATGAAAGAAAATGTTTTAAACCAGAAGAGACTGAGTCTTCATACGGACCAGTTTGAGTTTTCTTCCTCTTTCATGGGGAAATAGGGAAGCTCCAAAAGACAGCAAGATTAGTTATGGAAAATAAGGAACATTCTATTTTTCTAAAAATCTGAGTCATAGTATTTAAGCTCCAGTCGTCTCAGCTCTTAACAATTCTGGTTTCAGGATGAAGAACTGAGGCTTAGAAATGTTCAGTGATTGCCCAACGTCACACGCAAATTCATGTCTGTGTGCCTCCAAATCCTTCTAAGCAAAGGGAAGTCTCATGCTAGCAAGATTAATATCAAAGCTGGCTGCTTTTCATAAACTCTAACTAGGAAGTGTCATCTACTAAACCGTCCCACCCAAATCAAGGTCTATAGCTTTTGAAGACTTAAAACACAAGCAAAATAAAATAACATGTGCTAATTTCCAGAAACTCTTTAAAGGCAAGCTCCCAAACCTTTTCCTACTCAAGAATTTAAAATACAGGTTTTTTAAATAGATTTTGAGCATAATTACAGAACCCCTTCTATAACACTTATAGATAACATTTCTAAAGTTATGGCCAGTAGTCCATTAGCATACTATGTATATGCTGCTTGATAACCAGCTAGTTTTTTTTAAAGTTTATTTATTTAATATTGAGAGAGAGAGAGGAAGACAGAGAATCCCAGGCAGGCTCTGCATTGTCATCACAGAGCCTGACGTGGGGCTAGAACTCACGAACAGTGAGATCATGACCCGCGCTAAAATCAAGAGTCAGACACTTAACTGAAAAAGCCACCCAGGTGCCCCAGTAACCAGCTAGTAATCATTGAGCATCCATTAGGTGCCAGGCCCTGGTCCAAGCCCTTTCCAGGTAGCACCTTATGTCATCTTTATAAGCCACCCCTCAAGGATGAGTGAGTCACAGAACCCAAAACATACCACGAGTCAGTGAGAACCCAACTCTACTATCTTCTTCTGGCCTCCAAAGGTCATTCTCGTAATCAATACGCCAGTCTGCCAACAAAATATTGAATCCTACGAAGTGTCTTGGCTTAAGATCGTAAGCACTGATAGGAAGGCCAGAATGGAAAATAAGGGGGAGTCGGGTCACGTCAGGTGGCTGACTTCATTGGCCAGACATTCTAGTTTCTTTCTTTGTTTTATTTTAAATGGAGAAGAGCAAAAGCGGAATCAAATTTATTCTTGAATGCATGATAATTCAAGGCATGTATTATAATTCATTATTAAAGCCTTAAGAAGGGAATAAAAGAGAGAGAGAAAGACTATATGTGTGTGCACATGTGAGCTTTCCGTAATACACATGCACGTTAATGCCAAGGTGTCTTCCAAGCACTGACATTTTACTTTGAAAAGGGAATTTTTGTGATTAGTTGTTCTCGGGAGAACATCAGTTATAAGGCCTTCAATAGGTGGCTCCCTAAGGAAATTTTAAGCCACGTTTCTTTTGGGTCTTGAACTCACACTACAAGTAGACGTCAGTGGCACAGGGTGTCATGGGTTGCGCCGTGGATCCCAAAACATGTGGGTGTCCCAACGCCCGGTACTTGTGAACGTGATCTTATTTGGAAACAGGGTCTTCACAGATGCAATCAAATTGAGATGAGATTATTGGGCCTTCTGCATGGCTCAGTCGGCTGAGTGTCCACCCCCAGCTCAGGTCATGATCTCACGGCTTGTGAGCTCAGGTCCCGCATTGGGCTTGCTACAGTCAGCATGGAGCCCGCTTCAGATCCTCTGCCCCCCTCTTTCCCTGCCCCTCCCCCCCCACTCTCTCTCTCTTTGTCTTTCAAAAATAGATAATCATAAAAATAAGAGACGAGATCGCTGAGGTGGGCCCTAATCCAAATAGGACTGGTGTCCTTATGAGAAAAGGAAGATCCGGACACAGAGGAGGATCTCACACGGGCAGAGATGAGATTAAGTAGCTGCAAAACAACCCCAGGAATCACCATCAAGCATCAGAAGCTGGAAGAGGCAAGGAGAGGTTCTACTCAGAGCCTCACAGGGGCATGGGCCTCCTGTCTCCTTAATTTTGGACGTCTGGTCTCTAGAACCAGGAGAAGATAGATTTCTGTTGTTTGAAGACACCCGGTTTGTAATGTTCGGTTATGGTGGCCTCAGGAAAGCGACGTGTGGGGGCTCAGACTGCAGGCAGTGGAGGGGCAGGAGCTGCGGGAGAAGAGGATGATCGTATACACTGGAGGAAAGGGGAAGAGAAATAGCAATGACATGGGAAAGAGGTGACGTGTTGTGGAAAAAGGGGAAGTTAATGATGCACCTACTTTCTTGTTCTGATTTTCTTAGAATTCAAAATAGGGAGAAAAACAGTTCATGTGAATCGGGCATCACAGACATAATCAGGGGAACCACACATAAATCTTGCTGTACAGATGTCAAAGGTTCAGTCAAAACAGATAGTATAAGGGGAGGCTGGGGGCTCAGGTCACAGTTTGTGACCCAAACTCAAGGACTCTCCCGTCTTTTTTTTTTTTTTTTAATTTTTAAATGTTTATTTGTTTTTGAGAGAAAGAGACAGAGCGTGAGCAGGGGAGGGGCAGAGAGAGAGAGAAGAGAGAGAAAGACACAGAATCAAGAGCAGGCTCACAGTTTGTGAGATCGAGCTCCTCGTCAGGCTCTGTACTGACAGCACGGAGCCTGGTTGGGATTCTCTCTCCCTCTCTTTGCACCTTCCCCTCTTATGCGTTCTCTCTCTCTTTCAAAATAAAAAAAAAATAAATAGATTAATTAAAAAAAAAGTATAATTCACAAAATGGAACCCATCATTTATTATAATTACTAAAACGAATATCACATAGTGTGTGTGTGTGTGTGTGTGTGTGCGTAAAATGTAGTATACTTGATAGGATTAAGCCTCATTAAGAAAGAACATGTTTTAGAGAAGTTCTTACTGGATTTTTCCCCCACCCCGAGTCTCACACGTTGACAATACTTCCTTCAACTCAGATGTCGATAAAACAGCCCCCAGAGCTCTTCAACTCAGAAATTTATGAAGATCACAGAAGATTTGGATAATTGTTACCGAATACACAACAAAGGGAAATGTGTATTATTCACCCTGCAGATTTACATAAAACCGTCTCTGTAGGGCATGGGGCCGATTGATTCTGAGATGAGTCACTGCTTCGTCCCCAGGAAGGAGCTGGAGAGACGTCTTTGCAGGGTGACCCTCAGAACCACCTTGGTGCTGGTCTGGGGACTCTGCCCTTCATTCCATGTTGTCCTTAGGCCAGGAAATCGGTCCGCTTTCTCAGGAACCTGTATCAGGCCTTGCCTTTGTTTCCACCCAAACTCAAGGAGGCTCCCATCTTTTTTTTTTTAATTTTTTAAATGTTTATTTGTTTTTGAGAGAAAGAGACGGAGCGTGAGCAGGGGAGGGGCAGAGAGAGAGAGAGAGAGAGAGAGAAAGACACAGAATCAAGAGCAGGCTCCAGGCTCTGAGCCTGATGCGGGGCTCGAATTCATGAACCACGAGATCCTGATCTGAGCCGAAGTCAGACCCTTAACCGACTGAGCCGCGCCGGTGCCCCAAGGACTCTCCCATCCTTTTGAGCCATCTACCTGGAGCCAGCTTGGCCTGCACAGCCGGAGGAGTTGGTTTTCTGCTTTTCCACTTGTCTCAGTGCAAGGGTGATTTTTGTATTCCCACTTTGGGGAGACAGGCTTTCTTTCTTAGCTTAAGGTATAAACTGTAACCGGATGCTTGCTTCATTCTATGGCTCAGTGCACATCTTTTGGAGGTAACTTAATGTCAAGTGCCTGCCATGATATTTAATAGCTCTTTGACACAGGATATATCGCTTAGCTTCTAAACTAAGTTCTCTCACCTGTCAAATGAACATGTTAATATCTCAGAGCTGTAGTAAGCATTGAATGAGACATTTTTTTAAAGGTGTTCTCTTATAAGAATGGGAGACGTGTTCATACGAGCACTTGCAGAGGGACGGGGGTGGTGGGGCTTCACCCAGAGCGACGAGGGGACATCTTAGGTCAGGAGTCAGATCCCAGGACCTTTCCAGATCGGGCGCAGCGAGGTTTGCCCCGGGCCCCTTTTAGATGATGCAGGTTCGCGCCGTCAAATGATGGAATGATCATGCTTATCCTCCTCTTCTGTAATCCCCTTTCCTCTCCCCCTCCCTCCATACACACCCCTGGGGGAGCGTATCCATCCCCAAGGATGAATATACCGCCTTAATGGCGGTGGTTCCCCGCTGAGTCCCAGGCTAATGCACCCAGCTCCTCCTTCACTTGAAGCACAGAGGTCTCAAAATGAAAATATCCCAAGTGGCCTGATTGCTTCCTGCTTACCCCACCCCCATCCCTCCTTGGTCTTCCATCTTTCAGAAAATGGTGCCATGGCCATCCGGCCAATCCAAGCCAGAGCCATCATCCTATACTCAATCCGCTGGCAAGTTCTGTCGATGCCATGTCAAGACCCCATCCCCATTTCCTCTGCCACTACCCAAGACTCTTGGTTCCTGTATTTTTACCACTGGTCTCTTTGTTTTTCACCCTTGCCCTCCCATCCATGCAGCCCCCTGCAGCCAGAGTCACTGTTTCTCAAATTGTAAAAGAGCTCATTTCACCTTCCTGCTTAAAACCCTGCGGTGGTTTCTCAGTGCACTTAGGGTAAAACTCCACTCCTTACGGCAGCCCCCACAGCCCCGAAAGATCCCCTCCCTGCCTCTCTCTTCACCTCATATCAGGCCACTTCTTACACATGGATTTTGAGCTATACTTCATGCTTAGTTCATTGTTGCCTCAGGGCCTTTGCACTTGCAGTGCCCTCTGCCCGGACTGCTTTCCTGCCTGCTCTCCTCCTGGAAAGGTCCTTCAAATGGCACCTCCACTTTTTGCAGGATTTTGGCATTTTTTTGGCCATAATTTTGCAGATTACTCACCAAAAGCAGGCCATTGCTCCAGCATTCTCTCCCTTTCAGCCCTACTACTGTTTCTTTCAGAAACAATATTTTTACCTGCATCACTTCTTATTGCATTATAACATATAGTAAAGTGCACTAATTTTTAAGTGTATACCTTGATGAATAGCCCTCTCTATGTCACTACTACCCCAGATCAAGGAATAGAACATTACTATAATTTCAGATTTCCCTATATCCTTTCCGAGTCAATCCCCACAGCACCTACTTCCCATTTCCAGAGGTAACCAGCATTCTACCTTCTCTCAATCATGGATTGTTCTCTCCTGTTCTTCTTGAACTTCATAGAAAGGTAACCACACAGCACGTAGTCTGTTGCGTGTGGCCTCTCTTTCGCTCAACAGAACACTCTAACATTCAGCATGTAGTTGTGCGTAAAATAATTTGCTCTTTTTTTCTTATGGCAATACGCCATCGTGTGATTATAACAAAGCTTATTTATTCATTCTACCTAGGGAGGACGCTCGAGCTGTTTCCAGTTTGTGCCTATTACGCATAAAGCTACATGCACCTTTCGGTGGTCATATGAACTCATCTCTGCTTTTGAGCATACACCTAGATACGAAATCGCTAGGTCGTAGGGCAGGCATATGTTTTGCTTTCGCGGGTGGTATCAATAGTTTTCTTTTAATTTCTGATCTTGACTTTTACCTTTCCTAGTAGAATTAAGCTCTGTGAAGGCTAAAACTTATCTATCTTGTCTCCTTTTCAACTCCTAACATCCACCACGGTGCTTGGCACGTCTTTAAGTGCTTGGTCAACATTTGTTGAACAAAGTGTTACAGGCTGTTCCTTCAGTTTCTGTTTCTTCGTCTTACGTATACTGTTCTGCTTCCTTATGTGTTAATGTCTCTCAAGGTAGCTTTTAAGCATCAGCTCTCATTGAGTGACATATTCTCTTTGCGGTGCCAAAAAGCCCAAGGAGAATATACGCCTGCCCTTTCCAGGCAGCTCCAGAGCGCGGTGAGAAGGCACACGTTGACTCCCTGGGCCAATCAAGTGTGGCTGGGGGTCAGAGTCAGATGGTCAACCCAAGACCACCTGTGTGCGGGTCCTTGTGGGACTGCCCTTGGACTCAGCAATTGCCAACATTTGTCTGGACTAGAACGTGTATGTACCTGGCCCAGCGGCTGACATAAAGTCGACGCTCAGCAAACTACTATCGTTATGTTACCGTTATTACTGCCACCCCTATTATTGATGTCATAGTTCATAACTGACACCAGGTAAGACCATCAAAGATTTCCTAAAGAAGCAACCACAGTTCGGGAACATCAGTCTCTGATTTCCACATGGCCAATGTTGCATGGAATATGCAGATTATAAAATACAAAATTCATTAAAAACAAAAACACCACTAGCCACTTAATCAGCAAATAAGAATGCACCACTGAAAAGGTACATACGTTCTATTTCCTTTTGGAAGAGTATTACGGCCATTCATGTCAAAAGTCATCATTTGATACCCGAATGCCCACCTGAAATGGAAAGACTCTTCAGGTGGCCCCGTGATCCCAGCCTTGTGGTTTTCACATCCCGGTTTGATCCCCTCCTCCTGAGAATGTGCTAGACTTATTACTTGCTGCTAATACCAACAGAATGCATTAAAGATGATAGGACATAGGGGATTGGGATTACATGCATGTGCTTTGTGATTACAATACACACAACCGTAGCCCCCATCTTGGGGGAGCTTCTCTCTCCTTGCTGGCTTTGAAGAAGTAAATAGCCAAGTCGGGGAACCGCACACATCAAAGAACTAGGGACAGTCTCCAGTAGCTGGAGGCGGTCTCTGGCCTGCAAAGGCCTCCAGCTGACACCCTCAATGAAATAAACCCCTGAGTCCTACAGCTCCAAGGAACTGAATTCTGCCAACAACCATGTGAGCTAGAAAGCGGATCTTTCCCCAGTATGGCCTCAGATGAGACCACAGCCCCAGCCAACACCTCCAGGAAAGCCTTGCGACACCCTGAAGCAGAGAACCCAGGAAAATTGTGCCCAGGCTCTTCCTGACCCACAGAAACTGTGACAATAAATGTGTATTGTTTTCAAGTCGTTAAGTTTGTGGTACGATTGTTCCAAAGCAATAGACCGCTGATACACTATCCACTCCGTCATCCATTTAACCAGTACCTATTAAAAGCATACTCCTAAACAAGATACGGCACTGGATACAGGACATTATGTACTTCTCATTCAACACAAATATAACCAGCTTGAAAGTTAACCCCTATTCTATATTCATTTATTTTGGAGACAGCAAAACAATGATGCAGCGATCATCTGAGATAGCATAGCCCTGGTATCATTTATCTTATGTAGTATTTTCCCCATCAACTCTTTTCCCTGTAGGCAAGATGAAATATTCATGGCAAAAATGAACTTACTTGGCATTGCTTTAATACTTCCCTGAATTGTCATATGTTAATCAAAGTACTGACCCCTCAAATATTCTGGAAGAAACTTGAAATATGTCACATTGCAGAAGGACAGGCACAGGAATACCGCTACGGCAGATAATGTTGTCTGTCAAATCTGGATTCAACGTAGTAGGGCGTCTTCCAGATAGCTCGGTTGGGAAGAGAAGATATAGTATCATTTTTCCAATGATATGAACTATTTTGGATATGAATATTAAATTAATATTTCTGGTTATATGCATGGTATACTGCGCTCCAATTATTCTGTTATTTCTGTGGTTAAATAATTGGGGCTGTACTGGTGTTTAGGAACTGTGGATTTTGTGGTCAAATTCTATTGTCTAGTTTTGTTTTAACAGCTATGTGTGTATGGATGTGTTTCTGTGTATTTGTAGGTGATTTTCACACAAGTTATAGGGCTTTGTAACTAAGCCACAGAAATCTATGAAACTAGCCTGTATGTGGGAATCATATAAGTCACTTCTACTTCTGGTTTAAATCTTGTCCTATGAATCATAACCCTTAGCAGGAACTCGAAACTGTTTCCAAGTCTTATAAACAGAGAGTAAATCCTCATTATTAAGTTTCAGAGGTGATTTCCATGATGGCAACTTTAGAATGGAAATCTCCTCCTTTATATGAAGGGTGAAATTCAACTCTTCTACGTTAATTATGACATTCTGAGTTCACTCAAATGGACTGATTTTTTTTTTTAGGACACTGCCAATTTTTTTAATGTTCCATTATCTTTAACTTTATTATTTTTCCACGCCCAGGATGTTTTTATCAGATTCTTAATTGCTGATTTATGTTGTTGTCATGTTCCTTTGTGTTGTGTTTATTAGTTTGTATTTACATAAAAATGTAGTTTCCTCTAACATCAGGTGAAACCATACAAAGAAGCCTTTTTTTGTGTGTGTTTGAGAAAGCAGGTTATTAAAACCAGCATGTCAGCAGACAGGTAACAAGATTACAGGGACTTCACAAAGGTGGCTATTTTCACATTAGGTCTATTATAACCAAAGTGTTGTTTAATATTTATCACAGCTATTTGTCAGGCCAGTAGGTGTTCTACTGATCTTCCATGAAAATACAAGATGATACCATTAGCTCACAATCTATCCATGCCCGTTTCTGTATTTTTTATTTCCCCTGATAGGGTTTGCTTGCTGTTCAAATGACAACTAACAATTATCTTCCCAAGATGATTCAATGTCTGTGAGGAATTAGTCACATACTCCGCTGGTGAGAACATAAACTGAAATCAATCTCTTTGGTAACCAATTTAACAGTACGTATTAAGAGCAGAAAATGGTTAATTCTCTGACTCAGTAGCTCCTCTTCCAGGAATTTATGATATGAAATTAATCAGAGATACACATAAGTATGTATGTACAAAATTATCTATCACAGAGTACTTTATTTCAGTATAAAAACAGATATTCACAGTATGAGGATCTAGCCATCAGAGAAATTACTTAAATAAATGGTGGAATCTCCATATGATAAAGTATCCTGGAATCGTTAGAGCAGGATTTTTAAAAATTCTATAATGTTAGCATATAAAGCAGAATCCAAAACCATGTTATTGAAGTAGGTATCTATGGAAGAAATACAGTAATAGAGCAAAGAAATGCAGTAGCATATTAACTGTGTTTGTCTCTGGAAAGAGCATGGGCAACTAAAAATGGCAGATATCTAATTTTACCTCTTATCAAGTTTGTGCCACGGTTTTTCAGTAAACCTTCATAGTCACCTTTGTCCAGCTTTAGATTTCCCGTAAAGAATTAGCGTAGTGGACAGTGCCTGTACCTGGGATAAATTAATGGGCCTTCCCTGAGCTGCACTCTTCCCAAAGATCGTTGTGTTGGTAGAATCATTCCCAAAGCACACAGCGTTTTGGAGTTGAGGAAGCAGCTTATGATGAGAGGTCACAAGTGACGACCAAGAAAGTAGAGGCCCCTTGGGGGGGCGTTAGAAATACTGGGGAAAGATATGGGACTCCCTCCCATCTTGTGGCACAGGCGTTCCAGTGAATCTTATTTGTCAGGAAAGTTTGGGGAGACCTGGGTTACCTAGCAGTAGACACGTGCCCAAGTATGGTTATCACTTGAGCTGTCTGTTCATATTTCGAATTCTCTTCCTTTAGGACACATGGCGAGATGGACACAGCCAGGTGACTCGCTTTGGTTAATGAGACTTGAGAAGCCACTTGTTTCACTTCTGGTCACAAGAATGGTTTCTTCCTCTTGTCAAGACGATGAATCTCAGTCCAGACGGTAGAGACTTGTTCAGCCTAGAGCGTTGGTGGGGGGACACCATGGAACCCAGCCTCTTACTCACCCAAGGTGGGCATGGATCCCGAGTGTGAATAAACCATCGTTGTCTCAAACCACTGAGATTTGGGGTTTTCCGTCACTGCAGCATAACCTGGTACATCCTGACTGATGCATTAATCTTTGAGGTAAATGTGCTAAAGAGAAATTGTATGAAAACTGAAATGTGATCAACTATTTCATTTGTACTCCTTTAGAACTTCCTTAGAAGTATATATTGTTAAAAAATTATTTAAAGTTAAAAAAATTTATATTTTGAATCATTATAGCCTAATAAAACAAGAATTAACAAAATTATATGGTTATCTTGGCAAATGCAAATTCATGAATTTTTAAAAGTCCTTTAACTTCTAGAAAGTTTTAAAATAATGTGTCTATCAAATTATAATAACATATTTTGAAAGGAGAACTTGTTTTCTTTTTCATTAATATGTTAAAGGAATCTGTTAGTCAGAGCTCCTCAGGGAAATTGTTGATTTGGGGGCTGAGGAAGGAAATGTGCCAGGTATGCCAAGAGCACCTTGGGGTACCAAAAGTTATTTATATACATATAAAAGTATGAATATACATACATACTACATACATATATATAGGATAGGGGCATGTCAAAGGGACTAGAGCAAACCTGAAAGAGTTCCCACTAGCTATATCTGACATAGTCTAAGCAACAAAATAAATAACGTATCATTGAATTATAACCCCAAATTATCCATAAACCCATACTGATATAAATAAATGATTAAGGGGTGCCTGGGCGGCTCAGTCGGTTAAGCACCCAACCCTTGACTTTGGCTCAAGTCATGATCTCGCGGTTCATGAGACAGAGCCCCATGTCAAGCTCCCTGCTGGCAGCATGGAGCCTCCTTGGGAATCTCTCTGATCTGTTAAGGATCTGTTAAATGGACTCTCTCTCTGACCCTCCCTTGTTTATGTTCTCTGTCTCTGTCTCTGTCTCTGTCTCTCAAAATAAATAAATAAACTTTATAAAATAAATAAAAAGATGATGGAATGGATGAAGAAAGAAAGAAAGATCAAGTCTTTTCAGAAAAATTTAAAGGGAAATATGTAGATACTTCCCCTTCCAGCAGATGAGGTTCAGTTGCCCTCCGCTCCCTTCAACCTTGAGGGTAGTGTAGACAGAAAGGAAAAATATTACCTTTACAGTGGAGAAACCTAAGAAATACTACGTTAGCCATGCGATGAAGATTAAAAAGCCTGTGATGTCATGTGGATACCATGTACTCCTAATAGAATGTGATGAGAAGGGCACTTCACCCATTCTTTCCAAAACCCTGTGTCACGATGCAGAAAACAAGAGACAACCAAGATTGGGGGTCATTCTACAGGATACCTGGCTACTCCTTAAGATTCTCAAGGTCATGATAAGCAAGGAAAGACTGAGAAACTGTCACAGAGCAGAGTGGAGACACATGACAGCTAAATGCCTGTGGTGCCCTGGATTGGATCTTGGAACAGACAAAAAAAAAAAAAAAGGTATTTATGGAAAAACAGGTGAGATCCACCTGAGATCTGGAGTGTAGTTGACAGTAATAAACCAATGTTGATTTCTTTGTTGTGACAAATAAACCATAGCAACATAAGAGGTTAATAGTTGTGGAAACTAGATGAAGGGTATCTTTGAAACTTTTGCAAAATTAAAATTATTTCAAATGTAAAAGTTCATTTTAAAAAAGGATCTGTTAAATGGACTCATTCAACCTCCATATTTATTATAGCCTCATATTCACAAGAGAGTATTCATTTCATTTCTTTGTATAACCAATTTGTCACCAAAATGGCAGCATTCGGACTTTGCTCTTCACCACCTGTTCAGCCAAAGTAGTTGAAAGTGAGGAAACCAGAGGGGTGTATTTAATACATGATTGAGCATAAAAGCTTGCATTCAAATTACAGAATCAATTGTAAAGCTATATTATAATGACTTTAAAGAAACCTTTCATAGGTGCACTGATGTCTATTGAGCTTAACTGTATGGGAATACAAAGCAATTAAGACAAAAGTAATGTGGATTTCTGTAGCCTGGACAGGATACTCTAGTTTTTCCATTTAATTGGTGTGCAAGTAAACCTGGCTGATAAGTAGACTCTATTCAGGGAGAAAATGAATTTAGAATACCGTGTAAAACAGGAGATGGAGTCTATACCAAAGAGCTCAAAAGCAACCTGAAAAGGAAGAACACGTATGGCCTTGAAAATCATGACTGCAAACTTATGTTCTTTCCTTCACCTACTTTTGCAGAGCATCAAAATTAACACCTAACTTTCTTAGATACCTACTGATTCCGTAATGCTTTCTGTCATATTTGCATATTATTCTATCTCTCAATACCTTAACGCAGTGCTTGGTACCTAAAGGGTAAATAGCATAATAAATAGGTAATCATCTTAAAATTTTAAAATAACTTTAAATGTTGTTTTCTATGACTATGAGTACCAATGCCCAAATGGGTAAATGAAAAGGGATTTTTTCCTGTCCCCTAAATAATTTCATGGGGCCCCTGGATGGGTCAGTGGGTTGAGCGTCTGACTTCAGCTCAGGTCATGATCTCCCGGTTCGTGAGTTCTATCCCCACATCGGGTTCGCTGCTGTCAGTGAAGAGCCCTCTTTGGATCCTCCCTCCTCATCTCTCTCTGCTCCTCCCTGATCATGCACTCTCTCTCTCTCTCTCTTAAAAATAAATAAATATTAATAAGCAAGCAAACAAATAAATATTTCCATACTCTGTGTTCTACACTCAAACCTTGGAATATACCATTATAACACAAATAAATATTGAATTGTAATACGAGTAAGGGAAAACAAATATAAATTGTATACATTTATCCTCAGAGGCATTTACTTCTCAGTTATAATTTCAAACTCCATCCCATTGTTCAAGTTTCCTTTTTTAAAAAAATTTTTTAATGTTGATTTATATTTGAAAGAGTGGTGGAGACAGAATCTGAAGCAGGCTCCAGGCTCTGAGCTGTCAGCACAGAGCCCGATGCAGGGCTCAAACTCATCAACTGTGAGATCATGACCTGAGCCAAAGTCGGATGCTCAACTGACTGAGCCTCCCAGGCGCCCCCTCAAAGTCCCTTTCTTATGGTACTTCCTTCATCATAACTTGTCTGATCTTATCCCATCTCCATTCAAGAAAAAAGACCCAAATCTCCTTTATAGTTTCCTTACACTTAACTTCTACTTATTTTACGGCGTGCCCTGTTTCTATCACGGTCATATTGTTGCATGGACATGATTCCACTTGTGGACTAGACATTTCTTGATATTCACATCTACTTTTAGGGCACCTTCAGCACTCCTGTGCCTGAGAGTCTCACGAGAATGCTGGTGGGACCGATGAGCAAGTGAACGCCCCTGCTAGGTTGAACACTGGCCTCTGAGCACAGCATCCTTGGCCTTTTTCTACAACTGAAAAGTGTTCTTGAACTTCAGTGTTGTTCCCCCTGCACCAAAAGAACTTGTCTAGAAAACATCTGATAAGCCGTGGAAAGAAACATCACCCTACTGCTGCTGGACCCACACGATTTATCCCAGCCTAAAGTTATCCAATCTTGCCTTTGCCAGTGAGGCGTGTCAATAAAGTCAAACCCAAGTGTGTGCTTTGCTTTCAAGCCCCAGCAGATGACAGCTGGGCCCAGGTGATTTAATGGACTCTGTGCAGACAAAGGCGAGGGTTTGCAATGTAAGAAATGTCTTCCCAGGTGAGAAGACAAATATCACTGACATTGCTTGTTTCTCCAAGCACAGGTCCCCAGCCCTGGCCTGGAAACACATCAAAGGCCACACCTTACCTCTTTTCATGCTCTTCCTCTGACTTCTCTCCCTTTCTGATTGCACTCTTGCGCTACTCACCCGTCAAACAATGGGGCTATTATATTCCTGGGAGAAGAAGAAGAATTACCTCAAAGGCCAGGTGCCAGTGGTAAGGTTCCTTGTGTCCAATTACTGCCTGTTTTCCTTTCCTTTCCTTTTCTTTTTTTTCAAAAGCCTTTCCTGTCACACTGCCAGACATTGGCCCTGAGCCCCGGTGTCAGCATGGGGCATCCAGTTTTGCTTTGAATTTGGGTTCCATTGTCTTTCACTCTCTCTCAACCTAGTGTCTGGTTATATTTATATCTCCTTATCAGTGCTAAAAAGCAAGGGTGAATCAGCTCCAGGGAAAGCGGACCGCACCCCCAAAGTTTCCATGTCAGCAACCACGCTCAAATTGTTTTGATCACTGATGGGTTTGCAGGAGGTGTGAATGATTATCAGAAGAAGAAAATGAGGACGGTGATGTGGCTTTTACCTTTGAGTGTCACATCTGGAAACCCCCCACCGGCCTTCTCCATTAGGTCAACCAAGATTCATCAGGGAAAAAGAAAACAAATCATAAGAGAATGTCAGTAGGTTCTGGATACCGAGTTTATTTCTTGCCTGGACGACAGGTGTCTGACAGGTGTATGACATGATTATGATATCCCCCAAATGCTTTTGTCATTGATGCTAAGAATTGTAAGCAATATTTTAAAAATATTTTCTGCATGCCAAACACTGTCTTAAGCATATTACCTGCATTATCTCGTGAGTTCCTTACAACAACCTTAACTAGGCAGTACAGTTTAATCCATCAAAGAGAAGAAGATCTGGAAGCTTGGTGAGGTTAACAGCACAATGTTCGAAAGTTAAGAAGGGTCAGTAGATAGGTCCATTTTATACCAAACCTCAACCTCTGAACAGCTCTGCTATAATGGGAAGCTCTCACCTCCCCGGGGCTGTTTAAGCGGAGCCTGAGGCCCCAACAGCCACAAAACTTCAGAATGGAATGCATGTCAGTTATGGTCCAGGTGCTCTCATGAAGTCTACACTGTCAGTACTCAATTGCTTTACTTGTCTGGTTGAGCATGAACAACCTGAGTTTTGGGGTCCCTATCATTTTATTAGGTGTTTCAAGCAATGAAGGAAATTTGCTAGACAACAGTTTGAGCCTGTAGGTCATTAGATGACCCGGTTGTCTAGTGAGCCCATGGATATAGTGTGTAGGGTCATCTGGCCTTCACTTCTTGACAGACTCCAAACCATATGAACATGTGAGGGTGTCTGTCTCCACATTCAAATACCACCTGGGCTTGTTATATAGGATTGTCTCCAGGTATAAATTTTTTAATGTTTATTCATTTTTGAGAGAGAGAGAGAGAGAGAGAGAGGCAGAGAGAGAGGGAGGCACAGAATCCGAAGCAGGCTCCAGGCTCTGAGCTGTCAGCACAGAGCCCGACACGGGGCTCAAACTCACCGACTGTGAGATCATGACCTGAGCCGAAGTCAGACGCTTAACCGACTAAGCCACTCAGGCACCCCGGATCATCTCCAGCTATAAATGATCATTTTATTTTGCTGAAATCTAAGTGTCTAGATTCATTTTTTGTGATCTACTCTGGTGACAGCTGGAGTCTCCAAGTTACTGAAAATGCAAAGTTTAGCTCAGCTGCCTTTTCTATGACTTATGGAAAGGGGAAAAGATTCATTCCCAAGTTCTTCAAACTCTGGTGGTTTGAGAGAGGTAGGGGTGAGGTGGGATGTAGACCCACGCACAGGTGGTGAGGGCATGAGGTCTGCCCTGGTTCCTTCTAATCTCCTGTTTCAGCTGAAATAGTTATGAGTTATGTGTCTCCCTGCCACCCTGGGCATGCTGTTCCTTCTGTGATCCCTGAACCCAGACAGAGGACTTGGTGCTTATTAGCCCCTAGTCCCTTCTCCCCTTCTCTCTCTCTCTCTCTCTCTTTCTCACACACGCACACACTCACACACCTCAGATACATATTCTTTCTCGCATGTATTCATACAAAAACACACAGAGGTGAACACACATGCTCATCACCTTTCCCTTACTAACAAATATTCGCTCTCACACACACTCACACACACACACACACACACACACACATGCTCACACCTCTCTCAGACACAGATTCAGGCTCTTTCTCTCTCTTTCACACACACACCCACTTCTCAAACACTCACATGAACAAAACCTTTGTATAACATCCTTGTACATAACAGATACTACTTGGGGGGCAGTTGAAGGGTATTTTTATATCCCACTCTAAATACTTAAGTTAAATATTGGGTTCTTGTTCATGAGAGTCCTCCAGGTATTTGTAGATGCTCTTCATCGTGCTCTCCTGCTTTCTTTTTCCTTTCTTCTCAAATCTCCACATCCCTAAATTCCCATTCGTATCCAGGAAAAGACATTTAACTCCCACTTTGTTCTTTAGTCTTTTGTCTAGGGTCTCCATTGTTATTCATGGTAGCTTTTGGATTAGGCAGTCTTATTTATTTATATATTTAGATATACTTTTTTAATATTTATTTTCGAGAGAGAGAGAGAACGAGCACAAGTGGGGATGAGGCCAAGAGAGAGGGACAGAGGATCCCAAGCAGGCTCTGCGCTGACAGCAGAGAGCTCAATGCGGGACTTGAACTCATGAACCGCAAGATCATGACCTGAGCCGAAGTCGGACGCTTAACCGACTGAGCCACCAGGCACCCCTACTTACATACTTTAGTATTACAGTGTCAATAATTCTCCAATATTGATAACTCACATTAATTACGAATTCAAAATTTTAAATTATTCTAGAAAAAATAAGTAGTTCTTTATTTGCCATATCAAAAAATCTTGGATGATCTCACAGCCTGACCTAAACTAGTCAGGCCCATCTATGTTATATTCTCACCTACAATATTAGTCCTACGTAAATTAGAAGAAAATTGATTTGTCAGTAACTTATAAAATATAAACTCTTTGATAATACTTTTTATCGGTCACTTTTTATCATTATTATTTTTTTTTTTTTTAATTTTTTTTCAACGTTTTTTATTTATTTTTGGGACAGAGAGAGACAGAGCATGAACGGGGGAGGGGCAGAGAGAGAGGGAGACACAGAATCGGAAACAGGCTCCAGGCTCCGAGCCATCAGCCCAGAGCCTGACGCGGGGCTCGAACTCACGGACCGCGAGATCGTGACCTGGCTGAAGTCGGACGCTTAACCGACTGCGCCACCCAGGCGCCCCAATCATTATTATTAATGTAAGTGAGTTTTCTCTCAGTTTCAGCTAAGACCATTGTTCCTAAAGAGAATGTGTCAGAATTGCAAATCACACCATGGCAAGTGTTATCCAACATTAGTTAAGAAAATGTAGTATGCTGGTTAGAACATGGGCTGGGTTGTTGACTCAAGCAAATTGAAGTGTGCATCCTGGCTTGGTCATTTATTACTGTTATGAGTTGAATTGTGTCCCCTCAAAAGATATTGTATTGATCAGGGTTTTCCAGAGAAACAGAAACAGTTGTATACACACACACACACACACACACACACATCTCCCAAAGGAGATTTATTTTGAGAACTTGGCTAGCACGTTATGGGAACTAGTAGTCCCGTGGTCTGCCATCTACAAGCTGGAGACCCAGGAAATACAGTAGTGTAAATCACTTTGAATCTGAAGGCCTGAGAATGAGGGAAGCTAATGGTGTTAATCCCAGGCCAAGGTCAAGAGAAGATGAGGTGAGGTGTCCCAGCTCAAACAAAGAGGCAGGAAAAAAAGGGGGGGGCAAATCCCTCCTTCCTTCACCTTATTGTTTATTCAGACCTTCAATGGATTGGATGATGCTCACCCACATTGGGGAGGGCCATCTACTTATGGAGCCCACCAATTCAAATGCTGATCTCATCTGTAAGAACCCTCACAAACACACCGGAAACAACATTTGATCGAGGTACCCTGTGGTCCACTCAAGTTGACACACAAAATTAACCATCACAGATATGTTGAAGTCCTACCCCCCACCCCATACCTGTGGATTTGTCCTTATTTGAAGATGGCATCTTTGTAGATGGAATCAAGTTCAGATGAAATCATTAGGGTGGTCCCTAATCCAATATGATGGATGTCCTTATACGAAAAGGGAAATCAGTGGGCACACACACACACACACACACAGAGTGCTGTATAAACACAGAGACATGCAGAGACGTCCGTGTGACCACCGAAGCAGAGATGGAACATGATGCAGCAAGCCAAGGAACACCATGGATTGACAGCCACTCCCAAAAGCTCAGAAGAGCCAGGAAATGACCTACCAAGAATCTCAAAGAGGGCATGGCCCTGCTGACACCTTGGTTTCAGACATCTGACCTCCAGAACTGTAAGACAGTACATTCCTGTTGTTTCCAGTCACCCAGTTTGTGGTACTTCGTGGTACCGTGATAGTCAGTTTGTATCATGACGCAGCAGTCCCCGGAAATGAATGCAGTGACCTTAACCAGGTTTCTGACCTCTCTACACCTCTGGATCTCCATCTGTGTGAAATGGAAATAGTCACACTAAGAATAGTACTTCTCTCTTGACTTTGCTGAGGATTTGATGACCAGACATATGTCAATTTCTTTGCAGCATCTGGCACTAGCAGATGGCCAGGGCGTGTTGGTTTTACTGACAAATGTCAACCATTATCAGATATAAACTTCTGTGGTCCCCGCACTCCAGGTGCCTAACTTTAGGTCTCCGATTCATCCGTCTAAGTGTGCCAGTCATTTCTAGAACCTTAGGGTTCCGAACCATACAACTGATTGTAATCATGCACTTGTCAGTTTAAGGCCACAAACCTTTATATAAAACTTCCCATAAAAATGGTAGGAACAATTGAATTCCAAAAAATGAGCCACTAACCTTTAGCCATCAGCCATCACCTTGATAGCCTCTTCACCAGTACTAGCCCCATGCTACCTCGAAGGTTGTTAAATAGAATCTTCCTCAATCAGCAAGACCTGGTTGGTGCCCTGGGTCTTGTAAGGTCTGCTGTACTCCTGTTTCTTTCGATTCCACAACCATGGAGATTGACTTCTGCCTCGATGCTACTGGCCCAAACTTGCTCTGACAACACTAAGGCTACACATTTACTGGATACAATGTGGTGACATAATGTGCCCTATCCCATACTTAATTAAAATTAAGTGTCTATAATTTTTTAACTTTATAAAGTACACATACATTATTTTAAGAATTGAAAAAATAAATAAGTTCTTCTAAATACCCAATTCTAGTACCAAGCTGAAGAGAAACCGTTAAAAAGAAAAATATAATGGAAAAATCATAGAAATTTTGTTTTTAATATTTATTTGTAGGAGTACAGGATCATGCCACAAATCCTATATCCAAAGTCTGTTTTTGTGAGCCTCAGTTTCCTTACCTGAAAATAGCAGTAAAATTAAAAAAAAAAAATTGAAAAGGAAGAAAGAAAAAAGAAAATGGTGGTAATCAGGACCGACCTCCCAATCCTCTTGTGGAGATTAGATATCACATAAGCATCTATTACGACGATTTGTCACGATGTAAGTTTCCAGCCTCCTGCTTTCTCTCCCTTTACATCTCTCATCACTTTTTGGTAAATGGTCATAAATGCAACAGAAAACACAGTATCATCTTGGAGGTAATGATATATGAAATTTTGAAAATTGAATCGTGCAGAGGACAGCTTCCGAACGGGCTCCCCAAAGGCTCAGCCTTCTGGCATTCACAACTTTCTGTAATTCTCTCTGCTTGAGTGTGGGCTGGATGTAGGGACTCGCGTCTACTAAGTGGAATACGGCTAAAGTAGTGGGGGTTCACTCTGAGATTAGGTTACAAAAAGATTGTGGCTTCCATCTTGTGTTCCTTCTCTGATGAAAGCCGGCTGCCATTTTGTGAGTTGCCAGACGGAGAAGGAACCGAGGGTGGCCTGCGACCAACCATGTGAGTGAGCTTGTAAGTGCCTCCATCCCTAGCTGAAATTTCAAGGGACTGCAGCCCAAGGTGATTCCTTGATTGCAGCCTTGTGGGACACCCTGAGACAAAGGCACCCAACTAAGCCACTGTCAGCTTCCTAACTTACAAAAACTCTGAGACAATGAACGCTGTTGTCTTAAGACACTCAGTTTAGGAGTAATTTGTTTCATATTAACTCTTCCAGGTGGCTATGGCCAACAGTCACACTCATCTTTGTTAAACACACACACACACACACACACACACACACACACACTTTCAAATAAAAGTTTGTTATTCTCTTCTGAGTTTCTCCTTACTTCTATGTTTTGTGGAGGACTATCTAGGTGCTATGCTAGTAGCTGGATGATGCTTTCTGCCCCCCAAAGAAATATCCCACACTGGTCCTCAGCTCATCCCTCCTAGGACCCATGTCTCTGTGAAAACTCTCTCCCAAACTGCCCTTTCCTGTTGCATGTGTAGTGATCCACGGTGGCGGCATCTGTAGGTGCATGGGAGGCCACATCCTCAGGCCATGATGACTTCTAGAAGATACCATGTAAGTGAATGAACGACCAAACTTTTAAGTCCAGCATCGAGAGATGCATAGAGAATGACAGTAAACTGTCAGACAGTGTGTAGCTGCTGGGGAATTGCTTTGCCAACCAAAGCATCTTTGCCAAAGCCCACTGATATTTTTAAACACACACCTTTCCCATGTCTGCAACTGGAAGGAAAACAGGAACAAGTAGTTGTGAAAGGGCCATTGTTCTCGTTGTTGAATATTTTATTCTTATGTAAATAAGAATTACAAGCAATTTTGGAAAAGGTGGTTACGCTGTAACGAATTCTAATGAGTTTGATTTTTCTAATTAAAAACAAAATGCACGTTTAGCTTAATTCATTGTCATATTTAAATCATGCAGGAACCACATCTATGTGTTGTCGGAAGAGGCAAAATTGCCGATTATTTATTCATTACATAATCTAAGTAAGTAAAAAGTAGATTTTTAGTTCAAGTCTTCCAGTTAACTATTTTATTTTATTTCATTTCATTTCATTTCATTTCATTTTTAAAGGAGACTATTTATTTATTTATTTATTTTTTAATTTAAAAAAAATTTTTTTTTCAACGTTTTTTATTTATTTTTGGGACAGAGAGAGACAGAGCATGAACGGGGGAGGGGCAGAGAGAGAGGGAGACACAGAATCGGAAACAGGCTCCAGGCTCCGAGCCATCAGCCCAGAGCCTGACGCGGGGCTCGAACTCACGGACCGTGAGATCGTGACCTGGCTGAAGTCGGACGCTTAACCGACTGCGCCACCCAGGCGCCCCTATTTATTTATTTTTGAGAGAGAGAGAGAGAGAGAGAGAGAGCATGAGAGTGGGAGAGAGGGGCAGAGTGGGGGGAGGAGAGAGAGACAGACAGAGAGAGAGAGGGAGAGAGAGATTCTTAAGCAGGCTCCACACTCAACATGGAGTCCAACACAGGGCTTGATCCCACAACCCTGAATCACTATCTGAGCCAAAGTCAAGAGTCAGACACTCAACTGACTGAGCCACTCAGGCGCCCCCAGTTAACTATTTTAAGTGCCCACACAATAATCTAGAGAACCCCAAATCTTGCTGATTTGATTGTTGCTGTCACTTTGGACTCTAAGAACGAGTGTGGTCTTGCCATGCTCTCCTGGCAACAGCCACCCAGGCAAGTTCTGCGAGCACATCCTCCTTCAATTTTCTCAGAATAGTTGGTGCTTGTTTTCTCAGTCCCCATGTCTGAACAGAGAACAGTATTGAGATATAAGAAAACAAAATTCTACAGGAAAACATTTCCCATAACTATTCCTACAATGACATTACATTTAATTGACAGGAAAAAAGGAACTGAGAATTGTCTTGTTGCCCTCACCAAAGAGAGAAAAACAAAGAGTAAATAATGTCTCTACCTCCTGATTGACCTTGGAAAACAAAACTAGACTGAAAAGTCAAGACTCCTCAACCAAGTGGAGCCCAAGTCCAAGGAAAGGAAGAATGTCAACAAACAGCTGGTTAAAAAGAAGTAAAGGAAGCAGGCCTGTGGGCAAGTTAAATGGTAATAATCACCTGCAAATATTAACCCATCAGCCAAGGTGTGCCTTCTTTTTTTGCTTATAGATTTTCATATCCCTCCTTGATAACCTAGTCATCTTCTTGATTCATATGATGTGCCTCCTTTTCAATAGGCCACCTGATACTGTTTGGGGCATTGAAATAGCCCCAGAAGGGGACTGAGGACAAGCTGACTTGTCCATGGACTGTTTGCTTTCAGAAGCCTGGACCCTGAGAACCAGTGGCCATGGTTAAGTGCTGTTCCCATCTGGCATCTTATCAGAGTGTGGAGAGAGATGGGATCTCCACCTTCCATTACTTTTCCCACGGAGCAGGTGGTTCTCAATAAATGCTTGTGGAACGAGTGATTACATGCCATCACTTAGTAATGGGCCCAGAAGATCTTGCAGGGTAGCTGCAGAAAGGATTCCTAAAGAGGCATAAAAATTCTATAGGAAGGAGAACACAGTCTCCTCCAGTTTTTAATTTCTTCCCCTTTATGTGACTTCTTGCGAGTCAGTCCCCTAAACAAGCTCAGGCACTGGGTCAGATGATGGGCCCAGCCCTGCCATTTCTCTTCTGTAATTCCCTTCCTCACCCCAAACTCAACTTCTTTCCTGTTGTCTAATTCTGAACCCTTTCCCTCCACTTGGTTTAATTATCCTACATATATAAAAACTTGTGCATCTACTGTGTGTGTGTGTGTGTGTGTGTGTGTGTGTAAAGTTCTGTGTGCCAGTGTGGCTATTCACAAGAACAATGTTGTGGGGAGAGCACCAGAAGATTCTGGAAACTTAAATTTCAACAGCTGGAAAGGCACTTAGAAATCCCAGTTTTGACATATCTCTAGTCTTTGACATAATAAAACACACGCTATATACAAATGAAATTTAACACTCACATAATTTAGAAATCTTCCCACATACTATTAGAAAGGGTAATTTCATCAGACATATTTCTTAAATCAATAAGCAATAAAGTCTGAAGTGAGGTCAACCCATTTAACAATTGACATATGGAAATACTAGAGACGAGGTGGGAAGGGCAGAGGACTTAGTCTTTATTACGTTTCTATTAATATTCTGCAGCTATGTGTAGCTTTCCTGAATCTTGCTTTTCAACATTTCCAAGAGTCAAGTTGAAGGTAAAGATATGGAAGAAGAATACAGAGTTTGTTCTCAAGTATGGGCGGTGATTACTTCTCCTCCCTTCTTAATAAATACATCATTCTTTTCTAAATATAAAAAGAAAATCATGAATCTGGAATGTGTTGGGAATGAGATAGATAGATATACGGTAGAGTTTCTTACAGAAAAAAATTTTGTGTGTCATTTTATCAGGAAATGTAGGTATTGAGTCAAGACAGTTTTTTTTTAAATTTTTAAAATGTTTATTTTTGAGAGAGAGTGACAGAGAGCGAACAGGGAGGGGCAGAGAGAGAGGGAGACGCAGAATCCAAAGCAGGCTCCAGGCTCTGGGCTGTCAACACAGAGCTCGATGCAGGGCTTGAACTCACAGACCAGGAGATCATGACCCGAGCGGAAGTCGCACACTTAACCGACTGAACCACCCAAGTGCCCTGAGTCAAGACATTTTTTTCAAAGCACAAAATTCAGCATCCTCATTACTCAACTTTATTCTATTATAATCTAAAAACTTGGGGCGCCTGGGTGGCTCATTTAGGGTCATGATCTCACTGTTTGTGAGTTCAATTCCCATGCCGGGCCCTGCCCTGGCAGCCTGCCTGGGATTCTCTCACCCTCTCTTTCTGCCCCTCCCCTGCTCACACGTTGTTTCTTTCCCTCTCAAAATAAATAAACTTAAAAAAAAATTTAAAAATACAAACTTAAAATGATAACTAAGGATTAAGCATTGGATGACTGATACGTTATATTCAAATGATAATATATAATGTCAAAGATGTGGTTTTGAGAGAATGAATGCCAAAACAATGTTTTATACAATAATATAATGTAAATAACATATAAATAATATGCAATATATACATGTACTATTGTTGTATATTTAAAAAGCACCATTATGCTTGTTCTCACTGTGTTGAACCACAACTGCCTTTTGGAATATTTGTCCTCTTCCTTCAACTGCTCATTCCCTCAAGGCAGGAATTGGGATTTTTTCACTGTTGAGTCCACTGACATAGTACCTGGAATCTAATAAGTGTGGATCAAGTGTTTTGAGGGAAAACAAGGTGGTGATTTCTAGATTTATCAATGAAAAACTGACTTCACATAAGATCCAGAGTTTAGAAGGATGGCTTCATGGTATGAAACTTTTCAAGTGTTTGTGCTCAGGAAATAAACGTACTATAGCTCTTCCTGACTTAAAATTCTTTATTAATGTTTATTTTTGAGAGAGAGAGAAACAGAGCACGAGTGGGGGAGGGGCAGAGAGAGAGGGGGACACAGAATCCAAAGCAGGCTCCAGGCTCTGAGCTGTCAGCACAGAGCCTGACACGGGGCTCAAACCCACAGACCACGAGATCATGACCTGAGCCGACTGAACCCACCCAGGCGCCCCCGCTGTTGCTGACTTTTTAAAAAATTTCAGAGGAAACTGATTTTCTTTTCGCTAGTGAGTTTGTAGTACTTTAGTAATCTATTTTCATAGTCTTGTTTCCCTTATCTGTCACTGTGCAACGTACTATCCCATGGTTTAGAATCTTAACACAACCATTTCATTTTCTTCACAATGTTGGTAGTCCAGAATTCTGGAAGGTCTTGACTGGATGACCCGTGTCTGCTGAACGTGGCTTCCACTGTAGGTTGACTGGAGCAGGAGGAGCCACTCCCAGGACAGCTTCTTCACACACACACACACACACACACACCTGATTCCTTGGTGTTCCTTGACCTCTCTCTCAACATGTGACATCCCCAGAGCCTCTCCTTGTGGCTTGGATTCCTCACAGCAGGCATGGCAGCCTCGGTCTGTGAATACCGAGACTACTTGTGCGGTGACACAGGATTCTGAGAGCAAGTTTTCTGGAAGACCAAGGGAGCAGCAGCAAGGCTTTCGTGACTTTGCATGAGAAGCGCACCATGACGCTTTCCCACCTTCTCTTGGCCAAGCAAGTCACAGAAGCCCGCCCAGATCGGAGGACCTGGGGACATAACACTCTCCGAAGGCGATGGGTTAGAGAATTTTTGGCCATCTTAATCTGCCACAAGACTCATAAAGAAGACGTGGGAAAAACTCTCTCTTTAGAACCATGTGAGTATATTTTGTGGACCAGGGTTGGGCACAGAGCAAATGCTCCATGTATTTTTGTGGATTAATTGAATAGATGACTGCAGGAAGGCAGGAAGTGGCAAGAATGTTTTCAGTGTGGAAGCACACCTGTTATTAACAGTATTTTAAATAGGTAAATAAATTTAATCATGCCAGTATAAATGTTATGTCCCATATACTTGATGCAATTCCCCTTCTGGGTGGAAAATGCAGCAATGGGAATACATTTAACTGTGGCCAAAACTTTTCATACTGTACACATGGAGTTTATGGTGCACGTGTGAATAGTGGTTACTTGTAATAGAGCCTGGTTTTGTTTAAGCGTCCACTCTGTAGCACAGTTTTTATCACTTTGAAACTGTAGGATGCCATTAACTTGAAGGCCAAGCCAGCCCAAATCTGATCACAAGCAAAATCAGAATAAGATTAAAGAACAGGTGAATAGTTGCTCCCATCAAAAGAACCTCCAAGTATTTGATTAACTTCCCACAGCTTTTTAAAAAATATTTCTTAAAAAAAAAAAGAGCTTACAGCTCTAAAAACCTCAGAAGTTGGAAGACCCAACAGATAGATAGAAACCCTGAGAATTATAAAAGCAACAAAACATAAATATAAAAAAAATAAATAAATAAAATACAAAAATAAATAAAAAACATTCCTTCCTTAGGTTCTTATTTTCACTTATCCTTAACAAAAATCCATGCATCTATGATTCATTTTTCACTTTACTCTACAAAATGCTGTTCTGTAAGCAAGGTACTTGATATTCATAAGATATCTGAGTCTCTCGCTTCCATTTTTGTTAAAAACAGGAAGCTGGCTTTTGCCAAGAATAAATGAACTTGAACACAGAGTTTTAAATGCGGCTCAGGATGGAATCTTCCATTCTTAGGCCCATTCTGATGTTGGCAAGATGCTTCTCCTGCCCAGACTATGAAATAGTAATGATGCCCTTTAGCAATTTAAGCTTCAGGTTCCAAAAAACCTGATCTGTTACTAAATTTCACTTAACGATGGGGTCTTATTTTTATCTTTAGCAAATATCCCGGGACATGTTTAAGCACCAGAGACAACCTGGTGCATTACAGGTTTTAAATTTGGAATGATGAGCAAATCAATATTTCAAAGTATAACAGGAACCGATTCTATGAAATGAGCACGAATCAGATATTGCACTGGCCAACTTCCAACAGAGGCAAAAGTTGAGAGAGTTCAGTGAAGGGAAATATTAAATTATGTAATGAAGCTTCTGAGATAAGAAAGCTGAAACATTTGAAACCTACCAATTTAAAACAAGAGAAAAACCTAATTCCAACCTGCTAATATATAGTGCTCTTCGGTCATTCAGTGTTTTGAGACGAATAACAGCAAATAGCAGCTTGCAGGTGTTTTCATAACTAGATCTAGTACCTATAGTTACAGCAGATGAAAGAACGGAAGGGGCACTTGGGTGGCTCGGTCGGTTAAACGCACGACTTCGACTTGGGTCATGATCTCGTCGTCGGTGAGTTCAAGCCCCACGTGGGGCTCTGTACCGACAGCTCAGAGCCTGGAGCCTGCTTTGGACTCTGTGTCTCCTTCTCTCTCTGCCCCTCCCCTGTTCACACTCTGTCTCTCTCCCTCTCTCAAAAACAAACATTAAAAAAAAAAGAAAGAAGGTAGGAGTTGGGTGTATTAACCAAGTACCTCCTAGATGCCGGAAGATATTTTTCCAAAGTGGATTCTTATACCTTCCCCTGAAACTTTCAAATGGACTTCTTTTATCTAATCCATTAAGGCAATTACATTTTCATTTTCTCATTTTACTTAATGCAAAGTCAATTTCAAGGAAATTCAATTGTAAAACCAATTATTAGCTCTGTTTCAGACCAGGTCCAAACTAGCAACATATATACATAGATGCTTCAAATAATCACACTCTGGAAATCATCATTTACCTAAATTATAGTGTTGGAATAATGGATAGTTTAAATTTGGCTAAAGAGGATGGGGAACCTTTTGGGCTAGAAAACAGTATGTTTGAGAAACATGCACGTGGCTGTAAACCTAATTATGCATTTCTTCCATAGTTACTCCAGACCTGGGGTAGAAGAAAGGAATATAAGCCCAAAAAGGAGTTATCCACCTGTTGTGTGGGTGCTATTTCTAATCCAGATCAGCCCCTCTGGGTACATTTAGGCAGTTGAGACAAGTTCATTGTATCATTGTTGATTTTTCTACTCTCTCTCATGTGCCAAAAATCGTGCCAGATCCTTTTGGCAAAGACTACTGCGTGCTCACCAAATATCCATGCTTCCTCCATATTTCCCAGGAGCCCAGCTTCACCTGACTTGGCTGAATTCTTCAAGGGTTGGCCAAAGGAAAGGTGAGCCCTTGTGTTCTGGGAAATTGAAGATTCTGTGTGCCTCCTCCCTCCTTAATTTCCCTGCCAGAGAGATTCAGAAGCTGTATTACTTTCTGAATGCTGCTGTAACAAATGAGCACAAAGTTGGCATCTTAGTACAGACTTGCTATTTGACAGTCCTGGAGGTCAGAAGTCCAATATAAGTCTCAGTGAGCTAAAATCAAGATGTTGAGAGGGCTGAGTTCCTTTGGGGGATCCCAAGGGAGTGTCTGTTTCCTTGAGTTTTTCAGCTTCTAGAGGACTCCTGTATTCCTTGGCTTGTGGCTCCTTCCTCCATCTTTAAAGCTAGCCATGGCCGGTCAAATGTTTTTCACACCTATGTCCGACCCTTCTCCTGTGGTCACATCTCTCTCGGGTTCAGCTGGGAAATGAATCCTCCTAAGGATCCACCCAGGTAATCCAGGGCAATCCCACCTCAACCTCAATCACACTTACCAAGTCCATTTTGCTGTACAAGGTAACATGGACAGGTTCTGAGAACTAGGGTGTAGACATCGTTGGGGACCTTATTCTGCCACGGAAGACACTGGTATGCAAGTTGAGGGGAGCCTAGATTCCTAGGTCATCAGATAGCAGCTATTAACAATCCATGTTGACCTTTGAACGACAGGACATGAGCTTTTTTCTCTACACCAGTGGGATTTGGGAGGTTGTCTGTGTGGCTACTAGTTGTGATCATCATAACTAACATGGTGGTGGTTAAAAATTTGTTCAGGATTCTTTTTTTTAGCAACAAGGGCTGGATTTTCCATTCCAACAAATATAATTTATATATGTTTGCAGATCAGAAATTATTTGAGGATACTTTGGATCCCCAGCATTTCATATAGAGCCTAAAACAATAAATGTTCAATAGAACTGAATGAAACATAAACAAACACATAAAACAACAAAGAAAAACCTTGACAACTGAGACACCGGGATCATTTTATTATTATGTTTATGTTTATTTATTTGTTTTGAGAGAGAGGTCAAGCAGGATAGGGGCAGAGAGAGAGAGTCCCAAGCAGGCTCCACACTGTTAGTGCACAGCCCGATGTGGAGAACCAGGAGATCATGACCTGAGCCAAAATAAAGAGTCAGATGCTTAACCAACCGAGCCACCCAGGGGCCCTGACACTGAGATGATTTTAAAGCAATTATTTATGGGAAGAGAATTATCTTGATCAAAGACTATTGTTCTCTCCTGGGCTGGGCAAAGGCCAGGATTTCTCTGGCAGCCTTTCTCCACCTCCCCAGCTCACTCCCAGGCTGGGCAGTCCATAGAAAATAAAAGAAACCAAGGATCCTGTTTGAGACTCTGGGCGAGTGTTGGGATCTGAGACACATGGACCACCAAGAAGACAGTGAGAGCAATTCACCCATCAAGAAATAGTGCTATCTCAAGAAACAGTGTGAACTTTGGAAGCAGATAAATCTGGGTCCCAATCAGAGCTCAAACAATTCTTAGGTGTAAGGTTATAGGCAAGTAACTCTGAGTTTCTACTTACTCATCTGTGAAAGATAATAAACCTATCCTGGTAGGTTGAAGTGAGGATTTCATGGAAGAGAGTTGATCTAGAACAGGTCTAGGCACATAATAGTCCTTTATTTTTATTACTCCAAATTTATAAAGGGATCCTGAGTGAGATGGTTCATTTTATGTGTCAACTTGGCTGGGCCACAGAGTGCCCATATATTTGATCAAACGCTCCTCTGGGTGTTTCTATGAGGGTATTGTGGATAAGTTTCACATCTAAATTGACAGATTTGGGGTAAACAGATTGCTCTCCTTAATGTGGATGGGCGTCATTAAGTCAGGTGAAGGCCTGAACAGACCAAAGACCAGCTTCCCCAGAGCAAGAGTGAATTTTCCAGCAGACTGCCTTCAGGGTTTATCTGCAACATTGTTTCTTCCTGTGTGTCTAACAAACTGGCTTTGAACCCTGGAACATTGGCCTGAACTCCAGCCTGCTGGCCTATCCTGATTTTGGACTCCAGCATCCATAATCACATGAGACAATTCCTTATAAAATATCCTTTTATGCATACACACAGCTTGTCAGTCCTGTTTCTCTTGAGAACTCTGACTCATACACTGAGAGTAAAGCAGGAATAAGCTTAGTTTAATATTTCATCCTGATAAACTGGTAAAACTTTCTCTACATCTGGGAGTCTGGGAGAGGATTGTATTCAGGCAGTATATGGATTATTACACTTCATCCTATCAACCTAGTTAGACCTTGAAGAATCCCAAGATCCGTGAAATAACCATGTGGAAGCTTTATATTTTGTTTCAAAGCCCTGTATTAAAGATAAGAAAAACATTGCCATTACTGGATGCAGTGACTTAAATAACAGTAAGTCCGTCAAGAATTATGCGGAAAGCTAAAAAAAAATTATTTGGAAAGCTGAAGATCTATGAGCTTTCAATATATGGGACCAAGTTTTTAAAAGAAAATGGATAACTAGAAAAGAGTCATCTAGCTGTGTTTGTAATCATGTGATCACAGATTATCGGTGAATTGCCTTATAAATTATGAAAAGTATTTATCAACTTCAAAAAAACGTGTAGATCATATGCCATGCTCCTGTTCTTAAATGAAATGGCTCATAATGTTCAAAAATGTAATCAGTGAACATAAAGTCAGGTTTCATTTATCTTCTAGTTTACTTTTTTTTTTCTTTGCATATTCTCAGGTCATGCTAGGTGAAAGCTGGAAATATTTGCTACCTCATTTGGAAGGAGACAAACCATCTAAAAAAATCCAGCAGCATCCTTTTATATGCAACATGGAGATTTGTAGAGGCTATAAATATTAATTTCAAGCACAGATCACTCAAATATAAGTGCTCTCAAAGTGATACTGCAAATAATTTCAAGTTATGCAATTGCACAAATGGCCCAATAACAGAGAATAATTCACATTCACCATATGCAATGACAGGCTGAGAGCAACAGAATCAGACAGAAGAAAACCATTAAACTATGTCAATTCCGATGATCCCACAGCATTCAAATGGCCTGCTCTGCTTGTTAATGGCCATGAGCACATGCTTTTTAAAAAATAAATAAAATTCTTATTTTAGAATAGTTTTAGATTTACAGAAAAGTTGCAAAGACCATACAGATAATTTCAATATACCCCTCACTCAGTTTCCCCTACAATGGAAATCTTACAAACCATCATATATTTGGTACAATGAAGAACCCGACATGGATACATTACTATGAGTCGAGCCCTACATTTTTTTAAAATTTTTTAATGTTTTTTAATTTATTTTTGAGACAGAGAGAGACAGAGCATGAACAGGGGAGGGGCAGAGAGAGAGGGAGACCCAGAATCCGACCCAGGCTCTGAGTTGTCAGCACAGAGCCCGACGCGGGGCTCAAACTCACAAACCGCGAGATCATGACCTGAGCCGAAGTCGGTTGCCTAACCGACTGAGCCACCCAGGTGCCCTGAGCCCTACATTTTCTTCAGATTTCACCAGTCTTGCCCCCAACATCATCTTTTTGTTCCAGGATCCTTCCTCGCACTACATTTGGTCATCATCTCTCCTTGGTCTCATCTGGTCTGTTACTTTCTCAAACATACCCTACTGTTCACCACCTTGACGATTTTAAGGACGGCTGGCCAGGTGTTTTGTAGAACTTCCATGCATTTGGTTTGTCTCATGTTGTTCTCATGGTTAGACTGGGGACATGGGTCTTGGAGAAGAATATCACAGAGCTGAAGTGCCCATGTCACCAATATCATGTCTAGGATACCCGCCATCCACGTGACTCACCAGGCATGTTAACCTTGATCGCCTCCCCCAAGGTGAGGTTTGCCTGATTTCTTCAGTGTAGAGTCACGTCTCCCCAGCTTTTCGTGATCTTCTCTTTAGAAATAACTCACTAAGCTTAGCCCACACTCAGAGGGGAGATTAACCTCCACCTCCCGGAGGGAGAGTGTCTATGTATAGTATTTGGAATTCTCTAAGGAAGTTCTGTCTCTCCCTCCTCATCTTTTAAAAATTTACTCATTTAATTATCTATTCATATCAGTATGGACACATAGATATTTATTTTATACTTTGGGATAATCCAATTCCATGCTATGTATTTCTTCCTCAAGTTGTTTCAGCTTTGGCCATTGGGAATTCATTCATGTCCCTTTTACGTGGACCTCATCCCTTTTTATTTTTATTTTTTTTAAATATAATTTATTGTCAAACCGGCCAACATACAGTGTATAAACTGTGCTGTTGGTTTTCGGGGTAGATTTCCATGGTTCATCGCTTACATACAGTGCCCAGTGCTCATCCCAACAAGTGCCCTCCTCAATGCCCATCACCCATTTCCCCTTCTCCCTCACCACCCACCCCCCCATCAACCCTCAGTTTGTTCTCTGTATTTAAGAGTCTCTGATGGTTTGCCTCCCTCCCTCTCTGCGTGTAACTATTTTTCCCCCTTCCCCTCCCCCATGGTCTTCTGTTAAGTTTATCAAGATCCACATTTGAGTGACACGTATGACATCCCTTGTTTTTCTAGCCCTTCCTTCCTTACTGTTGGTACACTTTGCTACCAGCCCTAGAATCTATCATTTCCTTTCATCTGTTTTTAAAGATCAAAGAAATGATTTCCTTTAGCTTAAAAGTGAACAGATGCATAGATGTCTGAAAACCTCACCTGCGTCCACAGTTTTTAAGTTAGAGATCCACAACAGGTTTATTTGAGTTGAAATTTGGTTTTTTTGCAGAGGGAGTAGCTCCACTACAGAGTATGAGGTCTTAAAATTTAGGAGCTGGTCACATGACTCGTTTTTGCAACCTTGGATCTTTTAGTGACAAAATTCTAGCCAAAGCATCCACATCTATATGTGGGTGAGGTTAGATAGCCTGTTGCCTCATTGAAGAAGAGGTCTCAATCCAGATGGCCGCCCCCAGAGAGAGGTGCACCTTGGGGCTTGAGTGAAAAAGATTTTATGTGCCAAGTCCAAACATTTGGACCAAATGTTTTCAGGAGGTGAAGATTCAATAAATGTTTGCAAAATGTAGGAAGTAGGAGATATATAATATTATATATAATAATTATTATATATTTTTATATTACTTACGTATACTGTATAATACTGTACCATATAATACTGTAACTATTATTAGTATATGTGTTACTAATATGTAATGTTATATATTATAAATATAAAATACTATAATAAAATAATGAACACATATGTATATTATCTATCATAATATATATTTTTTAAAGACTGGAAAGAACAATTATTTAGTGGCTCACAATTCTGCATGGTGGCTATTTGAGTAGGACTCAGCTGGCAAGTTCTTCTGCCTATGTCCCCTGGGTTCAGCCATGTGGCAGCAGTCAACTGGGAGCTTGGTGGGGTCTGGTGGCCCAATATTACCTCCTTCACATGCTTGGCGGTTGGCTCTGGCTGTCAGCAAGGCTCCCTTATCCCCGTGGTCTCTTATCCTTGAGGAACCTAGCCTGGGCTCCTTGTCCCCCAAATATAGTTAACTTTTGAGTTGGGTCCTGTTCAGTGGCGATGGCCTTGGGCTCTGGACTCTGACTACCAGTCATATAGAGATGCCTGCTTTGGGCCAATAGCTTAACTACTCTAAACCTGTGTTTCTATGATAAAAGTAGGCAAAAAAAAAAACTACTATACACAGTGCCCAGCAAATGGAAAGTCTTGAAAACCAACCGCCACTATAATTATTTTTATTGTTGTTGTTTTAATTATTATTCTTTTTATTGTATCTAAAATATTCCTTTTTCTTCCTCCCATGTGGCAGGGTGTGACCATGTGACTGGCTTCTGGGAAAACATCTACAAGCCACCTGTAGGCCTGACCATAACAACTTCTCCATGCTTTTCCACAATTCTCCCCTTCTTGGTCTGCCAGCTGGAAGCAAAATTTCTAAAGAGAATCAGGAGACCCCAAAGGATGATGAGCCACAAGATGGAAGGGACCTGGATGCCTGTATGACCAGCTGAAAGGCCACTCACTGAACATCCACATCTGTTGTATGAGCAAGGACTATATTTTTATTATGTGAAATCCCTGAGATGCTGGAAATTTTTCTTTTTTTTTTTTTTAGAGTAGCAAGGGATGCTGTAACTGATACTGACATTAAAGGGGGGGAATCTTAAAGGAACATTTCCTGCTTAATTTTTTTCTGAAGGAACAGAAACTCACTCAAATGACCAAAGATTCAGGCAATGTAATTGGAAGCACATGGAAATAATCTCAAGAATCCTAGGAAGGAGGTATAGTCAGGTTTCGCAACAGAGAGAAACCGTAAACTATAAAGTCACCAATGCAAGTCAGTCCTTCCGTCGCTCCAGCAGTGCAAGGACTCACATTTCTGCAGTCTTCATTTCTTTCTGTCTACACAATGGCTGCCTCTTCTTCTCCTTGGACCTAGTCCAGAGCCAGCCGCCTTGGGTTGGCCCTAGCGACGCTCTCAGAGAGGTCGATTGGCCCAGCCTGGGCCAAACTTACTTCCTGGTCCAATCAGCTGTGGCTAAGGGGAAGGGTACTCTGCACAACACTGGTCAGTTCTCATTGAAGGGAGGGGACACCTGATGATGTCCGCAAGAAAGATTAGATGGAACTCTTAGTAACTCTCTGGGATAAATATTGGCAGGACCAATGCTTTTGTGATTAGTGCACTGTTTTTACAACTTGCCCCTCAATTAAAAAAAAATGTACATTTAACAAAAAAGTTTTCTTTTTAGTTACCTATAATAATTAAGACGATACTTAAAATTGTTGTCCCTTGGAATTTGATCTTAGTTACTAAGACATAATAACTCTAAATTGATGAGGCAAAATTTATCACTCCGTTGTCTCTCATTAAATTTTAGTGATGTGCTGTTAAACCTCCTCAGGCACAAGGCAGACTGGCTGAGATGTTGGCAATTTCCTGCTGGCTTTGACACTCAGGCAAGAACAATTTGTTAGACACCCATCTCATTGCTTCTAGGTAATAGGAATCACAACTGAGTGTTTGCAAGGCTTTGGCATTGTCTTAATGCTCAACTATGCCATGTTTTAAGCTTCGGCATGCAGACATCCCCTGGGTTTACTCTGGAACTCCTGTTCGAATTATTTCATACTGCAGCTCTCAGCTGGAATCTCCTCCAGCTCCCTGGCTGAATTGCTTTGCCACATTTGGGGCCGGTCAACAGAAGATGTTTATCTCTCAGAAGAGTATGAGCTGTTGATTCCCAAGACACTCAGCACTCCTTTTTCAGGGACATAAGCTAACTGTCATTTCCATTAAGTAATTTCCATTGAATTTCTGGGGCCAGATAACCGAGGATGATAGCAAGGATAAGATAGCTGCCGTGAAGCAGAAACTCTGACAGGGTAACCTTAGCTTCTCACAAGCAGGGATGATGGGAGCAACACCAGAGAAAGGGAAGAACCACGAACTGATGGGGGAGAGAGATTTCTGAGGGCATTTCTCCAGAACTATCTCTGAAATGTAGAAAGAGATGAGAAGGGGTGACCCTGAGTGAAAGAACATATGAGAATAGTATCTTCTAAACATGCTGGAGGGTTTCTAACTTCTCTTGGACTGAGGCTGAGAATACGAGAGGCAGATGTGAATAAAATCAGGAAATTAGGGGGTGCCTGGGTGGCTCATTTGGTTAAGCATCTGACTCTTGATTTCAGCTCAGGTCATGAACTCACAGTTTGTGGGATGGAGCCCTGCGTGGGGCTCTGTGCTGGCAGCACGGAGCCTGCTTGGGATTCTCTCTCCACCCCCCGCCTCTCTCTGCCCCTCTCCTGCTTGCACTCTCTCTCTCTAAATAAATAAATAAATAAACATTAAAAAATATATTTCGGGGTGCCTCGGTGGCTCAGTCAGTTGAGCTTTCAACTTCGGCTCAGGTCGTGATCTCACAGTTTGTGGGTTCGAGCCCCGCAACAGGCTCCGTGCTGACATCTCAGAGCCTGGAGCCTGCTTTGGATTCTGTGTCTCTCTCTTTCTCTGTCCCTGCTGCTCTCACACTGTGTCTGTCTGTCTCTCAAAAATAAATAAACTATATATATATATATATATATATATATATATGTATATACATACATGTATACACATACATACATATGTGTATATATACATATATATATATATATATATATATATATGATCAGGAAATTAGGACATGACCAAAGGGAGTAGGGCTTTCAGAAGGTGTAAAGGTCTTGGCCACGACTGAGGCTAAGGGAAAGTCAGAGCCATGGACACATGTCTCACACCACAGAAACCACTGGGAAGGTTGAATCCAAATGGTCTCACCACTTCAGCAACCAGGGGCAGTTGGAAGACCAGCCACGGGAGTGGGAGTCTAGCGGTTCAGGGAATGTCAGCGACCATATTTCCGTTTGTGGGTTGTCCCTCTTGTGTTTGTTGTCTTCAGCTTCTTTTCTGAAAACCTCATGAAGAAGTGTGCTAAAGAAAAAGATTCTTGGGCCATGCCTTCTACATCCTGTAAATAGCCCTGGGGGTGCCAAGAGGTGTGAGCTTGTCAGCAAAGTAGTCAGAACATCCATCTGTGAACTCTAGGCCAAAGAGTGTGTGCCCCCCCACAGAGCCCCAGGATGAAGATATTATCATCGCTACTCTATAGATGAGAGAACCGAGGCTCGGACGCTGTGGGAGTGAGTGAAGCCGGGTATGGTTCCTGATTCCCAGGACTTGAGAGCCTGACTGTAGCCACAGAAATCCACTCTTTCCAAAGCTTTTGGAAAATTAAGAAAGGTGCGCCCCACTCTAATTACATGGAAGGTTCTAGCATGGTGTAAGAATAAGTGGCTCTTGGTTGGTTCATGTCCTTTGTGTTACCTTGCGCTGCTAGATGTTGGGTCAGAGGGATTATTTCTGAGCCAAGCAGGGCCCCAGTTCGGTTTCTCCTAGCCTCTCAGAAGACCATGGCCAGGGGCATCAAAGGCAGCAGCAGAAGCACATCAATGAGCAGGAATATGAGAAAATCAGAGCTGGTCCAGCTCACTTACGCACTCCCTCTCAGAGCCTAGGAGCCTGGACGCATCCCAGAGGCAACAGTGGCCCAGGGAGGGTGTGCGTGTGGCAGCACAAGGCAGAACTGGGGTCTTGGGCTTCACGCTGAAGGCCCTGCCCATGGCCCTGTGCCTAGGATGCAGTTAGGGGCAAACACGCAGGGCACGGTGTTGGGGAAGGGGTGACGGACTGAACGAAGAGAAGACATCAGGAAGAACAGTGCCACTGGAGCGCCATTGCTATGCCAATTTTCCGGTGGCCCACCCCCACCCCCAACATTTTGAAATTCACCAGAAGCAACAATATTGGCAACATCTGCTGCTGACTCCCTGGGAGGGTATTTTGTTATCTTATCTACCCAGATGACTCAGAGAAGCAAACGTCTAAGAGCGTGAAGGGTAGATTAACTGGAATCTGGGGTGATTCCCAGTCTGAGATGACGATCGAGGATGACAAGACATGTGTCGATGTGGCCCCCTGCTTGGCTTTCTTATGGAGCCTCCACCCCCTAAGGCTCCTGAGTTCCCTTCCTCCTGGGATTATCCCTGTGGACCCCAGCCTCTTCCACCTCTCTGCACAATGCTCTTGGCCTCTCATTGTTTAGTGACACAAGATCCTGCAGAAGATAAGCCCTTTGGCTGTCTGGACCACTCCTGGTCCATTCTTCCTTCAGGTACCGGAGTTTGCCAAACATGTATTACAGAAAAGCCATTCCTGCTTTCTTTGGAGTTTATAGGACCTGCAAGAGTCATTAATAGATAATTATAAGCAAATCAGCTAACAAATCTTGTTAGAAAATTGTCTTTTTAAGATTTTAGTTGCTCCGCGGAGCCCAAACCCACAGAGTGGCCGTGTCACAGGACAGAGCAGGAAGGTCACCCAGCCAGGGAGGCCCGCCCATTGGGAATGCGCTGCATGGCTTCTGTGTGTCTTCCAGCAGAGAGGTGAGGCCTACCCGTGGCCATGGGGGTTGCCAAGGTTGGCCAGGGTTGCCAAGCCCTGTATGAATTGGTCCACGCAGCCATCCTACCCTTGGCCGAGCAGTTCAAACACTCATGGGCTTCCCAAAAGGAGAAGAGGAGAGAGGGTGCTCCGAAGGGAAAGCCTGAGCATCTGGACTTTTGCAGGAATAGGCGGTGGTTTGAACTCGCCTTATTGTAAGTGGGAACTTGCTCAGGGTATAAACAGACCCGTATCATCTAGAGGCCCGCGTTCATCATCAGCCTGTGTAGGGGTACGTGCAGGACAGTTGGCAGAGGAGGCATGGAGATTTAAGTTTAAGGCCTGGGGTCGACAGGGGGCCCAAGTTCCTTGGTTCTTGCATTATATACCTTATGTTCCCAGGGAGTGTTTCAGGAGACGCCGCCATGTTACAGCAGTGGCTCCCTGGGGGTGAGTCTGCAAGGTGGGACAGTCCAAGGCAAGGGCACGGTGGTGGGACTGAGGAGAGTGGGTCTACAGCACCAGTGACTTCCAGGGGATTCCAAGAAAGGCCACGTGTCTCGTCTACGTTTGGGCTTTGTCAACTGTGGACCTCGGTGATTACTGTCATCAGGGCACCTCATGACCCAGTAGGAAAAGGACAGATCGGAAGACTCAAGAAGAGCCAGAGAAGAAGAGAATAACCCGTATTCAGGTATGAGGCCCTCACCCCACCACTGCCGTGAGGACATGTAGGCTACCTGCTGTGTCCAGATGCCATCTGAGAGGGAGGAGTTGGCTGGCGAAAGGGTTTGGGGGAGAAGGGGTCAGAAGAAAATCCTCAAAAAAGTTGGCATTTGTTCAAAAAACCAGGACTTAATCCAGTGTAATACTATTACTTATACTATTGATAATATAATATAATATAATATAATATAATATATATACTATTAAAAAGACAAGAAGAGTTAGTAACAAGGCAAAGTAAGACTTAGTAAAACTAAGACTTACACTATTTTTTCAATAAAAGACACGGAGCTACACCTAATCAGGCAGCTGTGTGGTCACATTGAATTCTACTGTCCAATATGGCAACCACCAGCCAGCAGCACATGGAAATTTAAATTTAAATTTAAATTAAACTAACTGAAATAAAAAGTTCCTCAGCCTCACCTGTCACAGTTCAAGTGCTTTCTAGCCATATGTAACTAATGGCTATCATATTGAGCAGAGCAGATATAGAGTACTTATGCCATTACAGAAAGTTCTGTGGGACAACACCGGTCTAAAACGTAAGCCCCAGGATAACCAGGTCTCTTCTCTGTCATATTCCCATCTGTTTTCATAGGCACATAGAGAGAGCTCAGCACACAGGAGACTATGGTTGAGATTTTCTCTAACGTAGAGCTCTCCAAAATATGGTGCTAATCAACCTCTCCAGGCTTCATGTTTCATTACTCATCAATTCATTAAACATATATCTATTAAGGGCCTTTGATGTGCCCAATGCTCTTATAGGTGCTGAGGACAAAAAATAAGACATAATGCCTGTCTTTATAGAGCTCACTTTCTACCAGGGAAGAAAACAAACAAGGAAACAACTAAATGCACCCAATAATTATAGCCGGTAAGAAACGTCATGAAGGAAAGCATGCTGGGAAGGGCGAGGATGCACCTGCTTCATGGAGAATAGCTCAATGTTTCTCTGAGGAGGTGGCATTCCAGAAGCTCCCTGAATCTGTAGCCCCAGGATCTGCCCCAGTGGGGGTACAGAAGAACACTCAATAAGTAGTTGGTGGATGGATAAACGAGAAGAAACCCGGCATTCAAAGGGTCAGGAATAGCCTATTCTTGGTAAATTGAGTCTGAAAACTCTGATGGGAGCGCAAGCATGGTCACTGCAAAGAACAGATAGACACCCTTTGAGAAAAGCACAGGATCAAGAGGTGGGAGGGAGAGTGAAGCCAGGATTGTGGGAAGTATGTGCACCTCTCTTTTAGGGCTGTGTGACATGATCTAAGTTGTAGTTAAATAAGGCCACTCTGTTTGTTTGTTTATTTATTTATTTAGTGTAACGTTTATTTACTTGAGAGACAGAGCATGAACAGGGGAGGGTCAGAGAGAGAGGGAGACACAGAATCGGAAGCAGGCTCCAGGCTCTGAGCCATCAGCCCAGAGCCCGACGCGGGGCTTGAACTCACGGACCGAGAGAGCGTGACCTGAGCTGAAGTCGGACGCTCAACCGACTGAGCCACCCAGGCGTCCCAAGGCCACTCTGTTTAAATAAGACACTCTGTGGAGACTGGGTTGGGGTGGGGAGTGGGCAGTGAGAAGAGAAGCAGGAGATTCAGTAAAGACCCTCCAGCAGCCTCCAGCAAGAAGATGTGAACGAAGGTGCTGGTTGGACCACCCTCGGAGAAGGAGCATGGACAGATGAGGACACTAGTGCTGTGTGACAGCCAGATGGGACTTCTTATTCCCAAGGCTGCTCAGACTCCTCCCCTCTCGGCTTCCCGTCCCCACCCTCGCCTTCCTTCCTCCCTTCAGGATGTGCTTCCCTGCCATTCTTGCTTTGGAAACTTCACTGACTTCTCAAGACCTCAGATTTATCTTTCCCCTTGATGAATTTGCCCTTTATGGCTTGGAAACATTCCAGCACAAATTATCCGTCCCATTCGCGTATGGGGTGTTCAGCATGCTACGCTGTGTTCTGATTTTTGTAGTTTGATCTTCCGTACTGCTCTTGAACGTACTGGACGGGCTGGGTGCCTCTTCGCCATCTTCCCGTACCTTATTTCGGAGTCAGCACCTCATCCGGTATCCTAGATGTGAGTGCGCAGTAACGTTTATTGAAGGATCAAAAGATTGTGTCCTTTCTGATGTAGATCTTGCGCTACACTTAACATCTTCTTTTTATTTTCGTAAGTCCACTTCTTTGAAGGTCATTTCCTTACTAACTCTATGGAGAGGCTACAAAACTATTCTTTTACACATAGTATCTGTCCCTGATGGGCTGCATTTGGCAGCAACAATGGTCTGAAACCTCCAAAGGCTCGGTAAGGGCTGTGGGGAAGTGCGAAATGTGTTCAATTAACTCCCGTTACTCAAAGTAAATGGAGGTGCTTAAGCCAACAGTCATATATTATCAATTGCTCCGATGACTCAACTGTGAACTCCTTAAACGCGGTTTATTCGTCTCGGCACTGGCAGGACAGTACGAGCCCGGTGCACAGTAGGCTCTCTGGACGTGTTGGTCCGACGCGCGCAGACACATACGAGCCTGGAGCCTCCTGAGGAGCCCGCGTGGAGGGAGGACCCCCTTGGAGGCAGCTTACTGTGTAGTTAGGGAGCCCACTGAGAGGCGATCTTCATGGTCCCTGGGTTGGTAGCATTACATTTCCACTGCCTACCCTGGGCCAATGGCTACTCGGCATAAACTGGGTGAAACCGTAAGGACGAATACGATCAATGCATCTGACCTGTCACCAACCGTCACTTAAGAGTCGTATCATTTTCTCTCTACCCCTGTATTCATCTTGCCCATGTCCTACACCCTTCATTCCATTCCGCAGGGATCCTGGCAAAAGACCTCCTTTCTTCACTCCTTTGATCAGGTCAGATAAGGAAGCCATGTGTTGTTCCTTTCCTTAATCTTCCTTTTCTCTTTCCTCTCTGAAGGGTTTTGTTTTTAACGTATTTGTCTTGCAAATATTAGCATCATGTCTATTTTTGTGTTAACTCAGGGTGTCTTAGTTTCTGGTAACTTCCAGCTCATTATCAAGTCTTCATTTCAGAAGCAAAATGAGAGGTCTGTAGGTGGGGGAAGCTGGAAAGGAGGCTCCATGGGTGGGCTGCCCTTGACTCAACTCTTCTGTGACTATTCTGTTGAGATTTGCTCCTTCCTGGAAGAAGCGCTTCCCTCCTCCCTTGTTCCTCCTGGTGATGGGAGGGGAGGGGGTTCCTCCTATTTTCTGCAGCCCTTTACTTAGGCAGGCATGAATAATTCAGGACACCGGCTCCCTTTCTGAAAGCCCAGGTGAGGGCAAAGGGCCTAGCCCAGGCCAGCCACTCATTTGCTTTCTCCTGCCAGACTCCGCCGAGATCACACAAGGCTCCTAGCTGGCCAGACCACAGCTTCACTCGGAGAGGAGAACACGGTAAGTGTTGACTTTGGGGTTGAGATCTGCTTTTGTTTTCTCTCTTTAGCTACTTACCAGCTCTCCTTAATCTATGAGGATGTCAGAGGCCACAACTGGGGTGGAGGCCCCTCTGTCCCTTCTGAGCAGCAGCCAGCTACCCACAGAAGGCTCCCATCCCAGGCTCGGACCCAGGCTGCCTACACCGGAACAGGTAAGGGGACTTCGATTTCATTCTTTGATTTTACAACTATTCTTAAGAGACTGCTAGATGAAAATGTGGCCATGACTGAAGAGACCCGACTTCCAGCCTGAGCTAGACTTTCTGTATGGGGTAGAGAAGGAGAGGTGGACCCTTACCTCTAGGATGGGCACAAGTCTCAGAGCTGCAGGGACCTACAAGCAGGTGTTTAAACCCTCTTCACTCCCAGATCTTCAAGGTGCTTTACTTCGGGTATCGTTTGTTCTGCAGCTGAGTCTGGCTTTCTCCACCTGCTCCTCCAATATTTCCCCTTACAGTGGTTGCTATGTTCAGTGTTTCTCCCTAAAGATAAGATCTAACTGGTCAGAGCCATCATTTGGGATTTCGGATTCAAATTTGAGAAACGATTCCAATTTCCAGAATACAGACTCAGGAACTTACGTCCAATTTCTACCAGCCTTCTCATCCCCCTCGGCATTGGCTTCATTCCCTGACTTCATTCGGGGCACTTAACCACCCCTGACTGGGAAGGGCCATATCTATTGTTTAAAGATCTCCAGAGAAGACTCCAGAACTTTCTTTGACATTCCACCGCCCTCTGCAATAATCCTCCCTGGCAGAACAAGCTTCTCACACACCAAAATACTAATCTTGCTTCTGAGGGCTCTTCTTATCTTTCATCTCCGGAAACAATCAGTGATCCATTATTTGTTACCATTCTCTTAACAGGAACACTAACTGGAAGGCGTTTTACAGCTGTGTTTATACTTGTGGCCCCCGTGACCTCTCTCCTGCAGTTACTTAAGTTGTTAACTCATCTTTTCTTGCCTCCAGACCTTGTCTAGTCCCACTTATACTGCACAGTACTGCCAGTTTAATCTTCTCATGGCGAAGTTTTGATCAAGCCACCCCAACCGCACCCTCCCAGAGGCAGAGGGGAGCTTCCCGTTGACTGGTAAACTGAGTACAAGATTGTCACGTGAGGCCTCTGTTGGCGGGGGGGGGGGGGGGGGGGCGCAGCATGGCACCCATGCCTTCTAGTTTAGCTCCAGTCACTCTCTAAGCTCCCTCCTTGCTCTCTGACATCTTGGCCATTTCTCCTCATAAGGCTCTTCCCAGCCCACAGACTACCCAACATTCCTATTCCTACCTCGAAAGATGCTATCCATTCCCTGAGTGCCATGGTGGTGTGGCAGGGGTGGGTAGAAGGGGGGGTGGGGGTGGTCTGCATTAACTAGACAGGGTCCCTGACCTACTTGCTCATAGAAGTTCTGGTTAGAAAGACAGACATGCAGACAGACATTTGAACACATTTAATATCGTGAATCCAATGCTCTGCAGGGGGACCCATCACCCACTTTGCGGAGATTAAATTTAAACTGTGTTTCCATGGACAGGAAGGAGTTAGTGATGCGAAGAAGTCGGTAGAAGAGTATTCCAGGGAGAAGTGACCACCTAAGCAAAGGAAACCAAGAGCAGTTTATTATAACATGCGTTGCAGGGGCGTGTGGGTGGTTAAGCGTCCTGCTTCGGCTCAGGTCTGGCTTCTCGCAGTTCGTGGGTTCGAGCCCCGCATCCGGCTGTGTGCTGACAGCTCAGAGCCTAGCGTCTGCTTTGGATTCTGTGTCTCCCTCTCTGTCTGCCCCTCCCCTGCTTGTGCTCTGTCTCTCAAAAATAAATAAACGTTAAAAATAACAAAAACACATGCAGTAGACCATAGGGAAGGCGCAGACCAGCTGTTGTGAGCACTTGCCATGCTGCAAGCCTGTGCTGCTCACGTGGCTTGGCTGATCTTGTTGACTTGCCCAACACCCTGTGAGGTGGATTGTTCTCCTCAAAGCTATTCTAAGGATGAAGACGTTGAGACAACCAAAGAGGGAAGTGCAGCCGTGCTCACATAGACGGTAAGTTCAAGTGTGGGGCCCAAGCTGGAACCCGGGACCGAGCTCTACCCGCTCCTCTGCTTTCAGCTGAGTCTTGGGTCATAGAAAAGCCTGGAATGCCTGCAAAGCCCTGCAGCTTCCGGGCTCCAGGTCTGGCTTTGCATCGATCTTACGCAACCTCAGACACGCCACGGAGACTCTCTAGGTCTTAGCTCTTCAACGATCGCAAGTGGCTCTCAGCCATGGAGTGACTGTGGCCCTCGGAAGCTATTTGGCAATGTCTGAAGGTAGTTTGGGTTTGTCACGGTTTCGCGGGGAGGTGCTTCAGGCATCTGGTGATCGGAGGCCGAGAGATGCTTGCTGCGCAACACCCTGAAATGCGCAAAGGACTCCTCGTAGCAAAGAACTACGGAGTCCTACAGAGAAGGTTCCATGACTTCCACGGGCAGCCTGCACCACGTACAATTCCGACAGTTCCAGGAGCTGGCGTAGGGGATGTTCCTGAGGTGGAGACCATTGGCTTAAACGGCAGAGGGTCCAAGGGGTCCGAATTCTCTTGGGCGGATCTTCTCCACATTTGCCTCCACGATAGGATCCCCCTGCCCCATGAACCCCGCGTTTTCTTCAGAGCGGAACCCTGCAGGGCCCTGGGGCCGCCCAGCCCGCTGGCCGCAGTTCATCAGCTCCCGGTTTGCTGGGTTGTTTTCTCCTGGATGCCTGACTGCATTGCATCTCGCCGGTTCCTGGCATCGCCTCTGACAGCTGGACTTCTTGAGGAAACCGCTCCCCAGGGCCCCCACCACGCTCCCTGGCTTCACCTGGACGCAGAGCAGGACAGGCAGACATTTCTTCTCTGTAGAGCGCCCGCCTTCCTCCCCCTCAACCCCGCCCCTGGTTATCTGTATTTACTCTGCAAATCATTTCCTCTGCTTCACTCAGTTTTCCTTTGAGCCCAATTGCCTGCTCAGCTCTCCGTCCTTTCTGTTTATTTCTACTTCTCATTTTTCCCATTGATCAGATGCCCTGGAAATAGAGCAGGAACAGTGTGTTCCCTGTAATATTTGGTTACACTTAATATTTCTCAGCAAAACGTTGACTTGGAGCACCAAGCAGTAAAAACCCAGGCCTGCTCTGCTTACACTGGACAGCGGCTTCAGCACAGGCTCCGATTCATGATGGATCCGTTCCCTCCTTAAAGGGGAATCACACCCAGGCAAACACAGGAAGGTGCCCAGCAGGCGAACCCCCGGGCTCCCCCACAGGAAGCCCTTTCCTCAAATAAGCGAGTGGCTACGGCACACTCCGTGCCTGACCGAAAAAAGACATCACAGCCGGTAAAAGCGCCCGGTGAACTTATCGTCAAGCCCCGAGACTCCTTAAACGGAACAGTTTTTCTAAACCAGCCTTCGCCATCGGCACCGCTACTGTTGGTTCTCTGCGATGCCACCTTCTGAGGATGTACCCCAAACTGAGAACGAATGAAGCTCTTGGCTGCAGGGGTCCTAACACGTCTCCTCGGTGGGCAGATGAAAGCTACATGCCCTATGTCCCGAACTCCAGCGTCAACATCCCAGACGAGTCTGGGTGTTCAGAAGCTCATCTGGGTGAAATTCAATACCCATGGCAGAGACCGTGGGCTTGAACCGTAGACTCCCTAAGGGGGACCCAGTCCTCTTGCGTGGATCTCCCCCATTAGAGGACGCACTTCTTCCATGAACCGATGGTTTCCTAAGAATAAAATCTTGCAGGGTTTAACCCTCAGGAGGTCCCCATGCATGGATGGCCATGGTTCAAAGTGAAGAACCAATCTCTGCCTACCAGTTTAGGAAATATTGCAAGGGATGCATTGTTTGATTATGTTAACAGAAAACGATGCAATGAAAACTCTTATTCAAACCGATCAACATTTTGCATCTTGAGGTTTCTCTTTGGGCACAAAGATATATTTTTGTGTGTGGTTTAAAGAAATTTTTTTTAATGTTTATTTATTCTTGAGAGAGCGAAAGAGACAGGCAAAGCATAAGCAGGGGAGGGACAGAGAGAGAGGGAGACACAGAATCCGAAGCAGGCCCCAGGTTCTGAGCTGTCAGCATAGAGCCCAACGCGGGGCTCGAACCCAGGAGCCACGAGATCATGATGACCTGAGCCGAATTCAGACGCTTAACCAGCTGAGCCACCCAGGTGCCCCAGCCCTTTCTGTGGTTTAAAGAAGCCAGAAAAATGAATACGATAAAGAAGGAAATTGAAAACCCAGATTTTCTAGGAAGTCTGTTCTCATATCTCACCTATTACGATGAAGTTACCAAGGGGCCCATCAAGTCACTATGTACAGGGCAGCTCTGACCTGGAGACTTGAATATGTAAGGACATGGCCACAGATGCCCTGAAGGCAGTGCACCGGGCTGTGCCCCTCTCTGCATAGGCAGGTGCTGCTTGCCTCGACTGAGTCTGATAATTCTCAGCTATAAGTATCTGCATCACTAACCCTACCCCATTCTCCTAAGGAGGTAGATGCTGGGTCTCTGGTCCAGCCACCAGACTTCTGTCACAGGAGGTGGGGAGGGGGACATTGCAGAGCTCACCGAGCTGGCCGCAGTTTGGGGTGGGGAGGTGGGGAGAACCACTGAGGAGGTGAAGAAGGAGGGTAGAGGTCAGTGATCGCATACCGGCGAGCGGACAGTAAGAGAAGCCAATGTGACGGGGAGTGTGGCTTTAGAGACAAGAGGATGTACATGTCCATGAAGACTTGTTGAATAACATGATGATAATCCCCAGTTTCCCAAACCAGGACAGAGTGAACCGCATTGCTGGTCACTTCTCCCACACTCAGATAGCTGTTTCTTTTGGATACATCCCCTGCTTGAGATGGGCTTTGAGGATCTGGTTTTATTCAGATTCCATAGATTGAGTTCTTTCTCCTGAATGTGTCCCATGCTTCCCTCCCCCCAAAACACTGAGTTCTTAACAATCACAAGTCAGAAAGTGAAAGGCAGGCAGAGAAGTATGCATTCGATAAACTCTCAAGACCTCGCGATACAGTGTTGAAAAACTAGTTTTCAGGTTAAGTTATTTGGGGGCTATGCGAATTATTCATCAGAAAATAATCAGAATAGCCCACCCACACTGTGGTTTGTCTGAGTCGTAAATCAATCTGCTGCCGCTCAAGGTGCTAGCGGGTCATTATGGGATTAAGATGTTAAGTCACAGGCACCTCGGAAAAAGCCTTTCTCGGGAAAAGGTGGCAACTTTATTTTTAATTAAAACTTCCCTTTACCCCTCACCTCAAAGGTCCCCCTCACCTCAAAGGCAGCCATCTCTGACCACCTCGGAGGGAGAAGCGTGGAGCCCTTTTGTGTTAATCTCATCCCGTCCTTCAGCCTCTCCGTTCCTTGACTTCAGATCCTTTCTCGGGCAAATGTGACGTAGAAAGGACAGACTTCAATTACTTCATTTTCTGAAGGTTAAAAAGGTTCTTGTAAATGACGGACACAAATCCTGGAAACCCGGTTAAAACAACTGGATACCAGATGGCAAAGGAAAGTGGTTTACTGTAAAGTGTTGCAGAGTAGGAGCTCATTTACAAGAAGCAATTACACAAACAGCCCTGAGTATCCCAGATCCCATAAAAGCATGGCCGGGGTAAAAGCGCAGAAGCAGTTGCACATGTGCGATTGCCAGCCTCACACGAAAAGCGTACACGGTGCCATGGGTCACCTTACCTGTCGCCCACCACCTTTCACCTTCATTATGACACCAAGCCTAGATTGGTGTGCCAATAGGCAAAGAGCTTCACGTCCAGATAGAAGCCCTTCCCTTCCTCCATCGCTCACCTGCCTGGGGGAGTTTCCTAATGTGAGAAACTTGCCAATATAAGGACAGTAGGCAGCTGTCATCATCCATGGTCAAGCCTGGGGAGCTTGGTTTTTCCCTCAGGTTAAGGAGAACATTCCTTTACAACCTGGAATAATGCCTTTTTGTCCTCAATCTCTCTTAATTCGTTTTATTTTATTTTTTGAAAGAGAGAGAGAAAGAGGGAGGGCGTGAGAGTGGGGGAGAGAGGCAAAGTGGGAGGGGGAGAGAGAGAGAGAGAGAGAGAGAGAGAGAGAGAGAGAATCTTAAGCAGGCTCCACGCTCAGCAAGGAACCTGACGTGGGGCTCCATCCCACCACCCTGGGATCATGACCTGAGATGAAATCAAGGGTCAGACACCCAACCAAATGAGCCACCCAGGTGCCCCCCGTCCTCAATCTCTCTTTAAATTGGGAGGGAACATAATACAGTTCACTCTTCATGTCCATATATGGCTGTATTCTTACATGCATATAAACGCAGTTAAGTAAATGCACAAAAGTAGGTTGTAAAGTTATAGGTGGGAATTGTACAGTGTTTTGCAATCTCTTGCTCTGAGTTCCTGGTTGGTCTGGGCTGACCTGGCTGCCCTAGTCAACGCAGAGCCTCCTGTGCCCTTTCAATTGCCTTGGGCCCGAGTCTCTGCCTCCGTGTACCATGACCTCCCCCAAGATCAATTAATTCTCCATCTTTATCCCACTTGGCCCAGATCGGCAAGCCTTCCCACACGGTAGTTGACTTGACTGTAACCTGTGCTGGGGAGAGACCAGTGCTCACACGGCACAGTTTTATTGCAGGTGAGAACGTATATTTTCATGGAGGTTCTATCAGAACCTTCCTTTGGAGTAAATAGAACGAGACAAGAATGTAGGTAGCACCTTGCCAAAGCAGTGCCAGAAATACTTTTGTGCAGATGGGCTTTTTCCAGGGCCCTGAAGTCACGGTCACCATCCTCATAACATTCAATATGTGCGTCTGGGAACCTTCATCCTGGGGAAAGCAAGATTAGAAACCAGTCAGCCATGCTGACTTGCACCCAGCGAGCTCCCACGGACCGACTCAATGGAGGTTGCTTCCAAAGCCCTCAAGACACTTGAGGTGGACCTGGCAGGTCAGAGCCAGATGGAATGTGCCTGACAAAAGCATCTGATCCCCAAATGTCCATCGGTTGATGAGTGGATTAGCAAAATGTGGTCATTCAGGTTTGCTAGTGCTGTCCTAACAAAATTCCACAAGCTCAGTGGCTTAAACAACAGAAATTTATTTTCTCACAGTTCTAGAGGCCAGGAGTCCAAGACCAAGGTGTGGGCAGATTTGGTTTTTTTCTGAAGCCTTTCTCCTTGGCTTACAGATGGCCACCTTCTCACTGTGTCCTCACATGGTCTTTCCTCTGTACGTGCACGTGTCTATGTCCAAATCTCCTCTTCTTCTAAGGACACCATTCATGTTGGATAAAGCTTTACTGTAAAGATCTCCTTTTAACTCCATTATCTCTTTAAACACCTTCTCTCCAAATATGATTATGTTCTAATGTACCAGGGAGTTAGAACTTCACAATATAAATTTGGCGGGGAGTACTCAGTCCATAACGGTGATATGTCTATGCAAAGAAATGTTATTTGACAATAAAAGGAAAGGAAGTGCTGACATACACTGCAGCATGGATGAAGCTTGAGAATGTTATGCCAAGTAAAAGAAGCCAGTTACAAAGGACCACACATTGTGTGATTCCATTTACGTGAAATGTCCGAAACGGGCAAATCTATAGAGACAGAAAATAGATTTTAAGTGGTTTCCAGGAGGTGGGGGAGGGGAGAGAGAACGGGGTGTGATTCTAACAGGTATGGGGTTTCTTTCTGCAGTAAAAGTCTTCTGGAATCTGATAGCTTTGAATATATACTAAAAACCACTGACCTTGATACTTTAATAGAGTGAACTTCGGCTAAGAGAATTATATCTCAGTAGCAAAAGAATGTGATCGTTTTTGCTTCACCCATTTGGGGGTGGGGGCTCTCACAGCAAAATGCCGTGCCTAGTAAATTTCACAAAAACCAATTTCCTAACGTTTTTATGACAGATTTGGCGCTCGAGTTAAAGTAGATCTAAATGAAGCTCTATTCCGGACCAGGAGCCACATCCTTGGGTGTTACGAAGCTGGATTCAAGTTCCTGTTCTTCACCTGGTGGAGTTGGAGAGGGTAGAGGGACATCAGAGACCCTAGTCTGAAGCCAGTCAGAGTGTACTTAGGCTCCTGAGCTTTATTAGAACTAAGACTTATAATCTAACCCTGGGTAGGTCACCCCTTTTGTGAGAGCCTGTGTGAGCCTTCTCAGCCCTCTCTATCTCTTCCATCCACTCTGAATCTCAATATTTTAAGACCTTACATTTTCGAAAATCATTCCCTTCTTCCTTACTTTGCCCCCCCCTCGTCCGTGAGGCTACAGTCTGAGTTCACTCCACCTGCAAGTGTGGTCATTCCACGTTCTCTGCCTCTCCTCCCTGCCCTGTGCCTGTCTCTGTGCCTGTTAAGTGGCTCCTGGCCTCCTCAGGCTGAGATCCACCCGTTCACCCGTTCTTTCATTCAAACAGCACTTACTGGTATGTGTGCGGGCACATTAGACACACAGACACACTCACATGCCTGAGCAAAGTGACTGTGGCTCCTGGGATGAACCTACCCCACAATAGCCACCAAACATCATTGGACTGTTCGTGCATCTGCTTCCGCCTTGGTCTCTGGGAGCCGGTGCTGTGCTTTGCTCATCTCCACACAGCCAGTGCTTAACACGGTGCCCGGAGAATGGCAGGTGTTCTGGGAATGTCTACGGGTCTGTTGAATGAGTAAGTGACATCGCCAGGTACCTCTCGGTGTTTAGGGTGTTTTCGGTGTATGGTAATTCTGCCTCTGTGGGACCCATAGTCATTCCATGCCTGTAATTACTTATCTACCAGCCTTTAAATATATGAGACATGAACATAAGTTATCTGCTTTCAATGGGAAAAACTTAAATCAGGAAGAACATTCAAGGAGACAACGAAGTTCACAGCCTTGAACTTAAGGTTAAGGGTTATCAGTCTTAACACTGTTGATGTTTTGGGTCAGATGATTCTCTGCCATTACGGTTCTCCTGTGAATTTTAGGATGTTTAGCAAACTCCTCAGCCTGCACCCACGAGATGCCAATAACAACTCCCACCACCACTTGTGAAAACAAAAATTGTCTTCAGACATTGACAAAAGTTCCCCAGGGGACAAGTTGCCCTTGTTTGAGAACCCATAGTAGAACTGCCTAGAAGAGCCTTCTCAGATGTTATTTTTCTCTCCCTATATAAAGTGGGTTTTTTTTTTCATTTAGAAAGTTTTAGTTTTAAATAGCTTTACAAACTTATTCAATCAACCAACCAAAATAATCAGAATCTAAACATGCACATTGGCTACTTTCTAGATTTTAGTTACACTGTCCACACATCTTCATGGCTAACCATTTATACATTACCTGGGTGCAAGACCACTTAAAATTCATTCTCAGATCAGAAGATAACCACCACTGTCACACAGCACTCTCTCTCTTTCACACACACACACACACACACACACACACACGCATATGCACACATGCACACGCACACACACACACACGCACACACACACACACACACACACACAAATGCACACACACAATTTCCTACCCAAAAGGTGAATAATTAGATTGCTTCCTTTTTCCCACTGTGGTAAAACTTTTGGGATGTTTTCTTTATCTGGCCCTCCTGTCTTTCCAGGCACATGGCAATTCAACTTTCTGGCCATTTCCGTTTGGTGGGACTCATGTGGCTAATTCTGCTCAGTGGGCTATCGGCATAGCTCTAGGTCTCTCTGTTTACCTGTTACAGTATCTGTGAAAAAAAAGTCTTGAATTGACATGGGTAAGCCCCAAGAGGGAGGCAGTCTGGACTGCCAGGTTGCTACACGGAGGACAGTTGCCTCAAGGAGCTTCCCAAAGTCATCGTGGATTTGGCTTGAGTAAGAAATAAATCTCTGTGGTGTCACGCCACTGAGGTTGGGGGCTTATTACTTACAGAAGCCTAACCAGGATCATGCGTATCGTGCACTAGTAAGTAACTGGTGTGTCCACTAAGGAACAGGGTCCAAAGTTGTATCTGAGTCGTCTGGACACTTGTCTGGACACTGCTGACAGAGGAGCAAATCACGGACTACAATATCAGTCTGGCCAACCGAGAAAGAAAGAAGAGGCTAGACCGAACACATTTCGCATTCAATTTTGCTTAAATTATATGAACAAGGAGTCACATAAACAAAATTGTAATTACAAGTAGTTTTACTAATAAAAGTGTATCACACAGGGCATGCAAAATGTGCTTCTGTTTCTTTAAGTGTTAGAGGGAAACCTGATGAACTCAGGGGGTTTTATGGAGCGGCTTCGCATCCCCCAAACTGCTTCGCATCCATACTTTGGGCCCCCAGCAATTCACATTCCATATAAACCACTCAAAAATAGCTTCCAGTACTGATGGAAGGCATGACCTTGGGCTGAAAATTTATTTAGGTACCAGCAAGGCTTGGCCATTCTGTGTCTTTTAGGCCACTCTGCATTGATTCTGGTCAATAGCCTGTTTTAAGAAAAGTATAGGCCAGATTAAAGAAAAAAAAAAGAAAGAAAGAAAACCTGCCTTCCCTTGAGTAAACATGGTAACGTGACAGCTCCAGTGGGTAAATAACGCACGTTTAAAAAGCCTTTCCAAATAGGTCTTTATCCAGCATGCTGCTTTTATAAGCTACCACTGTTCTTAATATCCTCTGATTCACAAGTCCTTAAAAAAATGTCATGCCTCGAAAATGATAGACATCCTACTGGGTCTGGGTTTGCTGGACTTTTTCGTCTTTATGAAGAAATGCATTTTTCCCTTTGGTTAGGGGAAAAAGTCTTACCTGAAATATGATCCTCTCAGATAAATAATGGCAATAAAACTAAATGGAAAGTGGGAAAGAACATGGTTTCTTAGTACAGTGTGCAGCACTTTCTAATTGGAAAATGCTAAAAGGGAGTTTTCCTTGGAGGCCTCTCATCTGACTTCAGACCAAACAAAACAGTGATTTGCTTATGAGCATTGAGGTCTCTGTTTCCCTTGTTAAAGGAGAAGCTAAGGATGGAAGAAAAGTACCGAGTTATAAAAGTGTATTATAGTAATGATTTGAGTGGATATTTCACACAATGTGATGAACATAGAAATCATAGAACATACGAGGAAGAGAAAAGAACTTTGAGGTCATCTGATCAACCCCAGCAGGGGCGGGGGGCGGGGAACAGAGATTATCATTCTGAAGAGTATTAACGAAGAGCCTAGCAGACTTTGTATTCTTGCTAGCATAACACTTCTGCTCGTGAAGTATTCCACTTTTTCACCCAAAAGGAAATCTATCTAGCTTAGCTGAGTTCTTCTGGAATTTTGTGGGACCTTTATTCACCTGTCATAGAATGGGCCCTTGGTTTGCTAATGACTTTGAAAGCCACAACTTTTGTAGTTCAGGACTTCCTGGGTCCTTCAGTCCTGTTACCTAATCGGTTGTCAAAAATGGTGTCAGTGTTTTTAAAGGTCCCCTCATTTCCTTAATTAAAACTAGTAAGTCTGGGGCACCTGGGTGACTCTGTCGGTTGAACATCAGACTCTTGGTTTTGGCTTAGGTCATGATCCCAGGGTGCTGAGATCAAGCCTCGATTTGGTCTCTGTGCTGAACGTGGAGCCTGCTTAAGATTCTCTCTATCCCTCCCTCTGCCCTTCTCCCCTACTCCCTTTCTTTCTCTGTCTCTCTCAAATTATAAAAGTAGTAAGTCTATAATGTTAGCATAATTAGTATTAAAATGTTGTAAGTAGATAAAACTGTGTCGTGCCTGTGATTTGACAATATAATCATTGTTTCTGCCTCCATCCTTCTCTCTTCTTCCCTCCTCCTATCTCCACTCCTATTTCTTCGCTACTTGTGCCTTTTAAATTTACATTTTTATTCATATATAATACACATACCGATACATGTATACAGAACAAATATAGCTCAATGAATTTTCCAAACAGAACCCGCTTATGTATCTAACACTGAGCTCAAGAAAAGAGTGCACTGGCACCCCAATAGCCCGCTTGGGCAGCCACCATCTTGAATTTAACATCATAGATCAATTCTTCCTGTTTTTTTTTATTTTATAGAAATGGAATCTTCTAGTATATAGCTTTTGTTTCTCGATTCTTGTACTCAAGCTCCTATCAGTGAGGGCCATCTGTTGCAGGATAGTTTTCCTTTCCATTTAAAAAATCTATCGCCAGTGCCCAGCCTGGGGTACATTTGTTTCCATGTTTCTAGCTGGCATTCCTTCTCTTCTCTTCTAATTTGTGTATTACCATTCACTGCCATCTTCTGATTTCTTCCCTTTATCGGGTCAGACATGCTGATCAGACTAAAGCAGCAGAGGCACCATGTGCTATCCTGGGAATGCACAGACAGAATCCTCTCCTCCAGGACCCACCCAGTGGATACAGCTGGTGCTGACCAGGAACGCAAGTGAAGAATGATACAGTGAAAGGTCCGGTCCAAAGTGTTTTCACTAGAAACAGTAGTAGGTACCTGTGCTGGTAAATTTTCTCTGTTAACCAGGCTGGGCCATGGTACCTAGATACTTGGTCAGACATTATTCTAGATATTTCTGTGAAGTTTATGTCAGATGAGATTAACATTTAAATCAGTAGACTTTGAGTAAAGCAGATTACCCTCCATAATATCGGTGGGGCTCATCCAATCAGTTGAAGGCCTTAACTGAATAATGACTGACCTTCCTGAACAAGAAGGAATTACGCCAACAACAGATGGTGTCTCAACTTGGACTCCAACTCTTCCATGGGTCCCCAGCTTGCCAGCCCACCCTGCAGATTTTGGACTTGCTAGCTCCCACAATCACGTGATCCAATTCCTTAAAATTAATCTGCCTCTTTATATATCTAGATTATATCTATATCATGTCTATATATCTAGATTATAGACACAGATATTATGTTTATAAACAGACACAAATCCTACTGGTTGTGTTTCTCCAGTGAACCCTAACATAGCCCTCTCCCCAGTTCTTCCAAAGCTATGGAGGACCTTGCTAATTGATGAAGACAAGGCATTCTTTATAGCTGAGCCCTCAGAATCTTCTTCAACTTAGTCCTCCAGGTAACCATGGCCAGCCAATGAGAGTTAAGTTGTAAGTTGTAGATTGTGAGTCTTGCTTTCTTGCACTTGGAGCCCTGGTTCTCCACTGGGGTGATTTTGCCCACCCCATCCCCACCGAGGAGACATTTGGAAAGTTTAGAGGAATTTTGTTGTCCCAAATGGGGAGAGAGGAATGCTGTTGGCATCTAACGGTAGAAACCAGGGATGCTGCTAAATATTCTTACAATGCACAGGACAGTCCCCACTCAACAAAGAATTTTCCAGCCCCACATGTCAATTATACCAAGATTGAGAAACGCTGCACGAGAGAGACATAATCTATGGTCTCGAAAGTTTTGAGGTCACTTAGATTCAGCTGTTAAAAAATAAACAGCTAGGAAATTCCTGGGTTCTTAACACAGCAATTTTATATGGGTTGGAGAGAGTTAATTCTGAATAAACAATCTGGAAAGTTATCTTCAAGTTCTGAAGTAATGTGGATATAGCATACCCTTTCAGTTATCATTTTTTTGTGAGAGAAATTATTTTTCGCCTTGTCTCCTCTTAATTCCCTTAAAGACCGAGTCTCCTTTTCCTTCCAGAGACTAAAAATGGATGCCTTCTTTCTAACATAATCCAGCCCACAAAATATTTACCTGAATCAGCAATCTCTTGACCAGTGAGAACATGCTACAGATCCTGGGAAGGAGATTGAAAGAAATGAATAAATGGCAGCTTCCTGCACTTTGCTTTCAACAATAACAAAACATATCGAAAGAGCAGAATGCAGTAGTCAATAGATTTTCTCATTCCTGGCAACCACAAGGCTTTCTTACAGAGAAGTTTCTCCCAGCTCAGTGTTCACCACTGGTTTGGTCAGAAGCCCAGGAAGTCTCTCTAAAGATGTTAAGCACTTAACACTTGGTGCAGGAGGCCCTGATTTTGTGCTTTCTAGAAGGGGGCTCTCTATCTCTGGAAGGTACAGGAATTTGCACAAGAACTTATGTCTGCTATACTCTTCAAGGCACAGCACATACTAACACAGTACTAACAGGGTAATAGATAATTTACTGGATTTTTTTGGAATAAATTATTCTAAATACACTGCGAGTTTTACTAATTTAAAATATTCACAACAGAGGGCATGCAGAATGTGCGAAAAACAGGTATAAGCAAGGAGAAAATGTAAAATGATCTTTTATTAACATGGAATTTTGTTGTATTTTAGACTGTGATACTAATCCCCAGCAAGCAGGGTAGAAAGGAACGAGTAATTCTTTTTATAGTGCACAAAGTTCATTAAAAAAAACCTATGTGAATATTCTCTGGAGACCCTAGAGATAAAGAGAAATCAAATAAAAATAAATCAGCTCAGAAATCTGTTAATGTTGGTGCAGAATATCAGGAAATCAGCACTTGGGAAACCAACACATTCAATTATTATTACTACTTTGTAGTAAGATAGTTATTTAACCGTGTCACCAGTGAAAGGAAAGTGGTATATTTTTCAGTTTGGTATTTTCAGAACTGTGGGTGATGAGCTAAATAATCAATATGTAAGAAAATTATTTTTATCTCTTCCTGTTATAGCCAAGCAGCCAATTATCTTCAATAGGTTTTATTTCTAAAAGCCACAAGGAAGAAAGGAAGGTCAGCAGATGAAAAGGACCCAGCCTCTTGGCTTGGATTTCAAGACCTTGGTGGCAATATTCCAAACATCCTGAAGTCTGATAACCAGGATACTTAATAGTGTCTTGCCACCATGAGGTTCAGAACTCTTAGTTCTGAATCATGATCTCATTATACATTGTCTATGGAAAAAATACAAAACCTCAACTCTTTTGTCCAGCCTATGCCTAGTGAGATTCCAAAATCAGGGGACCGGTTTACGCTCCAATAAGAAAAGAATTACTGGTGAAACAAAACATCGCTAGAGGGTAAGGTAAGTTTGAAGAGAGAAAAGAGTGTTCCTATCTTTGGGATCAGCCATTGGTCAGCTGATCGACGGACTAAGAAACGGATAATCAAGAAATAACACAAAGGGCTTCAGCGGATCCACAGGTGTTGTACGAAAGGCAAGTTAGGCATCCAGGGTCACCGCAGCTGTAGCTGACTAGTGTTGGCCATGCCGTGAACCATTCAAATGACCTCTGTCTTTTGTCGTGCAATACGACAGCTTGAGCTAAGTTCTTCTCTCATCTTTTAGAGTGGGTCTGATGAAATTCGCTTGTTGGTAAATTGGCATAGGCTGGCCTTCTCCTGTTTTATCACCACCTCTAAGAAGTCAAAGTGAAAGCCATCAGATTCTGTTTGCACAGCCATGAAGTATTTTCTCATGTTGGTCAATAGGGCTTCCCCATCTTGATCAGTGATGACCCACTGGTAGCCGTGCCATTTGAGGTATTAAATGCTCCATCTTTCCTACTGCTAGAGTTCTCCTCTGACATCCGCCTCATTTCTTTGAAGCCTACCTCAAAGACATGAAGAAAATTCACTGGGTGGCCAAGACCTGACTCCGACTCTACAGGAAGTTGGATCTGGGTTCTGATTCTTCCTCCGCCACTTAGCACCACTTGTGTTCCCACTCAGGTTACACCAGTCCTCTGGAAGAGGGCACCATGGTAGCTAATATTTATCGGGTGCCTAATCATGTGCCAAGTTCTGTCTCCGCCAAGTGCAATGTCACTTAATTGTCATCATAGCAACCCTACAAGAGAGATACCAGTGCCACACCATTCTACAGATAAGGAAACAAAGGCCCAGGATCCAGGTGTGCCCAGGCAGAGCAAGTGTTGGTGCTCTCACACATGTGTTATACAGCTTCTCTAATTTCCAAACCAGAGTGCTTCTCACCAGAGAACTAGTCTGGCTCACGTCAGCATCCGCATCACAAAATTGGTCCGGGGAGGAAACCCAGTCAGTACGCGTGGCACACAGCAAAGGAATCCACACACGCGCTCGTTCATGCATTCAAGCAATATTGACCGAAGGCTCCTTATATGGCAGGCACTGTTCTAGGTCCCGAGTGTATGATATGATAAGAGTTCCTTGCTTCCCGGAGCTGATAGACTAGAAAGGAAATAGACCTCAGCCAAATCACCGTATCTTAATAATACATCACCAGTGCCTTGAAGAAAAATAAAGCAAGAGATTGAGAGCGATGGTGTTATTAGGCGGTGGGAAGGCATGGAGGGGGGCCTTGGGGAGGATGCCTCAGAGAGAGGGATCAGCTCTGTGAGGAAACAACCTCTGATCCAAGTCCCGACTAACTGGTGGCAGAAGCTGTGGAGATGTGGACAACATTATTCCTTCCTTAATAAAATTAATTATGTGCTAATTTCTTAGCTTGAGCAAAGAGAGTTATTTTTTTTAATGTTTTTATTTATTTTTGAGACAGAGAGAGACAGAGCATGAGCAGGGGAGGGGCAGAGAGAGAGGGAGACACAGAATCCGAAGCAGGCTCCAGGCTCTGAGCTGTCAGCACAGAGCCCGACGCGGGGCTCGAACTCGCGGACTGTGAGGTCATGACCTGAGCCGAAGTCAGACGCTCAACCGACTGAGCCACCCAGGCGCCCCAAAGAGAGTTATTTTTTTTAAGGAGACTTTTTATGTTTACTTATTTATTTTGGGAGAGAGAGAGAGAGCTCAAGCAGGGGAGGGGCAGAGAGAGGGGGGAAGAGAGAATTCCAAGCAGGCTCTGTGCTGTGGGTGCAGAGCCCAGTGTGAGTCTTGAACCCACGAACCACGAGATCATGACCTGAGCTAAAACCAAGAGTTTGATGCTTAGCCGACTGAGCCACCCAGGCACCCCCAAAGAGAGTTCTTGTCACCAGTGCCGACCAAAGCATAATTTCTCGACACTCAATCAACAAAAGAATAAAACTGAAAATGCAGATGGAACGGGAAGAACTCTTCTGAAGACCAGAGAGAGACTGGTTCGCACAAACTCTGCAGGCATCATGAATGGAAAGAGCATTTCCATCTCCCCGGCTGCTGATAATTCACAAAGTCTCCCAAAGACAAAACCACAGTTGGCCCCCGTTTTGTTGGTTTCACTTAATTCTCTGACCCTGACTCTCGTGTGGCTAAAAGCATATCATAATCACAGTGAATTCTGCCTCTCTTCATTCCATTAAAGGAAACCCAGGCCATTTCAAACACCATCATCCCATCCGACCTTGATTTTACAATGCTTTTCACTGAAGATTAGAGTTAATGCTTTTCTGAGAGGTTTGTCACAAAAGGGAGCTTAATTGGGGCGCATTTTCTCCATCCACACATTTGTTCAAAAGCTTTACTTTTAGAAAGTGTGTTTGTCATGAATGATTCATGCTCTGTGGGTATAGATTATGAACTTGGAGAACCAGGTCACTCGGGGAAGAAAAAGATACCTTGGCTTTCTGGGGATATAACCATATCATTCAGTGGAGTGGATTGAATAGTGTCCCCCCAAATTTAAGTCCATGTTATAACTCTACCCATGAATGTGAACTTATTTGGAAATATCATCTTTGCGGATGTCATTAAGGCCCTCAAGATCGGATCATTCTGGACGAGGATGGACCCTAAATCCAAAATAAGTGTCCTTCAAAGAGAGAGAAGAGGGCCGTTTGAGAGACAGGGACACAGAGGGAATGACCATGTGAAGATAGAGGCAGAGGCTGAGACTCTCAGTCGGTCTCAAGCCAAGGAATGCCAAGAGGGCCAGCCGCCAAGAGAAGGCAAGAGAGAGGTCTGGAACAGATTCTCCCCAGAGCCTCTAGAAGGACCCAATCTGCTGACATCTTGACTTCTAGCCTCCAGAACTATGAGACAATACATTTATGTTGTTTTAAGCCAACAAGTTTTTAGCGTTTGCTAACGCAGCCCTAGGAATCTCATACACTTGGTGTCAATCTTTGATGTCGGAAGATTAATTGTGGAGTCCTTGGAACAATGGAGGACAGGCTCCAGTGTGCTTGTCAGAATGTAGGTTTTATATAGATTTTACTGGGAGAGAAAATTACAATGGTGGCTACTGTTTGTGTCTGCCCGATACCCATCAGCATCACACCCACCCCACCCCACAGGATAGACCATGGTCACAGTCACAGAGGTGGGAAAGCCTAAACTGAGCCAATCATAGCACCCATCCTTATGCATAAAGCAGAGCCAACAGCCCGTTCACAGAGCCCTTGTGATGCACCCTTCCGTGGGCTGCCTCTTCCATGGATGGTCATGGGGACCCAGAGAAAGGTGCCCCTTGGGAATGACATGACTAGGTTTACATGGCCCCAAGGAGTAGGAATTGAAGTTGATAAGACCTATCGGGGAGCGAGAGGCAGTTGTGGGGACCTTTGAGAACTGACTGAGGCCAGGAGCAAGGCAGTGGCAGCAGGAACGAAGAGGAGAGACAACATTCAAAGGATCATAGAAAGTCAGGGGTGCCTGGGTGGCTCAGTTGGTTGAGTGGCTGACCCTCGATCTTGGCTCAGGCTCATGAGATCGAACCCTTCACCGGGCTCAATGCTGATAGCACGAAGACTGCTTGGGATTCTCTCTCCCTCTCTCTCTCTCTCCCTCCTCTCTCTTTCTCAAAATAAATAAACATTAAAAAAAAAGTTAACACTAAAGACATGAAGTCCAACTGTGTGTAGAGAACAGAGGAAAGGAGGAGTCAAGGACACCTCACTAAAGTGGATTTTCAAGATCATTTAAGTTGGAATAGAGCCAAATTCCTTTGATGCTTTTGAGAGGTTTCCTCTACACATCTTGCGTGTGTTTAAAGAATGCAATTATGAGATTATATCCCTGACAATGACGGGAATTGAGCAATTCAGGAATTTGCAGATTCTGACAATCAAATACTTTAGGATACGAGCTAAGAAGAAGTGCATTCTGGAAGTTTTCTGTTCTATCACAGGCATTGCCTCCCAGGAGCAACCTTGTAAAAAAAATCTGTCAAGAAACCTCAGTGTTCTTTCCTAAGGCAGAAGTAAAAAAGAAAAAAATCTACATAGGAAATGTGAAGATTTTAGGGAGCTGAGAGTCTTCACAAACTACATACACGCCAAGGGTGCCTCTTCAACGCTCAAAGTGAGCAAAACCACAGGGGGCACCGTGCGCACGCGCGGAGAGGAGGGATGGCGGGAAGGAGGATGAGCTGGTGAAAGGACGGGGCCGGGGGCCTCACCCTCCAGAGCATATGCCCTCATGCGTGAAGTAGGGAAAGGCCAGGGAGGGTAACAGGGAGGCGTCTGCTTGCTCCCTATGGAGAGTTTAGCAGAAAGAGCAGCAGAGAACCCACAGAACTCACCCTCTGCGCGGAAGTTGGTGCCAATGTCTCTGGAGTCTTAGAACGTCCAAGTCAGAAAGAGCAAATCTTGGCGTTTTCGAAGTTTTAAACTTTTATGTATTTAACATGTAACACTGCCTTGAATGTGGGTTTCCAGGCAGATGCTTCCTGACTGGGGGCGGGGTGGGGGAAGGGGAGAAGGCCCATCAAAGTAATATAAAATGATGTCAGGAGAAGGCTCTGGTGATATACAGATGTTCAAAGATTGAGTTCCAAGGAGCCGAAAACTAGGTTTTTAGGGAGATGAAAGGGGCAGGGGGCGTGGGAGGAACCCCAGGGCAAGCGGGGCTTGGGTCCTTAGCTGATGTAGCACTCCCACTCTGGACCACTGAGCTGGATTCAGCTGCCGAGGTGTGTGGCTTTGATCTCCAGTATTAAAATATATTGGATAATTTCTCAACACTTAAGAACCTAGCTAATGCGTATAGAGCTAGAGATTTCAGGCTCCTTTTGACAAATCTGAAAGTCTGACAACGACAGACGCTTATTCCCACGAGTCAACAATCACAGGTGTGGAGGACAAGAGGCGACCTCGCCAGCTGGCTTCCGTCCCACCTCCCCGCCACCTCCAGGCCTGGTCTGGTTCACATTTGGCTTTGGGCCCCACGTGCTAGAGAAAAGTTGACGAGCTGAGAGACAGTCCGTGCGTGAGGGCGGGACTGGGGGTGGTCTCCATGCCCACATGTGGAAGGCTCTTGGGAGGCGACCATCTTCCCTAGCCCAAATGGATTCCAGCGTGCAACCTAGCATGGATCGGGTGCTCTCAACATTGTAGCTTTGGAAACTTCTGGAAGCAAGAAGATAGAAATGAGGACTGCCAACTCACAAGGGCTGCACACAATGGAAGCGGAGTGAGCCTCTCAACATGGTGTCCTCGGGGCGCTTACAGCCACATGGTAGCCAGACGGAGAGAAGAGCAGGGAACGGAGAGAAGAGCAGGGAACGGAGAGAAGAGCAGGGAACGGAGAGAAGAGCAGGGAAGCACAGAAAATGCTTGACGTTATCGGGAATAGGAGTGGGAGTCTGAAAACCAGCACAGAGGCAGGAACCTTGAGTTATTGACATTTAGATACGAAAACAAAGATGATGCCTGGACCTATCAGATGACAATTCAAAGCATTCTAAACTGTACATGTATTTAAACTAGTTCTCCTTTTTGGATTTTTATCCTAAAGCAATTCACACATGTGTCCAAAGCTTCCATTAAAATGATTGTTATTTACTATAACTTGTAGTGACAAAGAATTGGCAATGCTTTTTAAAATCTGCAACAGTCAGACACGGGAGAAGAAATTGCATCATCCGTCCAATAAATTCCATGTAGCCATTTAAATTCTCTACAAGAACTTATTCGGGATATTTCAATGCATGTCACAAAAAGTATATGCATGGCATAATGCCATTTTTATTAAAATTATAAACACACACAATGGGAATATATTCAAGTTTATACATTATGTGATTTTCCTATGGCTGCTGTAACAAATTACTACAAACAGGGTGGCTTAAGACAACAGGAATTTATTCTCTCACTGTTCTAGAGCCCAGAAGTCCAATAAGGTGGTTAAATGAAGGGCTAAAGTCAAGGTATCCGCAGAGCTGAGTTCCTTCCAAAGACTCTAGAAGAGACCCTTCCTTGCCTCTCTTCCAGCTTCCCGCGGCTGCTGGCTTCCTTGGCTGTGGCCACGTGGCTCCAACCTCTGCCAACCTCTGCCACTGTCTCAACATCTTCTCCTTTCCTGTGTGTCTGATCTCCTTCTGCCTCTCTCTTCTAAGGACCCTTGTGATTGGATGTAGGGCCCACCCAGATAAACCAGGATAAACTCTGTCAAAATCATTACCTTAATCAAGTCTATAAAGTCTCTTCTTCCTTGTCAGGTACAGTTAACATATTCCAGGGAGTAGGACGTTATTTCATCCCAAATATTTGGTCCTCCCAAATATTAAAAGGCATTTTCTTTCCTCATTCCTTCCCTGCTTTTCCTTAGAGTCAGCATCTGGTCACATCAGCAAGGGCAACGTATTTCAATCAGACTCAAATAAACAAAATATTTATGAATTCTGACTTCATATAAGACCTAGTGAGTATTTTTGCCGAGGAGCCAAAAACACAAAGACAAAAACAAAAACAAAAGACTAACAAACAGACAAGCAAAAGTACCAGAGCAAAAATCCATCTTTGTCCTTTAGAGTATTAAAAACTTTGTTCCAGGGGCACCTGGGTGGCTCAGTGGATTAAGCGTCTGACTCTTGGTTTCAGCTCAGGTCATGATCTCACAGTTGGCGAGACTGAGCCGCACCTCAGCTCTGCACTGACAGTGCGAAGCCTACTTGGGATTCTCTCTCTCCCTCTCTCTCTCTGCCTCTCCCTACTCATGCACACATGGGCTCTCTCTCTCTCTCTCTCTCAATAAATAAATAAATAAACTAAAAAATAAAAAATAAAAAAACCCAACTTTGTTCAACATTCAAGACTTAAGATATATATAAAAATAGAAACATACCATATTCCTGATTTCATCAAGTATGAAATTAGACGGTATATGCAGTGTAGATAATATAGAAAAACAATGAGATTTGAAAAATTCAAGAGAACGTGGGATGGACGGATGGACTTAAGTGATGAGAGTGAGCTCCTTGGGAAATGTAATTCAACACAGGCATGAAATATTAATAAAGATTAGGATTTATCAAAATAGCATAAACGAAGGCAGGGCTGTCATGATTTAGAAGAATTCTAGCAGATGGTTCTAAACTTCAAAAAAGGAGTTGGAAACTATGCATGTATGTATATATATGTATATGTATATAAAGAGAGAGAGAGAGAGAGAATAACTATTTGATAAGTGAGTGGGGGCCCAAATTCTGAAAGACCAGTACTGCTGGGGACATGATTTGGTCCCCACACTGAAACATACCATTAAAAACAGGAACTAAAGTTAGCAACACTCTCAGTTCTAAAAGGTGAGCAGTGACGTCGGCCATTCAATGATTCCTCTCAGATGAGGAATCTGGTTACAGCTCCAAAGAAGGGAAGGCACAAGAACAGAGAAAGGTAATGGAGAGAGTCCCCACCTGCTGCCATATTTATGTGCCAGAGCCTGAGTTAAATATAGGAGGAGATACACAGGCATTTTAAATAGGCTTCTGGACTTCAAGAGGTTTATAGTTCAGTAAGAAAGATATGACTAAACAGTATTTATGCAAATCATTATGTTATCAATGTGAGGAGAGGCAAATCAATGCCTTTAGAATTAGAGGTGGGAGAACCTGCGAGGCAGAGGAGGCTGTGTGGAGGAGGCAGAATGTGAAATGGCAGTTGTTTGAAAATTTGGAAGGAATAGAGAAGTAGAAAATTGATGATGGTGATAGCTAATTTTTATTTAATCCTATGCCAGACACAGGGCTAATATACTTTTTTAATTGTTGGGGAGAAAAATCTTTTCCTCTACCCTCTTCTGTTCAGTGCCTAGGGGTATGTGAATTAAACTGACAAAAGATGGATGAACAAGAAAAAAAGCACCCAATTTTTTACTAATACTTATGTGTATGGGAGTTCACCAAATAAAGGAATGAAACTTAAATAAATGGTTAGCCTTGGGGGCTTACATACCCTTTCAACAGAAGAAAGAGGGCTTGGGTTTGAAGGGATGATAAATAGTGGGGAAGTGGCTAGGAAATATATGGGGGAACCCATGGAAGATAAGGGCTATTTTCATAAGGTCTGTTTATGCAAACTCATCTTAGTGTTGACTCCTTGTGTTCAATGATAAGGGTTTGCTTTCTCTTCCTAGAAGAGGTGGGGGGCACCTTTCTCAAAGGGAAATTTATGTCCTGCTTTTAGGCAGATAAAGGCAGGGCAGAGAACTCTTTCTATATCACTCGATTCTCAATTGCCTTTAGCTCAAAATAGTCCTTCGGCCAAAGTGGCAAAAAGTTCGTTGGTATCTTCTGATCTCCTTCACAATAATTATGTGTAATCCTGATTCCACTGTGATGTAGTCATGATTGCCGCCTCTTTTTTTTTTTTATAGATGGGGAAACTGAGGAACAGGGAGGTTATGTTACAACAGGCGTGCCCGAGAAAAAGGTAGGGATTCACTCTGACTGGAAGGGCAGCACAAATGGTGTAGGTATCACTTGGGCAATTTCTTTCTTTTTTTTTAACCCTCCCCCACTTGGCCAATTTCAATATGACAGCCTGAAAAGCTTCTGAATGTGCTGCGCTCACTTGTTTATTTTTCAGAAGAACTTGATGGCTCTGTAATTCTTTAGCTGGTTCCTCTTCCTCTCATGTTGAAAACCATTCAAGGAGCATTTTCATCAATCAATAAAGCAAATAGAGCAGGTGAGGAACAGCAAGGAAACAAAACTCAAGAGGATTATAATGATGAGAGGAAATTAGAGAGAGTCCATTCTGGTACTTTCACGTACTGTATCTCCTAAAAAGAGAGAAAAAAAAAGATATATGTATATATAAAGTTGTATAAAAATAGGGCAGCGGTATGATAAGAGCCCATGTTATAGTTTCTTTTTCTGTCTAAACGTTGAACAGCACACTCCAATAGCCTAAGAAGAAAGAGAAGAAACTGTGTTTGCTCACAGAAAACACACACACTCTCAATCCCTTCACTGCTGAACCCCGTAGAACTAAAGAGTCATTAGCAACAAAGTATAGACTGGAAGGAAGCTCTTCAGATTTGAAATCACTGACACCAGCTGACCAGGGCACTTCAGAGAGTCCAAGATCAAGGACCTGGGCCCCCAAGTCCTCCAGCGGGTTTTGCTGTCTGTGACCAAAGGTGATTCTTGAAAACGTTGGCCCTGTCACCAGAACCTCCTCTCCAATGTGCTGCCAGAGAAGTCTATATCCATCCCTGCTTTCGGAAAACCATGCGACGCCTTCCCCTTGTCTCATTCAAGACAAGCGTGTTACTTGGGTACCTAGAAGCCACTGTGTTGACTCTAGGAAGATATGCCTCTAGATGCCACAGCTCTTGCCTTTAGGAACATCGTATTAGTGTTCCATTGTTCTGTAACATATTTCTCCAAACTCTGCAGCTTGAAACAATAACTCAATTATTAGCTTGCAGTTCTGTAGGTCGGTCTATGCCTGGGTTCTCTGCTTTGGTTCCTAAGACTGAAATTAAGGTGTTGGCTGGCTGTGTTCTCAGAGGGAGACTCTAGGGGAAATTCCTGCTTCCACACATACTCAGTTTGGGGGCAGAATTCATTCCTTTCAAGTTGTAGGACTGAGGTCCGCGTTTCCTTTCTGGCTGTGTTAGCTAGGGGCCACACTCAGCACCTACAGGCCATTCACATTCCTACGATGTGAGCCCTTCCATTTTCAAAGCCAGTGATGAGAAATCTCCCCCACATTGAACCCCTCTCCCTCTTGGATCTCTCTCACCAAGGAGAGACTAGACTGTCTTCAAGGTTCACCTGATTAGGTAAGGCCCACCAAGAATAAGTAGCCTCCCTTTCTTAAAGCCAACTGATTTGGGACCTTACTTGCATCTGCAAAACCCATTCTCAGCTCTCCTAGATCAGTGCTTGACTATACTGATGTAGAAATCTCCGGGGTTGTCTTAGATTCTGCTGACCATAAATATCTGAAAAATATTTATTGAATGTTGCCTGAATGAGGAAAAAAATGAAAAAAAAATTCTGGCACTTCTGTGGAATTATCCATCAGGGAAAGGCAGTATAGCTTTTTCATAATCTCATCCCATGGCTGCTTAGTGTTTCATTGTTTACAATGAAAAGAGCCTACACTCACATTAATTATTAGTTTGCTGCTAACAGCAGTTCTGTAAGACAAGCCCACAGGGCGAGGCGAATTATTCCTCCTCCCCAGAGCTGTGTTCTCCTAACTCCTGCTTCTTTCACCAAAAGAAATGACCGGTTCTTTAGGACCGATCTCAGACAAACTCTTTGGTGACATTGTCACCACGCGGAGGGGAGGGAGAGACGGGAGCATGGAATCAGGAGAGAGGGCCCAGGAGCAGGTTGGGCCTGGGGGGGCACTGGTTTGCTCCTGCCCGCCGTGTCTCTTAAAAAAAAAATAATGAATAAATGTTAAAAAAAAAATTAAACATGATGCGCCTGATTTCCCTCATCGTTTCATGCTGGTGGTTGAGTTCTGTGATGTATATAATCCCTCTAGCTACAGATTCTGTGCTTTTGGTTGGTTACCTGGACTCTATGAAAGTACTTCTTTCTGGCATTAATAACAATACGCGGCAGCCTTTTCAAATTCCTTCCTTTTTCTGAAGTGACCGCCCAACCAGAGCTTATGAAGCATTCAAGTCTTAACAAATAATTCACTGAATGCGCCTTTTTTTAGCACCGGTTGGAACAAACATCTATCCGTCAGAGGCTAATCGCCTGCACATGGGTAACAGCTACGTGTGCGTGGAAGGAAGCTCCCAAATGCCATTTCCATAGGATGCTACTGACCCAAACACGCTTCGTGGGAAATCGGGCATCGCACTTGCAAATCTGGCTCCTTCAAAAACCTTCCAAAGTCACCTGGTTGCATTTGACTCATGCGAACAAAAGCCTCCCCAAAAGTCCACGAAATAATCAACACAGAAAGACCAAACGTCAGGGTTATCAACTGTGCCCTTTTTGAGGTGTCCAACCAATCAGAGTGAACTGTAAATTCCTTCGGAAACAAGTACGTGTAATGGGATGTGTCCCACCCTTTGAGAAGAACAGTGGAGCTGATTCACAGAGCCACGCTCTTCTGTGATCCAAGCTTAATGAGTGGCATATGTTTTCAGTTTCATCAGGCCCAAAATCTTGGATTATCCTGGACTATTTTCTTCAACTCGCCGTAGTCTTCTTGGCTCTCCCTGCAGAAGATATCCAGAATCCAACCACCTCTCACCACCTTCTAGAATTTCCATATTCTGAGCCAACTGTGTCTTTCCCTGATGACCCCATTAATTAGCCTCCTAACAGACTTCACAGTTTCCAACTATGCCCCCATGGCCTCTTCCCAACATGTCAGTGACAGCACTTATCACCGCCGTCACCCTTCCCGCCCAGACCCTTCGATGGTTCCCCATTTCAGGAAAGAAGTACAGCCCAAGTTCTTAGAGGGTCCCTCACCCATCTCCTGCTGTTCTCCCCCTTCACCCATCAGCACCAACCACGGTCAGCAGCCCCATCTTAATCCTGAGCCCTCCGGCCAACCTCCCTGAGGTAGGGGTGTTCCCTCTACTGTAGTGTTCCTCTCTCAGACATCTTCTTGGCCAATTACCTCTTCCCCCTTCGGATTTTGCTCAGATTTCCTCGGTGAGTCTTAACCTGGCCTTTCCAGTCCTGCAACGTATCCCCAACCCCCAACCACCCTCACCCTTCTTACCTCAACTGGCTTGTTTTCATAGCATTCAGCCCCTTTAACATAAAGCATTTATTTAATGAGCGTTGTTTCATTCCTATCTCCTTCTACAGGAATGTAAGCCCCACGACAGCAGTCTTTGTTGTGTTTCGTGATGTATCCCAAACTCTAGAATCGGGTCAGGCAATTAAGACCTTCCCAGCGAAATTTAATCTGAGCCTCACGTACGTTAAAAATCAAACGGACCAATAAGTTATATACAGTCAAATGTGCTAACCTGAAATGTGCTCATTTAGACAGTGTTTTCTATGATCCTTCTTCTGAACTGTCCAGCAGTTATCCGGGAATGCATTCAGTCAACAAAACAGGATTCTAGCAAATCCCTAGAATACATTTGCGTTGCTTACACCAAGGAACCACCCTTACTGCCTTCTACACTATTATTATTATTATTATTATTATTGTTATTGTAGCCTCCCTACCACCAAGTGAGCACTCACTTTGTAGAACACAATGATCCCTTCCCTCCTCCCTATACATTTTAATTTATATATAAAACTATCTCGGAAATGGCCTATAGACTACTATAAGTTAAGACGCTTCCACTGGATCTGTCCCAATTCCAGAAGAGACAGAAGGTGCACACAACTCAAGATGAGCCGGAGATAGGAGAGGACGGGCAGGGTGTGTTTCTCCACGGGGACCCCACAGAACGGGGGCTGGGAGCCTGATGTTACCTCTCTACTCTTCCTCCGCACCCTGCTGGGCTCCCTGCCCGCTGAACCCCACCAGGATCAGAGCCAGAGGGTCCATTGAGGCAATCGTCAGGGCTCATTCTCCAAGAGCCTAGAGCATCAAGGAGGATCGAGAGGCAAAGGAAAGGAAACGGCCCACCGAAAAAGAAGCTTGATCCACAGTAAAAAGATTCGAGCATCAACTCTGCCAGTGGGTTTCAGAATTCAGAACATAATTTATATCATCATGTAGCAGCCATAGGCCTAGGTATATACTGCTTTTCATAGCACACACTTCTGAAAACTGGCACTTCGACTTCCCACCCACCCAAACAACAACTCATTTTATTCTGTTCTATTCTTTATCTTTCCATGCTGTTTGCAGCCCGGTTAAATCGACTTCACACCCCACTGGTGGGCAAGTTGCTGGTCGAGGCTGAGCCTTCCACTTAAAAAGTACAATCTCCAGGCCCCGGTGAGGTGAAGGGGCTTATCCAAATTTATAATATATGTGATTGGAAGGCCGTGGGTGTGTACGTGTGTACGTTTATTGAAAAGAAAAACACTCAGCTCATTTCATCCCTCCAAATGTTCTCTTCCAAACCACACGCATATCAGCATGTTTTGAAAGGTTTTTAGCAAGGCAGGTGTCAGGTAACACGTCAATTTCATGACCAGCGAGATAAACAAAGTCCTCCTTGTACTGAGAAGGGAGGAGCTTGGGGTGGGGGGTGGAGGGTTGAGGCCATGACCCCTCATATGGGGGGAGCTACTTGGGATCCCACACAGACGTCCTCGGGAGGGATGGCCGTGAGCCTGGGCACATCGTCCACCCCCCCCCCCCCCCCCCCGTGTGGCAAGGTGTCTATGCTGCTCGGGAAGGACCCTTGCTGGACACTAGGAGGGTGGCGGATGACAGCTTGCCCATGTGAGCCCGGGATGTGTGTTGCATGTGGCTGACAGTTGTGCGGGAAGCTGTTCTGCCCTGAACCAGTTCATCCCGGAGAAGCTCCCTGTGACGACTTTGAAAGTAGCAGAACCCGTTCCCCCTTTGGCAGGACTCTGCGCCTTTCGCTCATTTCAAGTCAAGACTAATATCCCTAATGATTTTGAAGGGCCATAAATGATTCCTTTATGCCCGGCTGGGGGTTGGCCAGAGTTCCACTTGCAACCCACAACATACACGCACGTTCCACAGAAAAATAAATACCGGTGTAACCATGTGGACGCCGGGCCTCGGAACATGGCCATTTTCTAAGTAGGCATTTAAAAAGCAACTTTGTTATTTTGGCATCTGCCTTTGAAAGCGGGCTTTCTGTATCTCTGGTGTTCTGTTTCCATTGGGGGGTGGTGTGTAAGGGGGGAACAAACCCTTAACTCTTTCAACGGGTGTGAGAGCTGACGGATATTTAAGAAAAGACTTAGGTCAGGAGAAAATGCATCACGCCCTGCTTGCTTCGAATGAAGCAAGCCATGGAATGAAGAAATCTGTCCTCGGCAGAAAACTCCGGGCCCTTCGCCCGTGATGTCTGCCTTAGGCTCCATCTACCCGGCAGTGGTGTTTCTTCCCCGTGTTCCCAGCATATCTGAGGGTCTCCTGCGTGCGAGGCTCTGAGTGTGTTGGAAGCATGTATCCGTGTGAACACATGTGCACACACATATGCACACGGACATGTGCATGTGTGCTATGGGAGATGGGGAGAGGCTGAGGTAAATAAAACTCAGCCAGTGCTTTAAGGAATTTCTATTTCCAATGCTGAAATGAGACAGAACAGATGAAAAGCGAGCGCATAATCCAAGGAAGCGATGAATGAATGAATTTCAGAGGCTGGTCATGGCACAAGGCAGCCCCACATGTCCTGACTCCAACGTCAGACCCTTCCAACCTCCCTTTGCCTCTTACTCATCAATGCCAGGTCAACAAGATAAATGCTTGCAACTTTGTTTCCTTAGCACCAAAGCAATGGCCAGAGGGGTTAACAACAGCAGCTGCGTGTGCAGGGTCTGGCATCTCATAGCATTGACCATGCCCGAGATACACACACTGCTCCTTGTGCTGAACACCCGACCTTGACCTGAAGTGTGCTTTTCACCACCCTTGGTCACCCAACTGTACCTGGAGAGTAATCCGAGAGTTTTTCCACACGTCATTCTGTGAAAAACGTATTTACTTCCTAAAAAGAACTAGTGAAATTTTAATCTTGAGATAGTTTTAGATTTACAAACAAACCTGGAATGATAGGAGAGTTTCTGTATACTCCATACACAGTTTTCCCCATGGTTAACATGCTGTATTACTACTCAAGCTTGTCACAACTGATGACCCAACATCGATACATTCTTAGGAACTGAAGTCCTTACTTTATTCAGACTTCTCTAGCGTTTTCCTAATGTCCTTTTTCTGTCGGTACATCAGCCAAGACACCACAAGAGGCACGGTCATCGTGTCTCCTTAGGTTCCTCTTGGCCACGACATTTTCTCAGACCCTCTTTGGTTTTGATGACCTTGACCTTTCTGGGGAAGTGTTGGTCAGGTACTTTAAAGGATGTCCCACAACCTGGCTTTGTCGGATCTTTTTTCTCATTACTAGACTGGGTGTTGAATTCACCTTTGGGCATGTAAATATAAATAGTGCATTGAAAGATACACACGGTCTATGAAGTTTGGATAGTGAGAACCGATAGATGCTGCACAAGGAACACGTTTCTTGCACGGGACATATCCATGCATAGAGTGACTCACTGACTCAGTGTAAACGATGCTGCGTGTGGTTCCTTAGACCCATATGAAAAACAGATTTCAGCTACCTTAGGTGCATCTGATAGTGTCCTTATTTTTTTTTTAATTTTTTTTTAACGTTTATTTATTTTTGAGACAGAGAGAGACACAGCATGAACAGGGGAGGGGCAGAGAGAGGGAGACACAGAATCGGAAGCAAGCTCCAGGCTCTGAGCCGTCAGCCCAGAGCCCAACGCGGGGCTCGAACTCGCAGACCGCGAGATCGTGACCTGAGCTGAAGTCGGACGCTTAACCGACTGAGCCACCCAGGTGCCCCAAGATAGTGTCCTTGTTTTAGCACAACAAATAAATAGCTTTAGTGCCAGCCGTGTATATCATTCGGTATGGGCTATAAGCTTTAACAGACAACCCACATTTTTCAGTGACAGACCAAAACCGAATTATATGTATCACTCATGCCAGAGATAAACTTAAGGCCTCCGGGTGGGGCTATGCTTCTTCCAGTGGTGGCTTGCAACTCCAGGCTTCCCTCTTCCAGAATCTACCATCCCCTAGACTTTATACCTCTTATCCGCATTAGTTAGTGCACCAGAGGAGAGAGGAAGCGTGGAGAATGAAGTGAGAGGTTAGGGGCCAGACCTAGAGGTGTCAGGCATCACTTCTGCCCACGTTTCATTGGCCAGAGCTCCGACACATAACCCCACCCAACTGCAAAGGAGGCTGGGAAATGTAGTCTAGCTATGGTGGCAGGAGAAGAAAGAATCGGGAAAATATACGAACACACAACAGCCTCTGCCATCCTATGAGGTTACGTCACATAAAACCCTCAGTAGATAAAAGGGGATAAATGACTTTCAAGATATATGCTGTTTTTTTCTTATACACATCCCTGTTCAGGTTGTGTTGAAGATCTTTTGAGGTTATAGTATCTTCTGCATAGAGGCTTCCATTATAATGTGGATATTTCCTTACATGCTGAAATCTGTCCCTTTTTTAAATTTTTTATTTATTTATTTTGGAGAGAGAGCATGAGTCGGGGAGAGGGAGGGAGAGAGAGGGAGACACAGAATCCGAAGCAGGCTCCAGGCTCTGAGCTATCAGCACACAGCCTGACGCGGGGCTCGAACCCACGAACTGTGAAATCATGACCTGAGCCGAAGCTGGATGCTTAACCGACTGAGCCGCTCAGGTGCCCTGAAATCTGTCCCTTAACACAATATAAGAGGAGCAAAGGGGTAGAAATTGGGGTAAATTATCACATCAAAGAAAAGCCTTTACCCTAAATACATGTAAAATTATTACAACACATGACCGAAAGAAATGGCTCCCATTATCTACATTTTATAGAAATAGGGACCAAGCAGAGACCCGTAAGAGAAAACTGAACCTGAAAGCATACCTCAATCCAAGGTTAAATTCCATATATACCTTTATAGAAAAGAATGAAGTGAGTCTTTCCCAAATAGGCCTATTCTCTCTTTCATTTTTTTAATGACCTTCCTCAATCTGAGCTATAGTATGTCTGGATGCTAATTGTCTAGTGGTCTAGACAGTGATGATATTATGACCAAGTTATGCACAGATAATCACTGTGTCACTGTTTTCAGTGCTGCCTACACATATGCTTCACTGAACAGACTTGGCATGTGCGATTATTCTCTTGATATTTATTTTCACCATTTAAGTCGAGAATGCTTACTTAATCAAACTGTCTGGTGAACTGAGCTTTTTTTTTTAAACGATTCAAATGAAATATGAGAGTCTTGAAGCAAAAAGAAAAAAAGTCACGTTAATGTACTTTGAACATTTACGTGTGCTGGGGCAATCCACCTATGATATCTTTCTTGCTTTGTTCACCAGGGTCAGATCTTGCCCAAGACTCCCCAATGCCGTAACTACAAATCGACCTCACCTCAAAGCCACGCTGATAAGGAAGACCCAGGAATTTCTGGAGATGTCTTTCAGTTATGCAGCATGAGGCTTTGTAATGGAGTTTCATGTGCCCCCCACGGCCCACCCGGTCCCATGCACAGCTTGCAGTGAAACAGGCAAACTACCTGGCTCTTCAGTGTTTTTAAAAGGAAACACTCGTTTTTAAAAACCGCCGTCTTGAGGAAGAAGGGCCGTGATGTTACGACATCGCTTGAACCCACCTGAAGGGGGAGACTTGGAAATCAATGCAGAAATGAAAAACAACATGGTTTAGAAAGTAGGAGGATGTTCCAGACACAGCGGATAACAAGGTTTATATTTGGCACGGAAAGAGAAAATGATCAAAGGGTCCTGGAAGAAGTTTGTTTGGCCAAGGAAAAGACAGTCTGAGAGTAACAGGCAGACACGAAGGCAAAGGGGGGGGGGGTTGTTGATACAGCATGACTTTGGGGAGAGTGTCAAGGTTCTGCTGGGCTGCCTTCCATGCTACTTCCACCGTTGTAACCGCCCCTGTGGCCAATGTATTGCTTACCGAGGGCCCCGCGGCATGAAAGTCTATGGCTGCGTGGGGTAAAATAGAACCTTCCTCCACTTCGATGACTTCAGCCTGCTTTCTCTCTCACGTAGAATGGAGACAAGACACTCCACAGATGAATTTAAAATTCATCTGTGCTGGTTCTGAGCTCAGACACCTGTCAGGACAGCTGGGGTAGACCCGTAACGGGAGGGCAGGGAAGGGGGGGGAGAGGCGGAGACAATCAGGAGTCAAGAAGTTTCCACAGTCCGTTGGAAGGGTGGACACAGCTCACTGATGGCAAGTTTGCCTTGCTTCCTCACCCTGAGTGAAGCCAGCTCTTCCAAATGTACTGAGTCAAACTCTGCGCCCCCCCCCCCAAACCCCGCCACCAAAATAAGATATGTTCTCACAGAACCTCACAGAACAGGACTTCGGGAAATGGGGTTTTGCAGATTTAATTAAGGATCTCAAGACAAGATCATCTTGTGTTTAGGATGAAACAAATCTAATGACAGGTATCCTCGCAAGAGAATGGCAGAGGGAGATTTGGGACCCAGAGACACGAGGCCATGAGAAGAGGGAGGCTGAGGCAGGAGGGGTGCCCCTATGACCTTCAGTCACCAGCAGCCAGGCAGAGGCAAGGGACAGATTCTCCCTCAGGGCCTCCGCAGAGAAGCAGCCTTGCAGGCACCTTGATTTCAGACTTCCAGCCTCCAGAATGGCGAGCGAATAAATCTGTTGTTTTAAGTCACCACGTCTGTAGACATTTGTCACCGCAAACCCCAGGAAACTCATACCCCAGAGACGAAACACTGGCTGGTGCTCACGTCTGTGTCCGGACACCGTCCCATCCTCAAAGTACTGCTTTTACTTGAACTCGGGGAAAATACACGGAACGCGAGAGTTACATCTTACTCGGTTTTAGCCGTTCAACGAAGGGGCGTTAAGGTCAGCGCCAGTCTCCTGTGTCCATCGCTGCCACACATCCCCAAGATGTTATGAAAACATCTTCCCAGAGACTCTTGGCCCGTTAAACACGGACTCCCCATTCCCGTCTCCCCCAGCGCCTGGCAACCACCTTTCTCCTTCCCGTCTCCGAATCGGACTCCGCTAGGGACCCCATGTAAGTAGAATCATGGACTCTCTGTCCTTTCGTGTCTGGCTTCTTCCACTTGGTGTGGGATCTTCAAGGTTCGTTCATGGCGTAGGGCATATCAGCGCTTTGCTCCCTCTGAAGCTTAAATTAGATGTATTATATATATGCCACATTTTCTTTCTCCACTCGTCTGACGATGAACACCTGGGCTGCCTCCACGTTTCAGCTATTGTAAATAATGCCGCTGTGAACATGGGTACACAAATAGTTCCTCGTCCTCAAAACTGTCACATTTCTTCTTTGTTACGTCCCCTGAACTTCTTCATCTCTTCTCCCCCCCCCCTTTTTTTAAAGTTTATTTATTTGTTTTGAGAGACAGAGAGAGAGAGAGAGAGAACTCACAGGAGTGAGGGAGGGGCAGAGAGAGAGAGAGAGAGAGAGAGAGAGAGAGAGAGAGAGAGAATCCCAAGCAGGCTCTGTGCTGTCAGCGCCGAGCCCCATGTGGGGCTCAAACCCACGAACCGCGAGGTCATGACCTGAGCTGAAGTCAAGAGTTGGACGCTCAATTGACTGGGCCACCCAGGTGTCCCCATCTCTTTTCTCTTTCTAAATGGAGTGATCCCTGGACCGGGCCCCCTGTTCCTCAGTAATGCCCTTGTCAGGACAGTTCTTAGCAGTGAGGGCTTCAGGGTTTCTATAGAGACATCTAAGAGAGACTTGGCTTGGGGGGACAAAAATCGCTGGGTGGTGGAGGTGGGGGGAGGGGAGGGAAGCAGGGCCGGGGGCTTTGTCAGGGCCGCATTTGCCAGCCCCCTCCATGTTTTCACTGGGGACGCAAGCTACGGATCAATAAAAATAGCTAAGTCTGTTAAAGAGGTCTACTTACATGAGACCAAGAAAGCATCAGTGACCCATAAGGAGGGTCACTGCCTTTCTTTGGGGTGACTTGGGGGTCTCATGGGGCTTTAAGCTGGGTCCTCCCCTCCCTCCTTGGCGTTTATCCTCAGTTAAAGGTAACTGTCAAGTTTATCATAGCAGGGACACTTTGGGGAGTAAGAGAGGAGGCACTGGGATCATGTAGGCAAAGGGCTGTGTGTTTACTTTGCCAAGACTCAGGGCCGCACCATCCCCTCTGCCCTCGGGGACCCACAGCATCTTGGTTACACCCATCCTGGGATTCACAGCCTATAATAGCTCCAAACCTATATTTTGTGATATAAAGTCCCAAGCCACTCCAAGACATGGGATATACATGGTGCCCAAGCTAAGGATGTACCATATGAAACGCACCCTGCCTACCTTGTTCTCCCTATTTATTTTCTTCCTGAAAATGACAGGCATAGCTGATGGGAACCAATGTACCTCTCCAAACCAAAAATCTATCCTTCATTATATCACTTGTGAAGAGTCAAAAGTTGTTTTATTAGCCAATTGTATGTTTTCCTTCTTACAACGTTTTTCTTTTGGGGAATCCAGTTTTTGCTGGCCTGAAGGACACCCCATACAGACAGCACATAAATTCTGTGCTAGGAATACCAAAAGCTTACCTCTGAAGGGGGAAAATTCTAGCTTCTATTTATTTATAGTACTTTTTTCCCTCAACAATCGCTGTTCTCTATAATTTAAATGTCTGCAAAAATAGCGGTTATGTAAACATTAATGCATAAAAAACTATCATTTTGATATAGCCTGCAAATCCTGGAAGCCGAACATTAAGGAATCATGAGATTTTTTTTCTGTCTAAGCAAGGGGCGGGAGTTCACAATCTTTTTATCCCTAAAATGTACCCTTCCAAGCTTTTCAAGTTCAAATTGTTCAGCAGGCCTGAATTGCCATTAGCATTGCGTTTTGGCAAATGTTCATTTTCCTTCTGCCTCCAGTAACAGGCTCCCATGATAAACTTGTGTCTTTTATTTCTGTATTTGCTGATTTTCCAGCGTTAAGCATGGAGTCTTCTTTTCCCGTTCAACATGAAAGTTACATTTCTAATCATAATATAATAAATATATGCAACCCAGCAAGGCTAGCTTTGGAAAGTGTACTATCAGGGCACCTTGGTGGCTCAGCCGGCTAAGTGTCTGACTCTCGATTTCAGTTTAGGTCAAGATCTCACAGTCAGTGAGTTCAAACCCGGCCCTGCGCTGACAGGGCAGAGTCTGTTTGGGATTCTCTGTCCCTCTTTCTCTGCCCTTTCCCAACTCCTCTCTCTCAAGATAAGGAAGTAAGCATTAAAAAAAAAACAGAGGAAAAGAAAAAGTGCTATCAAATAAACCCAACGATCATAAATTCATAGATATGTACCCACCGTGGGGGAAAGGTCTTTATGTTCAGAGTAGAAATTCTTTCTCAGGAAAGTTCATGAAATTATATTAAGACTGATGTACTTCTAGAAGGCATTAGACCAAGAACAGAAAAAGTCAAATGGAGACGTATGTGCCTGCTGGGGAGAGGAGAGGAGATGGTAGAGAAACTTACAAAAGCCAAAGCACAGGTAAGTTGCTTACCTGTGGGTATCAGGACCCCAGCCTCACACAGATCCCTCACCATGTCCTCAAAGCTCTATACTCAGCAATGGCCCATAGGCTGGCCTTACATCCAAGCATGCTTGCCTCTCTGAAATCTGTGAGCTTATCCAAAGCTACAGATTCTTAGGATGGGCCCCTCTGAAAACCCCAGATGCCCTCAGCTCTTATCACCCAAGAGACACAATACATTTAAGGAATTGTACCTTCTGTATGACGGGCTCTTGAACTCAGTGACTGAGTCCATGGTCCCTGGTAGCAATGACAATTATATAACCACTCTTTGCATCTGCCTTCATCGAGCTCCTACCGTGTGTAAGACACTGTGTGAGACAAAATCTTTTACCCCAAAGAGCGTATAGTCTAATGGGAGGGGACTGAGAAACAACATTCAGAGGGAGGTGAGGAGGGCTAGTTTTGCCCAGGGAAGTGGGAAAAGCATCCTAGGAAAGGTGCCCTTTGAATTGAATTGAAGAAGATGAGCAAGACAGCTCAAACATCAGGCAATGAAGGAGAACATTCCATACTTACTGGTGGGAAACCCAGAGGTCAACTGCTTGGACTCTTTGGAGAAGAGTAAGTAAGCTTCTGTGAGGTGAGCTAAGGAGGCACTGAGTGGGAAAAGAACAGAGTCCAGGAAAGGTTGACAGGAGCCAGACTATATAGCTTGATAAGCATTTCCTAAGTAAATAAATGGATAAATGAATTCATTTTTTAAAAAAAGATCCCCCCCCCTGAAGTATTTTGAAAACAACATTCAATGGTATAAGAGATAGCTTATTTGTTTGTTTATTTATGTTTTTTGGTGGGTGTTAGGAACTGAATGTTTGTGTCCCTCCCCAAATTCATATGTTGAAGCCCTACCGCCCAATGTGATGGTATTTGGAGGTGGGGCTTTGGGAAGTACTTAGTGCTAGATGAGGTCATGAGGGTAGAACCTCAGGATAGGATTAGCGCCCTTATAAAGAGAGAACCAGAGTGCTGATTCTCTGTCCCTCCCCTCCTTCCCACCCAGCAAGAAGGCGGCCATCTACAAGCCAGAAGAAAAACCCTCACCAGGAACTGAACTGGCTGGCACCTTAATCTCGGACTTGCAGCCTCCAGGACTGTGGACGATACATGTCTGGAATGTTAGTCACCCAGTCTCTGGTTTTTGTTCTGACAGCCTAAGAAGGCTAAGACAGTGGGCTATTTTTTTTTTAAATAATATTTTGAAATTGTTAACACCAAGTTTTATGCAGAGGATTTGGGAAGCAAAGTTGCCACATAGCTGAAATATTTCCACAGCTGAACCTATGACTTTTCTGAAGACCACAAGATAAAAGATCATACTGTTTAATAGCTTGGAAACCATTTATAGGAAGAATGAACTTGCTAAAAAAGAGCACCAATTTTTGTTTAATTATAAAATAGACACGAGAAATGCGGCTGAAAAAACAAACTGAAATATAAAAGGAAGCAGTGACCCATATTCCTTAGACCACAGGTCATTTTCCAGGAAATGGGAAGTAATGAGACTTCAGTAAATACTGGGTTGAACCAGGTCAAAGTGCCATTTTGGTAGCCAGAACTATGGGTTTTCCATACATCAAGCTGGGACACCAGCGGGGCGTCTTACAGCTCAACTCAGTTGTGACCCTATCTACCTAGAGGGAGCGTCAGATCCCATAGGCCTACAAGACTGTGCCTCCCCCACTCCAGATGCCATTTATAAGTCCAGGTCGTCATCTGTACGTCTGACCTTCTGGCTTCAAATCACAGGTCCTCACGACCCCCTGCTTGGGTTCAAATAGTTTGCTAGCGTGGCTCACAGAACTCAGGAAACCAGTTTACTTACGAGATCACTGGTTTATTACAACACATAGTAAAGGATGCAAATCAACAACCAGATAAAGAGATACATAGGGAAGGGTCCACAAGGATCCCAGAGACAAGAACTTCTGTCTCCTGGAGTTTGGGATATGCCACCCTCTCCGCCTAATGGATGGGCTCCGGTCCACCCACCTAGAAGCTCTCTTACCTTTGTAGTTCAGGGATTTTTATAAGGCTTCGTCCCATCAGCATGATTAAATCCTTGGCCAATGGCGATTGATCTCAAGCTCCCTCCCGGGAGGTGAGGGGTGGGTGTTGAAATTCCCAATCATCTGATCACAAGTTTGTTTCCCCAGCAACTAGCTCCCACTGTTAGGTTACCTGACGGTGTTCCAAATATCACCTCATTAACAAAAACTCTGATGTGGCTGAAGGAGGTTTGTTATGAGCAACAAAAATACTCAGCCATAAAAAAGGATGAAATCTTGCCCTTTGCAAAGACATGCAAGGAGCTAGAGTATTACAGCATGTGAAATAAGTCTGTCGGAGAAAGACAGATGCCATACGATTTCACTCATATGTGGAATTTAAGAAACAAAACAAAGGAGCAAAGTGGGGTGGGGGGGTGGGGGGAGACACAAACTAAGGAACAAGACCCTTAACACACTGATGGTCACCAGAGGGGAGGTGGGTACAAGGACGGGTGAAATATGTGATGGGGATTTAGGGGTCACTTGTTGCGATGAATACTGGGTGTTGTATGTAAGTGTTGAATCACTATATTGTACACTTGAAACTGACATTACAACGTGTGTTATCTAACTGGAATTTCAATAAAAACTTAAAAAAAAATTAGATGTTCCTTTCACTTGTATCTCCCTCTTCATTTAGGAGATTCTAAAAGTTTTAGGAGCCCTGTGCCAGGACAGAAGGTGAAGACCAAATATGTATTTCTTGTTATAAATCACAATGTCACACATAAAGTTTAACCTAATTCTAAATGGTGATATTGCTGTAATTAGAGTCTTCACATATGAGTTTTATGTAATTTATCACATTTTATAGTGTTAGAAGAATAAGCTATTAATTGAATACAAATTAGTCCGTAGAGTAGCTGTTTAGAATTTAATTGTTCTTAAGACTGTGCTAAACCACATGACTAGTAATAAAACTGATAATTACAAAATTAACAGAATTTGATCTTTGGCTATAATTCAGGGAATAATTCTCTATAAAAGAAAATTAAATGTTAGTTGTGATAGAGCGTTATTTTTAAAGATTACTGCCTTGCAATTGATTATTTTAAGTGGAAAGTAAACTGAATTTATATTAAAAGCAAACAGTTGCATTTTTATGTCAGTGGAAAAAAATATTTGTTGTTTTTAATGACCACAGAATCATTAAGTTACATCCTTTGTGGAGAATGGGTCCCAAGCCAGGGTTTTAAACTATTAACTGTCTTCCTCTTAATACAGGATATTTTGAGAATGTATTTTAATTGTCCCCACAAAAATATTATTCCATTCCTTAAATGAAATTTACTTTCTTTAATATATTGGGAGAGTAAAGCCCTGAGCCAATCAGATCTAATTCTGTCCATAAGAAAAAACTGTAAAAAAAATTATGTGCATGCCTGCACACATCCATACATGTGCGTGAGCGTGCACACACACACACACACACACACACATGCACATTCACACTAGCAATAAGAAATAGTATGTCTTGATAGTTACTTTTTTGAGCAATAAAGGAAAACCCTCCACGGCCTTCCAGGACTCTGATCACCAGTAACAATAATATGTAGAGTTTTCTTTAAGAACACATTTAATTTTAATTTTTATCCTTTTAAAATTATTTAAATAGGTAATATGTGCGGTGGAAAAATATATAAAAGGCAGAAGAGGAGGACACAACCTCCCTCCCAACTCGTCAAGTCTCCTGCTTGCCTTCTCCAGAGTTAACCACTGTTAACAGCTCTTAAGAATCACCCCAGACACACACTGTAAGAGCTTACCAGCTATCACAACACCGGCCAGTAGAAAGATAATGCAACCCACGTAAGCAACGGAAAAGTTTCTGGTAGCTACATTAGTGAAATTAATATTAATATTTATTTTTATTTAGCCCCAAATAGGCAAACTGCTATTTCCACATGTAAACAATATAAAAATATCGAGATATTTACAGGTTTTTTTTTCCTACCGAGACTTCGAAATCCAGGGTGAACGTACATTCAGCACATCTCAATCTGCACCAGAAACATCTCCTATAGAAAGCAGTCTTCCTATTGGGGCCCCTGGGGGGCTCAGTCAGTTAAGCATCCAACGTCGGCTCAGGTCATGATCTTGTAGGTTCAAGCTCCGTGTCAGGCTCTGGGTTGACAGCTCGGAGCCTGGAGCCTGCTTCGGATTCTGTGCCTCCCTCTCTCTCTGCCCCTCCCCTGCTCATGCTCTATCTCTCTCTATCTCTATCTCAAAAATAAATACACATTAAAACAATTTTTTTAAAAAGAAAGTAGTCATCATATTGAACAGCAGAGTTCTATAAAGTTCCATAAAGTATAAGAATCTTTTTTTAAGAAAAAGTTTTGTTTTGTTTTTTTTAAAAAAAGCTTGCATACAATATCCATTGTTCTTCATTTTCTTACTATTTTAAGCATGGTTACAGAGTATATACATACATATACACATATTATAGAAAAATTAGAAAATACAAAGAAGAAAACTTCTATTTTTTTTATTTTAAGTTTATTTAGTATTTATTTAGAGGGATGCGGGAGCAGAGAGAGACCGAGAAAGACAATCCCAAGCAGGCTCCTCACTGTCAGCACAGAGCCTGATGAAGGGATCGATCTCACAAACTGAGATCATGACTTGAGCCAAAGTCAAGAGTAGGAGGCTTAACAGACTGAGCCACCCAGGCACCTCCAAAGAAGAAAACTTTTAAATGCCCTGTAATTCTATTTTTGTTTTAGTACAAGTACAAGGAACAGTTCTGAACCTCCAGGAATAAGTCTATAATATACATACATTTTAATCACACATCCATAGGTCTGAGACAGCTGCCTAAGATGTCATTTAGTTGAGTCTTATCGTGAGGTCAAGAACTTCACTAAGCAATAGTCAATGAATATGTTTTTGTTTGAAATGTGAAATCTCTCTCCAACCCCCACCCCTGTCTCTCTCTTTCTCCCCTTACCTTCAAACGGAGAGCCAATGGGAAACATTGTTAACAACTGTCCTTTCTTTTCAGTTGTTTTTGTTTCTTTTTTAGTTGTGGTGGGGGGTATGTAATATTTCATTGAGCGCATAACATGCATTGCCTTTGAAAACAAGGGTAGGCAGCCTTATTCTTTGCCTGGAGCCAACTTATGTGCCTTCATACAGCTGTGTTTGGATATGTAGATATGGTAGAGAAATTTGGAAAATTACCACGTGAAATTATTGTTTATCTTTTCTTCTCAGGGGAACAAAGTTTTGAATAAGCTTTTCACTGATGAATAAAAATCTCAGTGTCTACTTAGCTATGAGGTATGCATTATAAAAATCTTGGGATTCCACGCCGTGGAAAGAACACCGGGCCAGGAGTCTGGAACGTTCCATGTCAGTCTTCCTTCTCTCCAGTGAGAACTTGTAGCTCACTTAGCCTGTGGCCCTCAGCTCCCTGCTCCACAGATTATGAGGTGGGACCCGAAATTTTTATACCTGTAACAATCCTACAATTTTTCTTGCAGTACATTAGGGCAACTTTTAAAACCTTCCTTTTGAAATAACTATTTTTAATCTTAGTTACAAGAAAATGTGTGATTCACAAAAGTACAACTGGATACAATTTTTCTAACATTTCCTTATGGTTTATGGCCCCGGCTGGCAAATGATGAATTCCAAGGCCAGCTGTTTTTATAGAGGCCCTGAGCTAAGAATAGTTTTATGTTTAAATGGTTGGGAAAAAAATCAGAAGAACCTTTCATAACGTATGAAAATTATAGGAAGTTCAGATTTTGGTGTTCATAAATAAAGTTTTATTGGAACGCAACTACACTCCTTCGCTTCCTATTGACTGTGGTTGATTTCATGCGACAGTAGTCGACCTGAGTAGTCGAGACAGACACTACAGGGCCCACAGAGCCTAAAGTATTTACTACTTAACCTCTAGGGAGAAAATTGCCACTCCTTGATTTAAAGTATTGAAAAACAAATAGGAATTTTCAGAAAGACTAGGTAACATTCATTAAGCACTTAGAATATGCCAGCGATTGGGTTGATTTCTTCTTAATACAACCACCGAAGCATGGCAGGAGCAGGATTTGATTCCAGATCTCTCTGATACAGAGTCTGTGCCTTTAACCTCAGTTCCAGAGCACAAACCTTCCTCTGTGCCTCCCTCAAAAGACGCGGATGTTTTTTGGCAATGCAAAAAGGGCCAATCCGTAAAAGGGACGGCTGAAAAAAATGGTTGGTGCCTTCAGGACTATTAAAAAGAACTTAAAATGACATATTTAGCTTGAGTCCACGCGTCTACAGAAGGCATCACAATGCAGAAGGGAAAAACTAAAGAAAGTTATAGATTCAAAATAGAAGACAATGCACTGCCATGTTGTAGAGGCAGAGGGTCTACTCGATGGTTCCAAAGTGCCCACTGATGGACCACTGTCCATTCACGACAAAATTGCCACCAGTGCAGAGTAAAATAAAAAATATTAAAGACAATACCCTGGATTTTTCATGGGACTTAATTATTCAGCTTAAATACAGCCCTTTATTCTGGGATCATATCCTCTCAAATCTGGGGCAGAAAATATATTCTGTGTTTTGCATGATCAGACTGCACCACAGGCTTTTTTCTTTAATGGATTTGCTTGACGAAAGAAAAGGCAGACAACCCTATTTTGGTCCTTTATTTATTTTTTTTAATTTCTTGGTCGGTGGAATCCTGAAGTCTGGGAACCAGTGGTTTACATGCCCTCTGACCCAGTAATTCAACTTCCAGGAAATGATTCTCTAGAAATCATGTGTGCTGTAGAAAACAATTTGTAAACAAAAAATATATGCTAAAGCATTATCTGCAAAAAGCAAAATCTCAAAATTAAATCACAGAATAGTTAAATTATTGTATAATCATATGATAAAATAGCATACGACAATTAAAAATCTCTTGTGTACTTTGTCTATTGACATGAAAATGCCCATGATATTATGCTGAGGGTGAAAAAAGGAACGAAACTACATATGAAAAATACGATTACAGGGGCGCCTGGGTGGCGCAGTCGGTTAAGCGTCCGACTTCAGCCAGGTCACGATCTTGCGGTCCGTGAGTTCGAGCCCCGCGTCAGGCTCTGGGCTGATGGCTCGGAGCCTGGAGCCTGTTTCCGATTCTGTGTCTCCCTCTCTCTCTGCCCCTCCCCAGTTCATGCTCTGTCTCTCTCTGTCCCAAAAATAAATAAAAAACGTTGAAAAAAAAAAAAAGAAAAAAGAAAAATACGATTACAGCTTAAGGAAAATTAAATGTATCATCATATATGAACAAAACATGCCCAAATGCATTTACAGTTATGTTTTGTTTTTGTTTTTCTGTTTTTTGTTTTTTTCAGATCAAGAATGTTTTCTTCGACTGTCCTTCCGTCCAACTAGTCTGGCCTTTTTCCATAAATTCCCATGGCGGCATGTGAAATCTCTGTTCCGGTCCTTTGCCTTTCATTTTGCCTCCCATTCTTTTCACATGTGGGTCTTCACTTCTGTGTCCTGGAAGAACTCTAGTGCTGTTTTCTGCCGTATGGATTCTGCAGCTCACAGCGTGTGATGAGACATCTGACCCCACTTTCTGTTTGCTGCCTTTTCAGTCCTTCCTGCGCCACTCAGGGGTCTATCGCTGTCATCCCCTCACATCTTCTAGAGACTGTTACACGGAGACCCTGTACATCTGCATCCGAATTGCCACATCGTTTTCTCCTGGTTACGTTGGTTAGCGATGCTGAGAAGTCTTTCTCTGAATGCATTCCTCGGAATAACTCCCCTGAACCTAGAGTAATTTTTATTTTTATTATTTTTTTAATGTTTACTTATTTTTGAGAGAGAGAGAGAGAGACAGAGTGTGAGCAGGGGAGGAGCAGAGAGAGGGAGACACAGAATCAGAAGCAGGCTCCAGGCTCTGAGCCGTCAGCACGGAGCCCGACGCGGGGCTCGAACCCACGGGCCGTGAGGTCCTGACCTGAGCTGAAGTCAGACCTTTAACGGACGGAGCCACCCAGGCGCCCTGGACCTAGAGTAATTTTTAGTAGGTTGTGTTTTATCCAGTTAATTTTTGACTAAAGAGAGATCTCAGGAGCCCCCGTGTTCGCTGCCCAGAGGAAATGGCCCTCACTCCTTGTTCCTTTTACTGACCACATGGGGGTGGACAACCCCTCTCAGGTCCTTCCCCAGTGCTCAGCTGTGTCTCCTCATTGTGTGTCTGGTGTCCTGAAGTGCGGTCTTCCCCTACGTGGTTGGGTCTCTCCCACCACGAACCAATAAGGACAACAGACTCCCTGGGCTGCGAGGCCACCAGAACTCAGCCTCTCCATACAACCTCCTTCACTCCATCCACTGTAACAGGTTCAGTTGTACCCGCCAAGAATCCATATGCTGGAGTCCTAACCCTTGGTACTTAGGATGTGACCTTTTTCAGAAACAGGACCATTGCAGATGTAATTAATTAAAATAAGATAAGGTCATTCGGTTGGCTATTATCCAAAAGACAAGAAGAGAATACAAATGTTGGCGAGGGTGTGGAGAAAAGGGAACCCTCGTGTGCTGTTGGCGGGAATGTAAATTGGCACAGCCAATATGGAAAACAGTATGGAGGTTTCTCAAAAGCTTTTAGAAAGAGCTACTGTATGATCTAGTGATTTCATTTTTGGGTATTTATCCAAAGAAAATGAAAACACTAACTTGCAAGGTTTCTGTACTCCCCTGCTGATTGAAACTTTACATACAATATCCAAGACGTGGAAACAACATCGGTGGATGAATGGGTAAAGAAAATGTGATATATACATACAATAAGATGTTATTCAACCATAAAAATGAATGAAATCATGCCATTTGCAACAACATGGATGGACCTCGTGAAATAAGGCGAAGCGAAATGAGTCAAAGAAAAAGAAAGCTACCGTATGACCTCACTCATATGTGGAATCTAAAGCAAAAATGAACAAGGAAAATAAACTCATAGATTACAGAGAACAGGTTGGTGGGTGCCAATTGAATGGGTGAAGGGGATCAAAAACCTTATAAACTTTCAGTTATAAAGCACATAAGTCATGGGGATATAATGCACATCACGGTGCCCATGGTTAGTCACGTGGTATTGCATATTTGAAAGTTACTGAAAGAGTGAGTTTTAAAAGTCCTCATCATGAGAGAAAAAAATTGCTGACTATGTATGGTGAAAGACGATCTCTAGACTTACTGAGGTGATCATTTCACAATCTATACAAACATTGAAGGAATACCATGCTCTATGTCCATTAGACCTCGGTTTTAAAACATAGGAAAAGGTGTCCCCTTTCTGTTCAGGTCTTTGCTTACTTTCCTGACGCTCCCGTTGTTATATATTGTTACGTAACAAACCACCTTGAAAATGCATGTACGATGTATTGCTATTACTTCAAAAACCAAAAAAGCAGCTAAGTCATTCTGTTGGGCCTGAATCCATCAGGACTTATGAAAAGGGGAAATTGGAACAGAGAGACTCACACACATACCAACACACGCACAGGGAGGACCCCATGTGAAAATGTAGGTGGAGATGAGGGTGTTGCATCTATAAGCCAAGGGATGCCCCAGATTGCCAGCAACCGCAGCCCTCAGAGGGATCCGGCCCTGCCCTCACCTCAGTCTCTTCTGACTTGGGGCCTCCAGAACTGGGAGACGATAAATGTCTGCTGTGTAAGCCTCCCAGTCTGGGGCTCTGTTACAGATGACTGACACGCCCACCGAAGGCCCTCCGTGGTCCTCTGGATTCGGGCCTTGGTCACCCGAGGACTCCTCTGTCCCCAACTCCATTCCAAGACTCCATTCCTGGTGCTCCAGTGACGTTAGAACCGCTGCGTGGCCCCTCACACACTGTGCTGATTCTCTGCCCAGGCAGCCTCCTCTGCCCAGAATCCACTCCTCTGCCCTCACTCTGGCCCTCCACCTGCCATCTTCCCTGGCCATGCTTGGCCCTTCCTGACTCGGAAACTCAGGCCAGAAATCCAGGGCCACCTCCCCCAGAAAACTTTGCTAAGTTAGATGCCTTTCTTAAGGTGACCAACCATCCCCGTTTGTCTGGGACTTGAAGAGGTTCCCGTCCTTTTGGTGCTAAACACAAGAAAGTTCTTGGGCAAACAGATGCTAGCACTGCCTTTCTCAATGCTCCCATAACTCCCTGCACCTCTTCCTAGAATTCTTCTTCCTAAACTTCTATTAGGATGATCTGATTTACAAGCAGGAAAATCTGGTCTAATCAGACCCACAGTAGACAGGGGCCACCTTGGGGACAGTGTTTCTTCACACCTGTATTCCCAGCACTTCATACATAATAGGTGCCCAGTTAACGTTCTGAAATAAATAAATGGAGTTGTCAGATCTCTTTAGGGTGACCCTTGCATAAAGGGTGACCCACCCATTCATTTACTTCCTATCCATCCCTGGACTGCCATATTCCAGATACTGTTCTCCAGTTAGTAGCTTTTACATCCTTGACTAAGGACCCAAAGACTCCAGAGTAACATGCCCCTAAAACTGTCTTAGGAGATACCTACTTTATTTAACAAATACATCCAGAGTAAACTATGACTGCTCGGCATAACTAACAAAGGAGTTTTCTAAGAGTCCAAATCTGAGATTCATCAAGTCCCTTGGAAAATGGAACTTCATCTGAATATTGTTTGGCCGTTGTTGTTGTTTTCCTGAAATTAAGTATAGCCTTCATACGAGAAGCTGCTATAAATCCCCCATTTTAATCAATAGCATCTGAGTAGGAAAATAATTTTGTTTTTTTAAAATTTTTTAATGTTTATTTATTTTTGAGAGAGACAGAGTATGAGTGGGGGAGGGGCAGAGAGAGGGAGGCACAGAATCGGAAGCAGGCTCCAGGCTCCGAGCTGTCGGCGCAGAGCCCGATGCGGGGCTCGAACTCACAAACCATGAGATCATGACCTGAGGCGCAGTCGGACGCCTAAGCACCTGAGCCACCCGGGCGCCAGAAAATTAATTAATTTAAAGGACACTTTCCTGAGAAATTATTATATGGCATTGTGGAAATCTCTGTATTAATTCAATAGCAAACATCTTTGCAATGTATAATTGTAGTCCTCCACAGGAATTATTAATACTTATTAGTATTTTACTGTATGACCAGATAACTTTTTATTATTATAAACAATTCTGCAAGGAATATTATTTTAGCCAATGATTATTGTATATCCTTATTTATTCCTTTAGGCTAAATCCTTAAAATTGGAATTTTTAGGTCAAATGACATTTTGAAATTATTTTGATTTAAATATTCCATATATTCTTCTAGTCCTTGAAGACAAGAAAAATATTTGCTGACCTAACGGTCCTCTTGTATGGACTGGTATAGACCCGTGTCATTCTTTTCTGCTTTTCACAGCTCACTGTGAAAGATGATTTCATTGCACATCAAAAATCTTCTGGTTGCCAAAATGCTTATCTTTACCTAAAAGAGGATTACGATGAAGATGTTGCATCTTAAGTTAAGGACAAAAATTCTCTCTCTATTTACATGGTTAGGCAGAAAAATAGTTTGAAAATGCAGGGTGGAGACAAGATGAATGAGCTCGAAGCCCCAACAGTGTTTTAGCTGTCTCACTGAAAAGACATTCCAAAATCTTGCAGCACAAGAAATACTTTGAACGTCGGCCTTAAACTTAATCCCATAGGAGGGAAGCTTGGCAAGCAAGTCCACATCTTTCTTGTAACCCTAAGAAGTTCACAGATTCCAGTAAGCTTCCATGCATTTTGCAATCCAGCCTCTACCCCATGAATCTTTCTTCTTTTCCAGCTTATGAAATTTTCTCGTTTTCCTAAAACGTCGTTCAAACCCTCTCTCTCTGTTGTACGTCTCTCAATTATGAAAGTGCCATTTCGATTTATAGTCTCCAAAATCAATAAAGCCTCCCCTCCCCAAGTAAAAGGGAGAGGGATCTGGAATCACTTTATGAAATGTACCTAATAATAATATGACAACAACATGCCATGTTATCATAGCTCAAACTATGCTGAGGCAGCCTGGTCAGTACTTGGCTATCTTTGAAACAAAATCACATTCTTCAGGAAGTGGTGTTGGTAACTCAATAAGCAGCAGCTGTTCCTGGGTCTTTGAAAAAAAATGTTTCATCATTTGACCAGTGTTCAGTATCCAGCGTTATGCCCCATTATAACTGAAGGCCAAAGTGGAAAAGTCTAGTTCGTATAATGATTGGAAAACCTCTGGGCAAATAAATACATGAAAAAAATTTTTTTTGCTCTTAATCTGAGTATCCTATCTCAATTTAGATGTACTCTGTCCACATCAATTTCTCTGTAATGTTAATTTGCACTTATTACCCAGAAATTCCATACTCATAAAATGATTGCTCTATTCCTTCTAATCTTAATAATGAGTACTCCATCCCTGTGCCATTGTAAAAGCTTTCTAAAGACCCTTTTAAAATGAAAGGTGATATCACCGAATGTAATGTTTATTTACAAGATATTATGATCCCAGGCTTCCAGAATGCTCAGTATAAATAACAACCCAGCATCATGCACTGCATTTAATAGAAATTTGATCCCATCAATTTTACATGATCCCACCAAGGAGAGGGTAGAATGCTAATCATGCTAATGAGAATTTGATGTTGACAGAAGATTCATTTATAAATAAAAATGGCCAGAAAGATTATTAAATCAGATGATGGTTTGTCAATACCCATCTAACATTAGGTCTCATGATCCAGATGACCAACCACACTTTCAATAACAATAATAAATAACAATTAGGATTCCTACGTTGTACTTATGTAGCACTTTTCATCAGTGGACCTAAAAAGATATGTATTCAATTATCTGCAGGCTCCTTGACAGCCTGGGCTTGAAGTATCTACTTCCAGGAGGAATCTAAATCGACATCATGTTCATCATTGTACTGAAATGGCTCTGGTCATGCTTGTCCAACCATCTGCAGATCGCACACTATGTACACCCACATGACCTGGACGAGAGGTCCTCTGGAGAGGGACAGACGATGATGCAACTAGATCGTGCTTCTCGTCTGATTCTTTCCTCTGCCTCAGTTCTCCCGAGGAGTCTGTGGAACTGAGACATTCAGGGCTTGTGCAATCCAAACATGTTTGCTGAAATTTATACAGCTTATCCCTTAAAGTCACTAGAACTTTCTACCCATCTTTAAGGAAAAGGGAAGAATAGCACACTTAAAAAAAAATCTACCTTGGGCAGTAGAAATACAAATGGAATGACAATTCATAAGTCATTGTATGTTCTCATAGACTTTGACAGATTGTGACTGTCACAGACCCTGCTATTATGTAGACATTTTGATTCAAATTCACCTGCCATTTGTATGCCTACTCCGTTGGCATCTGAGACAATGACTCCCAGTGCCCCCTGCACCAAGGATTGAAATGTTTAGTAATAGGTGAGGAAACTCACCCAGAGAGCTGCCCAGGTCTGATTTTCTTCATTCTCCCTTGAGAGAGACACAGACAACTTGAACAGGCTGCTTAAGACAGCCAGTCATTCTGGTAGAAATGAAAATGAAAAGATCTATGAGGAATGAGTGAAAGAAAAAAAGGAAAAAAGGACTCAAAGAAGACATGTGTGCTTCAAGTGCATAGGTATGTAGAAAAGGGTACCATCTTGAAGAGGAAGAGCCATGCAACAGGCATGATACTTGATGGAGTTGCCTGGGCAGGAATGAGAAAGGAGAGAAGATACGGGTGCCATGACTAAATAGTCATTAATTCCATAAACGTTTACTAAGTACTGACTGTATGTCGGGCACTATGCAAGATGTTGGAGGCACGATGCTGAGAAACAACAGGCAAGGCGTCTGCCATCTTGGATCTGAGAGTCTGGTGAGGGTGGCAGACAGGATTCTGCTTGGCCGCACTCATAAATGGAGACCCACGGCTCCAGCAGGCCCTGTGGAGGAGGGACGGTGTGTGGACTGTAAGACTGACCTAGTCTAGAGTCCGGAGAAACTTCCCTGAGAAAGAAACACTTGAGGGAGAGATCAAAGTAGGATGAGGAGTAAGCCAGGTAAGGGCACGGGGGCAGAAAGGATTCCAGAGAATGACCAGTCAGGGCACGGAAATGGAAGAAATCAGGAAACAGACAAAGGCAGAATAGGAAGGCCTACTGGGATCATGTTCAGAAATTTTGGCTTTCTATTAGGAACAGTGGGGAATCATTAAAAGTGGTTTTGTTTTGTCTTGAGGCAGACAGGTGGTGATGTGGTCACGTTTGTACTTAGAAAAAGTCACTTGGGCTCTCCAGTGGAGACTGGATTGGATGGGACCAGAGTGTATATCCAGGGAGAACAGAAGAGGGCTGCCCTAGGTAGTGGACCGCCGTGGAACCTAGAATTTTAATGTCTTAGGACATCTGTGTTTGGAGTTCGTGAACTTTGCTTCCTTCACTGACTTAATTTAGTCAATACTCGACATACTAAATGACATTTTGGAAGTAGCAATTAGATTTTATGCTGTTTTTATCAATCCCCCAACCTTCGGTCACTGCTGTTACTGCCAACAAGATTTTCTTTTGACTTCAGGAATATTATCCTGCATTCTAAGCTACGTGAGGGTAATATAGCTGTAGCCTGCAAGAAGTTACCTTATCAATTATCAAAATAATCATCGGGAAAGACAATTTTTGTTTATGTATTTGTCTGTTCGTTTATTTATTTACTTATATCGGTCATTACCTTTAAAGAGCTAGGTGCCAGATTTCAGAAAAATACAAAATCAAGCCAAAAGGAAGCCATTTGGAAAGCCTCTAAAACTTAGGAGGAACTTAAAATTTCTCACCTCCACATTTACATCATTTCTTGTGATGCCATGTACCTAATACGTGATTGAAACCAGGCCACAATAGCTTTGCCATACACGGGTTAAAAGTAAATGTATTTATAAAGGCTTCAAGGACAGAGTTTGGAGAAGTAAAGGAGCTTCTATAATTCAAAGATATGTTTTCTAAGTGTCCAGAAAACAATATCAAGAAGTTCCTGGGGCTGGTTGTTAAACCTGTGTGAGCTAACGTTGTTATTTATTGGTGGTGACTTTTTTTTTTCCCTGCAGAAGATACGTATCTAAAGCTATTAGTATTTATACTTTTGTTTTTAGAGTGGTTTATTTCGTGATTTAACTGTCACTTACAAGAAGCCAAATGAGGCAAAGTAGGCTTTTTGCTTTCTATACATGCATGGGTTCTTATGGACATGAAGCCTTTGCTGGGGTGGAGGAGGGTAGGGAGAGGGAATCAGAAACTTTAAAAGAATGGGATGGATCTCACCATCAGAAGCAAGTGATGTAAACTCTTAGAGGGAAGGTATGGTAAAACCGAGCCATAAAATCCTATTCTACTTTTACGGGAGCCTCGCCACGATTTGAGTCTAGCTTGACATTTGACATTCTGACAGTCAAAACCAAAACCAAAACCGAGAAGCCAACAACAACAAACACACACGCGCACGCTCCTGGGACTCTTCCTCCAGGGGTCAGAGCTGTCAGTCGTGCAACACAGATCTCGTCCTGAAGACCAGCAGACACACAGCGCTGGGCAAGGCTCCCACCTTCCATCCATGCGGTGGAAAGGCAGACGTCAACAAAAGCCGGGAGACTGTCCAGTTGCAGGGAGAATCCGTGAAATGAGGCCACCCTCTTCCTCGGAGATCTGCTAATTACACGCCTGCATCCGTTCACCCAGTCATCCATCATTCTGTCAACAAATATCGGTGCCTGACCCTACTTCCGTGATTCCACCATATTTCTGTGGGATGAATGAAGTGAGTGGCATCATGCCCGTGTCACCGCTGTGCAGGGGACGGTGAAAGGCCAAGGGACCTGCCCTGTGAAGAAGCAATGAAGTCCCAGCTAGAGGCAGGTTCCCAGATTTCTTCACCAATTTTTGTGGGATTTGGTTTAGAGCAGTGGCTTTCAATCAGAGACGGTTTTGGTTCCCAGGGGAACAGTGGGCCATGTCCAGAGACATTTCGGATTGCACTGGCTAGAAGTGAGGGCTGCTGCATCCGGGAGGTAGAGGCCAGGGATTCTGCTCACCACCTTACGACACACAGGACAGCCCCGCAGCACGAATGAGCAGGCCCGAGATGTCACTACTGATGCAACTTAGTACTCCCTGCTTCACAGAGAGTGCTGGGAAATGTCAGTTGGCGACCCAGAATTTATTTTTGCCTGTCTGGGCAATAGGAAACCTTAAGAAAAACAAAAAGGGAGTTTCTTCTAGACTGAAGTTGATTCTCTCGTAAATGAGTCGGAATCTAATCTATTAAAAAACGTGCTTCCTTTGCAGACAGGCATTATTATTATTAATTATTATTATTATCCCACAGTGTGGCTACCCACTGCTACCACAAGCAGGAGCGTTTCTATCTGTCAGTGATGGCCCCTGGTTTGCAGTTACAGAATGCACAGGACAGATGGCTTTTCTCACTGTCCGGTTAGTACATTCCATCCACTTGTGGTTTCCCAAGTGAGACTGTATCCCTCCTGCCGTAGAAGTCACACATTTAATGAAGTGCATTTACCATGTATTAGTTAAGATTCTGTAGCTCAAGAATACTGCCTTTGGAGTAAAGTCAACAACATCCTCCTATTCAAGGAACCTCTTTCCCTTACTCAATGAAACATTTGTGCAAAGAGCCAGCTAGAAATCCTAGCCACTGCCACGAAGATGTTAAACGGTATGGGGAAAATTCACTGTGTTTACACTGTGTCTTTAATTTCCAAATGCTTATATCCTTTTCTTTTAAATTTTTTTTTATTACGTTTCTTTATTTTTGAGAGGCAGAGAGACAGAGCGTGAGCGTGGGAGGGGCAGAGAGAGAGAGGGAGACACAGAATCCGAAGCAGGCTCCAGGCTCTGAGCCATCAGCACAGAGCCCGATGCAGGGCTCGAACCCATGAACCGTGAGATCATGACCTGAGCCGAAGTCGGATGCTTCACCAACTGAGCCACCCAGGTGCCCCCTTTTTTAAAATTTTTTCTTTATTCCAAACGCTTATATCCTAATATTCATGGGCGGTAAGTTGGGGAAAGACTTAACACCACTATTGAACCACACAGGACAAGGCAAATGGCTTACTTCTACAGATTTCTGGGCTGAAGCAACATTGACTTTGTTATTTACCTCACTGTCAAGGACACAGTCACATCATTAGGTCACGATTATAGCAGTTCCCCAGGATGAATACCTACAAGTCCTATTGGTATATGATTTAAAAAAATAAGTTACAGATATGTGTTTGCCCTTCAAATCTCTATCATCGTTTAAGTGAATGCCAACTGAGGCTTCTTATAAGCCTATTAAAAAATTCCATCCGGGGCACCTGGGTGGCTCAGCAGTTAAGCGTCAGACTTCGGCTCAGGTCGTGATCTCACAGTTAGTGCGTTCAAGCCCTGCGTCGGGCTCCGCACTGACAGTATGGAGCCTGCTTGGGATTCTCTCTCTCCTCTCTCTGCCCCTTCCCCACCCCCATCTCAAAATAAATATATAAACTTAAAAAAAATGCCATCCGAAAACAATTGTCTTATCAACCATCATGACATCAAAAAAAAAAAAAAAGTCAACAAGAGTAACTTAATTTCTTTCAAAGCATTCAGCCTAGTTTTCTCTAAACAACCAAATGGAAACCCTTCGTCTTCAAGGATCTCATGAACTTCTCTCAGGCTTAGCACCAACACAGTGCACTCGTCTAATTGGGGTCTGACAAATGTATTTATTTGGGGCAAAGAACGAGTGTGATTGAATTTCTAACTTCGTTCTCCCATAAAGGCATGGACATATGTATGCTTCCTTCCCAGAGCTGGACGGTTATATGCAATGTTCGCAAATATTCCCAAACGCTTCGCGGCACGGTGACATTTTATGAAACCAACAGTGGTATGTAGGGGTGTGCAAGACGTTCTACAAAAGTATGTGTGGCAACACGAGAGAGATAAAAAAGCATAATGGAAATCACTCTGTTTACACTGAAACAGCTCATATTTCAGTACGGCCAGTTACTCCATCACGTCTTGGTGGCATGGAGCCTGGACCACATCTGGAGAGCATGCGAGGAGATGAGTAGCTCTTGGAAGCGGGGAGTGCTAGCAACCACCGGAAAGCCCAAGGAAGAGTCTGGCTAAAGGCTCTTTATAACGAAAGAGTCGATTTAGATCCTAGGAAGAAGGTAATGCGATAGGAGTACAGAACTAATATCGACATGAAATATAATCCCTTCAGCATTCATTGAGCACCTGCAAACATTTGTTGAGCACCCAATGTACACTGACTCGTATTAATCTTAGCAGTTGGCATCATTCCATATACTAAGGATGCAGAGGTGAGAATGTGCAGCCCCTCCCGTCCTCTCCCAGGGGCTCGCAGTTGACCAGGGAGACTGAGGTGTAAATAAATAAATAAACCCACCACCATGTGAGCCACAGCAGAGGCCTGTGCAGAGAGGGAGACTGCACAGACGAGAACCTACGCACTGACTGTAGAAAAAGTGATGTCCAAAGTTCTCAAGAACGATCAAGAGCTTGGTATTCGGAGAGAGAGGGTGCTCAGAGAGAGCAGAAATAACCTGGTCAAAGGTACCTGAGTTAATTTCACAGCAATTTATGGAGGACTCTCCAGGAAGAACTCCGTGCAAAGTATGGAACAGATGAAGGACAACGCTGCCCGCAGGGAACTTTCTATGTCTGCCTTCAACAATTATATATGTTTTTAACTCCTTGAGATTAACAGCATGTGAAATATACAATACCCGCCCTTAGTCTCAGTTTGTCACCTTTAATCTTCTACTACCCTCGTAGATTTGGTTACAGATTCTTGCAAAGGAATCTCCTAAAAATGATAAAACAATGATCCATGTAGATACATGGCCAAATGATAAGCAGAAGTGCAAGATGAAATTTAGTTAGTGAGCACAGTTGTGGGGAAGAGAAAGCTCCATCTCATTTAGTAATTAGAAATGTACACTTAATGTAGTAACTTTCTGTGTATTGTGTTAGCATATACTTTAAGTCTAAACCTGGGGAGACTCTAGTGAACCTATGTGCTCACACATGTCAATTGGACTCTGTGTCTCTTGGCCGTTGACCCCAAAAGAAAGGGGGACAGAAGACCTCTATGTACAAAGATGTTCACTTCAGCATTATTTATAATAATAAACACATGGCAGCCAACTGGATTTCTAAAATTAATGGGAGAGTTAAACCATGCTCCATTCTTTAGCTGGGTTACATATAGCACTCATAATTAATATTAAAATGTATAATTATGGAAACCTCTTGCCACAAGGAAACATTTTCAGTATAATGATTACTAAAAAGGGCATACTGTGATTTTAATCACATAAAATGTTTATGTATATACAAAAGAATAAGAAAGGCGGGCATAAAAATAAAACATAAAATAAAATAAAAAATAAAATGCATAAAAACAGCTAACTTAATATTAAGGGTTTCTGGTTATTTTGAGTCCTTAGATGTTCTGTTAATAATTCATTTAACAACACTTGTACCCTGATAGAATTTGGATCATTTCATGAATCCCACAGTAATGAGATGATATACACATCACTCAAAAAAAAAAAAAAAAAAGTCAGGTATTTGTAGACCCATATATTAGGTTGAAAAATACACAAGCATATGAAAATTTAAAAATTCTCCTTTTGGTGGGGAAGAGGGCCGATTCACTCCAAAGTCTGCCTTGAGTAGACTTGCGAATTGTCATTACAATGCCTCATATAACTTATTTGGGCACAATGGCAGAACATGGTCATCTAAATGACTGTTTATCTCGTAATTGGAATTAAAAGCTCTGTGTTAGGGGGCTCCAAACGTCAAGAGGCAGAATCATGCTGCCGATTGATTCTGTAGATTAGAGCATTTCCACCGAAGCATTTGGCCTGTGAGATGTCTAAGTAGATTAATTGACATAGAAATGCATTATTTATTATTTCACACTTAGAGCGATCAGTGAGGTAGATTTAATAATGATTTCTTTTAGATACTTACCAATGAATAAGAATTAGGTAAGCGTAACCAAATCATTATTTGGGAGGTTTTTCAAGTTTCAAAATCAGAACTTTATTTTGAAGAGGTGGTTAGCATCATGGTAGTCCCTTTGAACGCTGGAAAAGTTAAGTCTTGTGTTCCAAATGGAAGTTCTGAGAACTAGGCCTGTTTACCCAAGGAATGGGTTCACCTTTTTTATTGTATTGCGTCTCTGATGGCTTTCGTGTACCTAACCGGTGCCCGATGTATAGCGAACCTACCATGCCCCTTCTTTTTTAATAGTGTTGCGGTAATATCACTTAACATGAGATCCACACTCTTAACAAAGTTGCAAGTGCATAATACAGTACTGTTCATACAGGACTGTGCTGTGCAGCAGATCTCCAGGGCCCATTCACCTTGAATAACTGAAACTTTATACCCATTGACCAACTCCCTGTTTCCCCTCCCCCCACCAGCCCCTGGCAAGCATCATTCGACCCTCTGATTCTATGATCTAGAATGTTCTGGACGCCTCATATAGATGGAATCATGTAATGTCTGCCCTTCTGTGACAGGCTTATTCCACTTAGCATAATGTCCCCAAGGTTCATCCATATTGTTGCATAGGACAGGATTTCCTTCATTTTTAAGGCTGAATGATATTCTACTGCATGTATAAACCACCTTTCTCTTATCCATTCATCCATTGATGGACATTAAGTTGTTTCCACATCTTGGCTACCGTGAATAGTGCTGAACTGAACATAGGAGTACAGATGTCACTTCAAGGTTCTCATTTCAATTCTTTTGGATAAATACCCAGAAGTAGAATTGTTGAATCACTTGGTAGTTCTGTGTTTCATTTTTTCTTTACCCCACCATGGACTTCTCCAACACTTGTTTCTAACATCAAATTTCTTTACACATGGTGTACGTTTCAGCCCCCATCCCCGCATTCCAATGGCACCCAAATGATGTATTTTCTGACAATTTCTAACTATTTTGTGAATAAATACATTTTTTCTTTGCTGACGGAAGGAGCTGGAATTCCCATGAAACTGCCAGCGGTGACTTCAGTGTGAAAGATGACAGCTGAACTCTGAAAGGATAACACTGAACTTCAGAGTGGTCCCAAAAAGAAAGTTATTTAAGAGACCACATTTTATAAACAACAGATTTCCTAACAGATTTCCAGAACAACAAGAATGTCAAGTTTGGCATTCTCAAACTTTTCGCGTGTATTTATTTTATTGTTTTGGTTTTATCATTATTAAATAATGAATAGTAATGAATAGTAACTATATTCATTTTACATAGGGATTGGAATATTTGATTTTATCAGAAGTAAGATTCATTTTCTAACAAAAGCACAAGATTTAGCACAATGCAACAACTTTATCTAAGTAAGCCCACTGAAGGTCAGAAGGAATATTTATTTATGATTATAATCAGTGGCTTAAACAGTTGAGTTCCAGAGACTTAAAATTTTAAATATAATTCTATCATGGGGGATAGTTTGAGTCGCAAGAAATTCACTCATTAATTCCTTAAGGGCATTCTTGTGCTTCTGTTTAATAGATATGTACTCAGGGGCACCCCAGTGGCTTAGTCGGACTCTTGATTTCAGCTCAGGTCATGGTCTCACAGTTCGTGATTCGAGCCCCATGTTGGGCTCTGCACTGACAACGAGAAGCCTGCTTGGGATTCTCTCTCTTTCTGTCTCTCTCTGCCCCTCCCCTACTCATGCCCTCTCTCAGTCTATCTCAAAATAAATAAACATTAAAAAGACACGTCTTTAAAAGGGTTTCCCTCTCTGGGGCACCTGGATGGCTCAGTTGGTTAAGCATCTGACCTCATCTCAGGTCACGATATTGCGGTTTGTGAGTTCGAGCCCCACGTTGGGCTCTGTGCTGACAGTTCAGAGCCTGGAGCCTGCTTCGGATTCTGTGTCTCCTCCTCTCTCTGCTCCTCCCTTCCTCATGTTCTGTCTCTCTCTGTCTCTCAATAATAAATAAACATTAAAAAAAATTTTTTTAAGGGGTCTCCCTCTCTGCAACACACATCTGTAATTCCTACTTCTTGATATTTTAAAAATGGATTAAACATAGGTCTTGGCATTACTTACAAATGAGACACGGCTCATTCAGGCACACAGCTCTGGAAACAGGAAACACACACACATTTCTGCAGAGCAAATTTGGGAGAGCATAGAGCTACAAAAGCAGAATCCCAGCTCTGGCCCCAGGTCCCATGCCCTCTCTGGCCTGCTGTGTCACCTTCGCTGACGGCCCAATCCTCTGTTCCTCCTTTGAGAGGGGGTGAGCTGCTCGAATGATCTCTGAGCCTCCTCTGTGTCTTTCTCGTGGCCCTGGTGTCTCCTGTGATATGAGCACTTGCAATTATTAGCACTCTTGCCATTGATGCCAGGAAAAGCACATATACAACCTTCGACCATGAATTTCTCATGTTTTTATCCCATACAGAACCACTGAGTTCGGTTCAGAGGTAAAGCGCTCATAAAGTATTTCGTGGTAGGATGTGAGAGGTGGTCAGTGTGGAACACAGGGTTTGCCTAGGGACCCATAAGAACAAAACTGAGAACTTCCCACTCATCACTGAGCTTCCTCTCATCGCCCAGTATCATAAATATGAAAAGGTGATCAACTTATAGGACTCTGGCCACACATGTTCCCCTAGGCTGCTGGCACTCATGCTCTTAGGCCTCCAAATGCCGTGTTGTTCTCGCTCATATCCACGGAGTACAAATTCGGATGGTCGCTGCGGCCAGGTTGCCAGATATGGCTTCTGGAAGTCTTTCCTGGAAGAAAATGAAGACAGGGCGTCGCAATAACTGGACGCAGGCAAGTAAAAAGAAACAACAAAATATTAGCAACTGGATTATATGGCAGAGATTGATTCCTGGGGACTCCTGGAATTTGCTCTCCAAAGAGTCCCTGTCACTGCAGACACTTGTTTTGTTTTGTTTTGTTTTGTTTTGTTTTGAGGTGGGGAGATATTTTGCATGGGGGTGGGAGGGAGGGGATGAGAGAGAGAACCGGAGAGAACCCGTGGATGAGAAGGAATGACAGCAAGTTAATTAGGCAGGCAAGAAAAGACTCATCATGGGAACAGAAGGCCAGGGAAATACATAGCAGACATGTCCATTGTCCTTGACCTTTGTTCTCCTTTACCATGACCCTGCGCATAGAATGAAGTCGCGCAACAGACGAGGGTCTCATCCACACGTTCCTGTTCCTCTGAGGGCAGTCACCAGCCTGTTGGCACATAGTGTGACCTCTCCTCTTAGACGGGGTTGACTGACTGATGCTGCAGCCTCTGGTCCTTTTCCGGGAGATTTTTGGTCTTCGAAAGAAGCATAGAGAACCTGCTGAAGGTTTTCACTTGGGTGCCAGTCTTTTGACGAAAAGCCAATTCATGACCATTTCTGCACCCAGGGTAGACGCAAGCTAAGACCCCACAATGGCTGTATGATCCCATTCCTGGTCACAAAACATTTGGTATCGGGGCCAATTCTTATAGTAGGCCCGGTGGTACAATAGGCTAGATCATGCCATTCTGGAAGAAACTGAGAGGGTAGAAGCGATTGATTGGAAAAGAGAGATCTTTCCGTAGTTTAATAAGCCATGCTTTCAGTATAACAAAAAGACTTAAAGTTTGGGATTGGATATTTCTTTCTTCAAAGTTTAACATAGGCTCCTGTTTTTTTTTTTTTTAATTATTATTTACTAAAACATCCTCAATAAAATACAGAAGTGAAATTACAAGCATTCCTAAAGAACTGAAGGACAGAATCTCACTATAAAGACCCATAAGAGTGGGGGAATGTTTGGCTGAATGCTTAATTATTGTTTTAAGTTATTTATTTATTTTGAGAGAGAGAGAGCATGTGAGCAGGAGAGAGGCAGAGAAAGAGAGAGGGAGAGAGAATCCCAAGCGGGTTCTGCACTATCAGCAGTGAGCCCGACATGGGGCCTGATCCCATGAACCATGAGATCATGACCTGAGCTGAAATCAAGGGTAGGTCACTTAACCGACTAAGCCACCCAGGCGCCCCTTAATTTAAAAAAATTTTTTTTTAACGTTTATTCATTTTTGGGAGATGGAGAGAGACAGAGCATGAGCGGGGGAGGAGCAGAGAGAGAAGGAGACACAGAATCCGAAGCAGGCTCCAGGCTCCGAGCTGTCAGCACAGAGCCCGACGCGGGGCTCGAACCCATGAGCCGTGAGATCGTGACCTGAGCTGAAGTCAGATTCTTAACTGACTGAGCCACCCAGGTGCCCCCAATTATTTTTAATATGCAAAAATCAAAGATGGTATACCCCCAACAATTGTTAAGTAACCGGCAAAGGGTTCCCTATTTGGTTTAAGCGGTATCTTCATTGATGAAACACATATCACATGTGGTTTTTTGAAGTTTCACTGATATTCACATTTTATTTACATGATAGGCATGGCTCTGTATCTCTTATTCTCCTGGTCCTCATAAAGCCTTATAACACAGATCCTGTTATAATTCCACCAGTACGGAGGAGGAGCCTGAGAAGGAGAGGGACCAAATAACATCGCAAGGCCACACAGCTAGAGAGCGATGAGGCGAGAGTTCAAACCCAGGTAGTCCGGCCCCAGAACTCACACTTTAAGCCCCTAAGCATCATCGCCTCAGCTTCCACCTTTTGTAGGTAAGTGATAGATCACTGGCCCAATGTTAACAAATTAGTAAACGCTGCATCTTCTAATCTAAACCCGTTCTCTTTCCACTCTACCGGTGCGTCACGTGGAAATTGCAATGGAACCCAGAAAATGCAGGGGACGATTCCGCTGCTGTAATTTAAAATCTGGATTCCAGAATGCAGGCAATGTCCTTAATTCCGGGAGTACATGGGACCAGAGGCAGGCCCCTGCTTGATGTAGCAGGATCCAAGGAAAGGGAACCCATCCTTCTGATTCCGCTCAGTGGTTGGAGGGTGGCTTGGAGCCTCCTCTGGCACGGGAGGCTTGGGCGTCGGCACAGAGGAAGTCCTTAATTTGGAAACCATGGTACCAAGCGCAATCATGAACAGAGAGCTAAGACCACGCTCTAGTCAACTGGAGGACTGCTCCTACCAAAACTCTGCTGTGTTCTTAAGGTGCTTAGCATCGGGGAAAAGGATTGGAGTCGAATGCACCAAAATTGAGAACACTGGATGCCTCCTTTCCCAAAAGTTAGTTTTCTGAGCGCCGAGTTTTATTGCTGGGAAATTACTATGGCCTGGTATTAAGTACCGAGATGATGATGGGTTTAGAACTAAAACAAAATTTAGAGGGCTTTGAAGTAGCAAAAGACATTGGTATTTACAATGTATATTTTAGAGAAATGGCAGTAATGAATGACTTTTCAGAGGGAAAGTAAAATTAGGCTGTGAAAATAGCTACCTTTGTTTCACTCAGAGTGAGTCACTGTCTGCAGAACTCTCCAGAAAGGGAGTGTGGGCGGCCAGGCCCAGTCGCCGCTGTGATCTTCAGAGATGTCGGAGCAGGGCAACATGCCTGCTAATGAGACCTCAGAAGTGTCTGATTATCTCCTCTAATTGCTTTAAATAATTGGAGAGCTGCATGGCCTGGCCTCTCCTTCCCAAAGACGACCAATTCAAATATGCAAATCTAAAATTATTTGAATACTGCTCTAATTGGAGTCTGGGCTACCCATTATTTGCAGAAGAACAAAACAATCTGACTTTAAAAAAAAAAAACAAAAAAACACAAAAAACCCCCTGACTATCAAATCTATCATTTTAAGCTTCACTGAACTCCCCAAATTACCCACAGGCAGTCCTGACAGGGAGCACTTTACAAGGAAGTTGATGACCTCTAATTAAGACACAAGGAACTTCTAGTTATGTTCATATTTGAAATTGAAATTGGTTTGACCTATGCTGTTCCAGAAAATACCACCAAGGAAAGCGCAAAGCCGGGCACCTTCTGGCTGACAAAATGCCCAATGGCCCAATAAACATATCGCAAAGATGCTAGCACCCTCCCCACTGAGTCGTCACGTTATAGAATGGCAAGTCTGAAGTGTCACGCCCGATGACACGGTTTACCCTTGACACTTGATCCCGCAAAGGCTATCGGGTGGGGGCATCACTAGGTTCATCCCACCAGGAGTTGGGGTCAGCACTCCTCTTCCGGGCTCTCTCCATTCACCCTCCCAACCTTCTTTTCTCTTCTGCAATGAGTCTCTTCTTCTCTCCTCTCCTGCCCTCGCGTCCATCCTTCGCCATGTTCCCAGACACCTGTCCTTGACCTCCCTACGAATGAGTTGGGCTTTGGTTTCGCTTTTGTTGGTTTCTTTGTTTAACCTAAAGCTAAAAAGTTCATTGTTGCACCCATCTCAGTAACACTCACTTCCCACAACTTTCCAGATAAGGTTTCTACAGCACCTTGCCTTCTCTTTGAATGTCTGTTAGCTCTGTCTCTTTGACCTATACCCCCTGTCCTCCTCATCCTCAGAGAATAAAACTCTAAACTTCTCTCAGTCATACGCTAGTCCTCTCTTTCGCCTCATTCCCGCCAAATTTCTGGAAAAAGTAGTTGACACCCCCTGCTGTTACTTCCTCATCACCCAAGGTGTCCTTGACCTCTGCAATATATTCTTCAGCCCTACGATAGAGACAAGGTTTCTGTACAAACTAAATTTTACAAAACCCCTGCGTTAGAATGAGCTACCAAGAGTTAGAAGCTCAATTCTTCCGAGGGCTAATACCACTGAGTCTTTTTAACTCATGTATATAATGTCCTCTTCGTGCAGATCTTAAAATCAGGTTATAATAAATACCAACGTCTCATACAGACACTGTAATGACTCAGTGATGTTATGAACACCTTCATGGTCCCATCCCCGTGGTCAGTAGTGCTGGAAGATTGGGAGGGAGGGGTGCGTTATTGTTGTTACCATGCGGCGTGGCCCAATCTAATAAACTTTTTCCATTTTTCCATTTCTTCTTTAACTTCTCTGCATTGTCTGTTTCAAAATTCTTTAAGCTGTTCGAATGTTCTTCTTGCTTCTCTTCCAAAGTGAAACGCTCATCTCATTCTGCTCTTACCTCCGATGGCTTCTCTTCTGTCTTTAGTGGATCCAATTCGTCCCCCACCAGACTAAAGGTGGCTTCCAGGAGTCTGCTGTCAGGTGACCCCCACACCTCCTACACTATTTTATCTGTGATTTCCCCACAACCAGAGATCCTCTTTTGTCCCTGCCTTGCCCCTGGGTCATTCGCAAATGTGGAGGGCCAGGGCCAGCCTCTACCATAAACTATCTGTTGAACAGATCATGATACACAAGCATATCCCACCAGCACATAAAATCTAACATATTAAAGGTCAACCATCTTTTCCCTTCCTTCTTTCTAAAGTCTGTTCCCCTCTCCCTTCTTTCTGGAAAAGCCATTACCAATTCCCGGGCCCCCAGGCTATGAAACTGGGCACCACCTCCAACTCCTTCTCACTTACTCCCAAAGTTCATCTCTCAAAAAGATACAGAGCATGGTTATTCCAAATCCGAGCAGATGGTTGGAACAAGAAGAAAGGAAATCTTGGAAGAAAATGTTATTTTAGAGGTTGTAATGGCCACAAAAGAATTAAGGAAAACAAAAGCTTCATTTGACACCTAGAGTGTTCCAAAGACTGTAGTAGGTGATTTTTTTTCATATGTCACGAAAGAAAAGGTATTATTTCAAGAAGGAAGGGAACCTTGCAAAAAATGAAGTACTGATGATAAACTGGAATGTCCTTTAGGAGGAAAATCAAATACTGATGTCTCCAGGGATGAGAAGGACTGTCATCCAGTGAGCTGGGGCAATTCCAACACATGGGCAGAGAAGGAAAGAGGCATTCATAACCAGCAGCACCAGCTTGTAATGAGATTATTGGAAATTCTGGAGGCCAGAAGCCCCCCAAGTCCTTTAAAAATTCCCCAGGACAAAAAGGAGGGGGTGGATTTTAGCATCATGTTGCCCTGAGAAAGAGGCCAGCGTGTGTCACAGATGATGGAAAGATATTGGAACTGCCTCAGTAGAGGCAGCCATCTCTTTTGTTGAGAACCTGGTTTGCCTGCAAAGACTATGTGTGATGATAAGCTGACACCTGAGCTAGCGATGGGGATGGTTGGCCTTCTTTGAGCAGCTCCTATGTGCCAGATGCATTCTCATTGGCTTCTTAGAGTCACTCTCTGAATTAGGAAGTTAGGTTTACGGATAAAGGAACTAACACTTTAGAGGATATTCATAGCACTTGGCTATTAAAGGTCTGAGCTCTGAAAGCCAAGGAGTTCATCGCTACCTCGGCCCATTTCTCAAGTCTGTTATCCCTGGGAACCCGATTCTGGGACTGGAACATTTGGCAGGCGTGGTCCCCAGATCATCATCCATCCCCAAGGAACCATAGGAAATAGGGGGGGGGGAACTGAGACAGATGAAAAATACACGTCTCAAGTAAAAGGGGGAATAAGACCAATTCTGCAAAATGATCATTTCTAACACGATTCAAGAATCAACCGTTATGTAGATAGTTTGTGAAATCTTGAACAGCGGATAGCACTAGGAGCAAGACGGGTTCTTCAAAAACAAAATAAGTCAGGGGCATCTGGGTGGTTCAGTCGATCAAACATCTGACTGGCTCAGGTCATGATCTCACGGTTCGTGAGTTCAAGCTCTGAATCGGGCTCTGCACTGACAGTGCACAGCCTGACTGGGATTCTCTTTCTCCTCCTCTCCCCCCTGCTCAAGATAATAAATAAATAAACTTTTTAAAAAAGGAATAAGTCAGAATCACTCCCTTGCCATTTTCTCTACCGTATTTTTACAAAGTAGGCAATCAGACTATAGCAGAAACACAGCAATTCCAGATCCGTGAGGAATTTCAGGGATGGCTGGGCAATATAGACGTTCACATGTAACATCCTCTCCAAGGTGTCACTTGACCTTTACTGGTCATCCCTAGCGTATGACACTTAGCAACTCGAAACGATGCATTTCATTTATGAACTGTTGAAACTATTTTGGAAAGCTTGGATGAGTCGGCAAATATTTTCTCACTGAAAGTAAGTATTTTTTTATTAAGCTAAAATCTATTGTCACAATGGCTTCTGCCATTTGAGTCTGCTTCAAACACTTGAAGGAGTTTAGCACCAATTGGACCCTCCTTTCCACGTGAGAGTAATTCATATTAGAACACAACTGGATTCTTCACTCACACTCCCTAGCTCTGTTTCTTCAATCAGTCTTCCTAGAAGAAGAATTTTCCTTTAGGTCAACATTCCCCAACCTGCTACACTACATAAGAACCACTTAGGGACCGTGTTAATAATTTTAAAGTGTGAAATTACTCCATCATTTGGACAAGATTACAGAACATTTTATCTGATCAACTCTATCAATTCAAATCATTCTATCATATCTGCTTCAAATTTCTTTCTAAAAACCATTACAGACACATAAGACCCCCCCCCACCCATTTATTGTTCCCACATGCCATTTACGTCTCCCCAGCCCATCCCTGTTAGGGACTGAATTATGTCTCCCCAAAACTCATATGTTGAAGTTCTAATCCTGAGTACTTCAGACTGTGACCTTATTTGGAAATAGGACCATTGCAGATGTAATTAGTTAGGATGAGATCATACCAGAATAGAGATCTCCAGCCTCCAGAATTGGGAGACAATAAATTTCTGTTGTTTAAGCTGCTCAGGGCATGGTACTTCGTTACAGAAGTCCTGAAAAATTCATCCACTCCCTAAACATGATCCCTACCACGGAGTAAGTATGTATCACTCATAACATGGAGGTTTCTGGGGAGTTTCATGTGAGCTCATGAATAGCCAAGACTACACTTTCCTCCTTCCTTCCTTGTTGGCGTTGTAGCATTTCTGTGGCTGTGTGAACCCTTCTACCATCAACAGTGCTGTGGCCCCAGCCACTCTTCCATTCTGCTTCAAAACCCTGATATGAGCTGGGAAATCTACCTTCATTTCCCTCTCAATTATTCTGGGTTAGTGGCAGTAAGAGGTACTCGTGTTGGTTACCTATTGATGCATAACAAATTCCACCAAAACCTAGTAGCTTAAAAATAGCAGTTGTTTTTTATCACACATCCTCTGAGTCAAGACTCAAGGCCAAATTCATTCACGTGACTGTTGGTAAGGTTCAATTTCCCCTGGGCTCTTGGACTGAAGGTCTCAACTTCTTTCAGGCCGACGGACAAAGTGTACCTTCAGCCCTTTGCCACGCTGGCCTCTCCAATGGACAGCTCACCATGTGGAAGCTTACTTCTTCGGAGTGAACAAGCAAGAAGAACCAGACAGAGAACAAGCAAGACGAGTCACTGTGTTACAGTGTAATCTCAGAAGTGACATCCCATCATGTTCTCTACCTTCTATTTATTAGAAGTAGATCACCAGGTCTCGTCTACACTTACAAGGAGGTGATTCCGCAAGGATATGAATACCAGCAAGTAAGGATCATTGAGAGCCATTCTGGAAGCTGCCTACCACAGCGTCCTTGGGTTCAGTGCCTTTCAGTCTCTCTCTTTATGTGGCTGTGTGACTTGCTTCTTTCCCCCCAATTTCTCTTGAGTTTTCAGCTCTGGCCCTGGCTCAAGAATATCTACTCAAGTAAGTCCCGATGCTGCACTTCATATGGAACACAGACAAACTGGAGGTCATCCAAGGGAAAAACAACAGTCATGGTGAAGAAACTTGACATGACAAAGGGCTGGACTGGTAGCTAGTGGAGACTAGGTTTACCATGAAGGGACAGGACAAGGTTCTTCAACTATTTAAAGAACAATCATGTGGATTTATTTAGCACTGTCTCAGAGGGAAAAACCAGGACCCGTGGATGGGAATGATGTAGAAGATTGGGCTTACTTTAAGGAAAAATTCATATTGTCCAAAGGTGATGACAGATACATTGGGAGGTGGTGAGGTTGCCATTAGGGTATCAGGTCTTAGTTCACCACCTGCCGCCTGTTTTCCAGGGCGATTCAGGGGTAAGTCATGGCTGGGCAGTCTGATCTACAAGGTCATTTTTAATGTAGTTCAGTGATCCAATCAATTCCTAGCCAATTCCAAATCAATACCACTCTCATTATAACTCCAGTTTTTATCCCTCTTTCTACTTCCAACAAGATCAAACCAATATTCCTAGCTGTCTGAAATGTTACAAAGGACTCCCTCCAATTTTCTATGCATGAATTGATCATGTTAAGTTTCCAAGGGCATATTCTACTCCTGGCATTCCTTCTTAGCCAACGTTTCTTGACGGTCCCCATTATGTTTGGAATGAAAACTCAAATCTCTTAACCATACAAAATCAAGCCCCAACTTCCATCCCTTAGCCTCTCGCTACTCTTCTCCCTAAGCCTGTCATGATGTCTTAGTTCAGGATGCTACAATGAATTCCCATAACACTGGGTAGCTAAGACAACAAACGTTTATTTCTCACAGTTCTGGAAACTGGGAAGTCCAAGATCAAGGTGCCAGCAGATTCAGTGTCTGGTGAAAGCCTGCTCTCTGGTTTGCGGATAGCCGTCTTCTCACTGTATCCTCTTGTGGCGGAGGGCAAGGAGAGTAAACGCTCTGATATCTCTCCTATAAAGGCACCAAGTCTGTTCACGATGGCTCCACCTTCAGGACCCAATTATCTATCAGAGAACTCCCTCTCCCAAAACCATCACCTTGAGGGTTAGGATTTGAAGATACGAATTTTTGGAAGACACAAACATGCAGTCTATGGCACATGGGATTAGATTATATATGTCATCATTCGCCAAATAGGGCAGGTACTTAGCGCCACCAAGTCTCTCCTCTGGGCAGAAATGCAAAGACGAGTGAGACCCTGGCTCGGCCACAAGGGTCTTACCATTTATTGGAGAGGAAAAGACACAAACACAGAACACTAACACACAGAATTTTAGTGTCCTGAATGTTGAACAGATCACAGTGATTCCTATCTCAGGAAATCAAGAAATTTTTTTCTAGAAGAATTTGTGGAATTTGAACAGGTAAAGATAGAGCCAAGATTCTATCACACTTTTTGGCTAGGAAAAAACCAAGATTTCCTCCAGGAATTCTAAAAGAAAGAGGGAAAACATGGGTTCTTTGAGTCGTAAGTATTAAGAGGACTCTCAGTGTGGATAGACCTCAGCCATTTCTATAATATTCCAAAAAATGAAATATTAAAACATGGTTGCAGTATTGTGGTATATTTTTAAATTTTATGTTAAGCAAATTTATATATATATATATATATATATATATATATATACACACACACACACATATATACACAAATATATATATACACAAATATACATATATACACACAAATATATATATGCAAATATATATATCATCAATTAAAGATATTGCCAAAGTTCCAAGGTTAAGCCGCTTTATGAATGTATGAATGTGAGGTCCAGGAAAAATGTCCCTCTTCCTCCCCAGCACAGACCAAGAGTGTGAATCACTGAAAGGAACAGAGGACAGATACTGGAGGACATTTATTCTCAGAAAGATCCCAAATTTGCTGGAATGCTGCGGTGTATTCTAGTTATCTGAGTTTTTGCTAACTAACATCTGAAAATACGGTGACTTGGTGTAGTGGAAAGAGCGCTGTACATGGAGTCCCAGCAGGAAATCACAAATGATAGGACTCTAGCAAAACAACAGACAACGTGGGGCTTCAGATCCAGTATTTGCATTGAGGGGGTTGGCCAAGATGTCCTTTAAGATTTCTTAAATTCTACCTTTCAAAATTGCGTCGACATTTTAACTACATACACATGAAGACTCCACTCAGCACAACAATTAAAAACATAGCAATTCAAAATACTCTTTTTCTAGACGTTTATTGTTGAGAGAGAGAGAGCGTGAGTGGGAGAGGAGCAGAGAGAAAGGGAGACACGGGATCTGAGGCGGGCTCTGCGCTGACGGCAGAGAGCCCAACGTGGGGCTTGAACTCACGAACCACGAGATCATGACCTAAGCCAAAGCTGGATGCTTAACCAACTGAGCTAACCAGGCACCCCGGTTCAAAATATTTCTTTAATGTTTATTTATTTTTGAGAGACAGAGAGACGGAACATGAGTGGGGGAGGGGCTGAGAGAGAGGGAGACACAGAATCTGAAGCAGGCTTCAGGTTCTGACCCGTCAGCACAGAGCCTGACACGGAGCTAGAACCCATGAACCGTGAGATCAGGACCTGAGCCGAAGTCAGATGTTTAACCGACTGAGCCACCCGGGCGCCCCCAAAATAGTTTTAAAAAATTGTTTAAACTACTGCTTTCTTTCCAAATGTCAGAATAACTAACAAACAGCAAGTATAATTGTGTGTGTGTGTGTGTGTGTGTGTGTGTGTGTTGAGTGTCTCTCTCTCTCTCTCTCTCTCTCTCACACACACACACACACACACACACACACACACACTTTAGCACTTTACAAATTATCTTAAAACCACTCACTACCATTGAAAGCATGCATTTAAAATCAAATAGACAAATTTGCACACAGAAACAATTTCTTTGGCAGAGTCCATTACACACAGATTTCCATCCAGTGTGTTCAGATAGCTCTATAACCTCAAATCGAACTTCACCAAAAATCACTGAAAAACCTCATTTGGCACATTTTATTTGGTGAAAAGAGGGTAGATCAAAGTTAAGGTATAGATTATTTAATAGTGTGTGATATTTGTCAAAATTTGTCAACACTTTCTAAAGATACTGTGAACGGACAGAAAAAGGCAAAATGTCATGCCACAGATGGAGAAGGGTTCTGCTTTGAGCAGTCAATGCTCGTTACCTTTGGAGCTTTCAATTATGCATTTGAAACTTCCTCCTCCTTCCATACCACCTTCAGATTTCTCCCCTCCTTCCTTTCGAGCTAGAGGAGCTGTGTCATACGGACAGATCCACTTTTGAAATGCTAAAATACCAAATTATGTTAATCCAAGTGTGCCAAATTTCAGATCTGCAAGAGGAATAAGTCCTTGAGATGTATCTACAGCACAGAGCCTATAGTTAATGCTGTTGTATAGTTAAAAATTTGCTAAGCAGATAGATCTTATGGTAAGTGTTCTTATCAGAAAAACTAATAACAATAAGGAGGATAATATAAAACTTTGGGGGTGACAGGTATGTTTATGGCCTACAATGTGATGATGGTTTCATGGCTGTTTCATTACCACCCAACTCATCTAATTGTATACATTAAATATGTGCAGTTTTTTGTACGCCACTCACACTTCAATAAAGTAGTTTTTAAAAAGAAAGAATCTTGATAGCATTTTCCAATTTACGTGAGGTACTAATTATAAGACTCAAAATACACATGCACATGTAAGATGATCTTATCCGCTACAAGGAACACGAAACATAAAATAAATACTTCGTAAATGTACCGAAAATTGGCGTTTTACTCTTCTTTTAGTTCCAAAACTCAGTTCCTGGAAAAGACATAAACTCCGTAAGGAAAATCACAGCTTTGTTTTACTTATATTTTGCATGCTGCACAGAAATTGACCATCAACATAAGAAAATATTTACTAGATCCAATTCACTTGCGATCAAAGATCTATGGTTTGTTAAGTACCCTACCAAATTATTTTCAGAATACAGACTGTGAGCGTATGCTGGAAAAACATCCAAGTATTTAAACATACGGTAATTTATGTTGATTTCTATTGCCAGCTATTACTGTTCAATGCTCAACATTACATCCTGTGTTGAGGTGGGCAAAGCTAATGAAGCATTAAGTCTGGCCTGGGCTGAGAACAGCCCCGTCTTGGCTCCGTGCCCATGAATGAACATACGTCAGGTAGAGCCCAGCCAGCAGAGTGTCTGGCATTTCTTCCTGGCTGAGCTTTTTTTTTTTTTTTTTAATACTACGAATGCATTGCATGTTCCAATGACTGGGCTTAAGCCCTGCCTTGTAGATGCAAGACAGGTCTTTGGCTCGTCTGTGGCTGAGCTTTCTCCTCAAACTTTCTGGCATGCTTTAGAATGAATGCTTAGACATAATTTGAGGCACATCTCTCCTGAGAGCCTAACTGAGCTATCTGTTGGTTGATATAATGAACTTCCTTTTGATGGAGCTCAGTGGAGCCTCAGGTCTAGTTAGCCCATTTCCTGGCCAGGTGGGACATGTTTTAAATTACAGAAGACAAGAGACCTCCATCTATTGGGGAACCTTCCTGAGGACCTTTATGTGACTCCTAAGTACCACGAAGCTTACTAAACTCACGACTTCCTAGAGAGGTTCCGATAAACTCAAGTCCTTTTCTCACGGTTGTTTCACAGAGCTACTAATGCTTAGATTGTGACTTTCTCTTGTTAGGTAAGTATTTTCTCACCTGGAGTATAAGATCAAGTTCAAAGATAAAATTATCAGCTTTCAGCATATTCCTACACATCTAGGCATTCATATTCCTTCATAAAGAAAATCTTCATGGGGCTCCTGGGTGGCTCAGTGGGTTGCGCATCCAACTTTGGCTCAGGTCCTAGTCTCGTGGTTCGTGAGTTCAAGCCCCATATTGGGCTCTCTGAGTCAGTGCAAAACCGCTTCAGTTCCTCTGTCCCCCTCTCTCTCTGCCCCCACTTGCACTCTCTCAAAAATAAATAAACATTAAAAAAGAAAAAGAAAAAGGTCAGAAAAGGTTTTCATATTGAAAAGGAAAGACACAGCAGCTGGATAGGTGGGGGAATAGAATGATTCTCTTGAGAACCAAGGGAACCAGGATCTTTCATACCTTCTTTTCTCCTCGAGACATGGTTACAAGCAAAATTGTAGAGTGAGTCAAATTGATCTTCAGTGGCTCCTGTCTCCTCCTTCTGTGCCCTTCTTCATGTTTCAGCTCACTTTCCCCACTACCTCTTCTCTCCTCCCTTCAAGCAACCTCTGCATTGCCCTGCTGTCTTTTCTTTTATTAAAACCTAATCTTGGATGAGGATGTTATATCAGTCACTCACATCTTAGTATAAACTGAAGTAAATGTCTTATCTTGATAATTGTGACGTACATCATCTTCCTTCCTTAACGGGAATTTCTGGTATCAAGGTAGAAGGAATTATTTAAAACAGAGGAGATGATTTGCACCATGGCAGTATTGTAGCCAATGAGGCTTCGCCAACCTGTGATTATTGCCGATTAAAACAGAGGAGGAACTTCCCAGCATGTCTGAACTTGAAAACTTACTCTGCTAACACATGAGGCCATCTCTGGACCACCCCAATCATCTGCTTCTATATCCAATATCTTGGCCAACAGTTACAGTATATTAGACTCTGGGATAATACACTGTGCATGATGGAGACGGTAAGTGCTACAGGGATTCGGAGGAGAAAGACTTTCCTCCTGGTGGAAAAAATTCTTGAACTTTTTACGGAGGTACTAAAGTCAGTGCTGAGCCTTGAAATCTACATTGTAGGATCTCCTCTGCTTCTGCGGCTATGAAATATTTATGGTGAAATTGCACTAGAACAATGTGCATGGAGAAATCTGGCCAAGATGCTCCACGGGTAGACCGCCAGAGTGTGGAATGTGTGGAGAAGACAGAATCTTAAGTCCCGGCCTTACTTTATGTCATCTCAGAGACCGAGTCTAAAAGTATCCACCTGAGTACCGCTTTCCTTCCTACGGTCAAAATGTCTGCCAATCAAGGCTTCCTTTGGGAACCACCCCTGGGGATCTAGTCCTCTCTCATTGGTAGACTAGACCTAGACTAGACCCATGGCTGATGGACAGACCGTAGCCTGAGAGGTGCTAAGAGGTAAGAAAGGTAGATCATCGGTGGGGGGCAGATCATGGCAATGTAGAATCCAGGGAGGGCAAGGTACACTCTTTTCGTTACCCATATTTGTATTAAGTGCCACTTCTATGCTATGTGCTGGGACTTACAACATCTGTTATGGGTTCAATTGTGTCCCGCCAGAATTTATTTGTTAATACTCCTGGGATGTCACAACGTGATCTTATTTGCAAATAGGGCCTTTGCACGTATAATTAGTTAAGGTAAGGTCATTAGGGTGGACACCAATATGACGGGTGTCCTTATAAAAAGGGGAAATTTAGACCCAGACATGGATGTAGGAAGAACAGTAAGATGAAGACAGAGATGGGGAAAGGAATGCCAACAATCACCGGCAAAGCACCAGAAACACTAGGAGAACCCCAGAGCAGATTCTCCCTCACGGCCTCAGAAAGAACCAACCCTTCCGACACCTTGATCTTGAACTTGTGGCCTGCAGACAATAAATTTCTGAGGCTTAAAGGTACTCAGTGTGTGGTACTTCACTATGGCCACCCTAGAAGATGAATCCAGCATCAAACTAGGTGTGGTCCTTCCACTGGGTGCTTTTAGGCTAGAGAGAGGCACCTGCTGGGCACGGGTGGGGGTGTGCAGGACAGAAGGGAACCCTTGGAGGCCCTGGCTGGGAAGACAGAGTGGGAAGAGCACTGCATGAGGAGTCAGGAGGGCTGAGGCTGGGTGACCGTGGGGAGTCACCTGCTTGCTACGACCACAGTTTCCTGAACTCGCGCGCGAAACGTTTGAAGAGGGCCGGCTCTCCTGGTCCTGGCTCTGTGCCTGTCCCGGGGACATTGCTAAAGCTGATGAGGCCCCAGCTGAAAGTGGGAGTTGCTCAAAAATACTCCAAATCCTTTTGAAAACGTGCAGCTAGCCGGCTCTCCCCACGTCTAGGGTCTGAACATTTCATTATTATTACTCCGCTGTTGCCCATGGCTGTGCAGGAGACTGGAAGCGTTGACTCCTTACAGGCGGGGCCGTGGACACGAAATCCCTTTCAACAACACATCAGTCCGTGTAGCTGCATGTTTCATAAAGGCCTCTCTCGGTTAATGATTATTTTCAAGAGATGACTTCAGAATATCACCTGGCTGGTGTTCCTAGGGCTTTTTGTGGTACTAAAGACCACCCTTGAAAATTACACCCCGCATTCCAATGTAGCCTTACCCAGAACTGTCTTTAACCGTGATGTTTATCGTAGTCTGGCACATTACACATTGTGTATACGTATGATGCTTACTTTCTGTTTCTCTTAAGATAACGTCAGCTCCAAGAAGTCAGGGCTTTTCGCTGATTCAATCATTGATGTATCCACAGCACCTGAAACAATGTCTGGTATGTACTAGGATTTAATGAATACACACACACACATACACACACACACACGACTAAGGAAATCCCCTGGAGAGATAGTCAGAATTGGCAGTAATCACAGCCCTCCCAGGGACTGGCACATGGTAAATGCATAGTGAGTGTTTGTTGAGTGAGTATGTGATTGTCCGTCATATCATGGATCCGCAACCCTTACTGAGGACCCCTAAAGGCAAGCAAAGATTAAATAACCCAGGAAGGGAAAGGAGCTGATCAAGTTCACATGAATTAGAGCCGGGGATTTACATTCCAGGCCCCAGTATCCAATCCGCACAGCCTTAAAAAGCAGAACACCAGAAATAGTTTGGTAGAAATTTGGCACAGAAAGGACTATTACAGAACATTTGGACTCTTGGCCCTGTTAGGACGTGGTGGCAGAATTGTATCCTGGGGTTCAAGATGTCTTCCTTCGGTGGGCACATGCCCTATATACCCTGTGAATATAATGAGATATCAGTCCTGGGATTGTGTCCTGTTATACGGCGAAAGGAGGCAATTAGCTACGGTGAGCCTGACCTCATCAGGTGAGGCCTTTAAAAGTGCAAGTGTCTTTGGCTGATCTCCCCCAGGCAGAAGTCAGGGGCAGGTTCCTATTAGCCTGGAAGAAGCAGTTACCATGCTACGAACCGCCACAAGAACCTCACAGCCGGCAACGGCAGGCAGCTTCTTCCTGGAGGCTGAGGAGGCCCTAGGCCAGCATGTACTAAGGAAATGAGGGCCTCAGTCATGCACCACAAGGAAATGAGTTCCACTGACAGTGAGCCTGGAGGAGGTCCCCGAGCCGCACATGGGGACCACAGAACGTCCAGCGTCTTTGCTGCAGCCTGTGACGTCCCCAGGCAGAGACCAACCGCACCACACCCAGACTTCTTATCTGCAGAAACGGTGAGGTCTTGAATGTATGTTGTTTAAGTCACTCTGTTTGTGATCATCTGTTATGTGGCAATAAAAACGAAACAGCACAAAAAACTAATGCATACAGTGAGCTAGTTGAGTGCCATTCTTCATGGTTAAAAACAATGAATAGAGGTTCACAGGGGCTAGAAGCGAGAACAGAATTCCTGGTGGGCGTGATGAAAAGTTTGGGGTGCAGTTGGTGTGACAGCATTGCGAATGGATTTTATGCCACCAAGTTGCACACTTACGAAAGGCTAAATAATAAATAGTATGTTGTGCATATTTTCTCACAATGTTTAAAAAAGGCGGAGTGGGCGGGGGGGAAGATGGCCAAATACAGTGGGAAGAATACCGGGTCACTTGACTTCTTTGGTTATGGCCAAGGACATTCTTTTCAGGTTCTTAACCTCAGCCCTATTCAACATGAATTCTAATTAATTCAAAACAATTCAAAATATCCTTCAATTTGAAAGTAATCTCTTTTTTTTCCAACCATTTTAAAACTTCAAAAATAGGGGCACCTGGGTGGCTGGGTCGGTTGAGCGTCTGACTTCGGCTCAGGTCACGATCTCGCAGTTTCGTGAGTTCGAGCCCCGCATCAGGCTCCCTGCTGTCGGTCTGTCAGCGCAAAGCCCACTTTGAATCCTCTGTCCCCCTCTTTCTACCCCTCCCCCACTTATGCTCTCCCAAAAATAAATAAATATTTTTTTTAAATACTTCAAAAAATAGGTTCTCCATTAAATGAGTATCTCGCCTTGTGGATTCATGGAGTAGAGTCATTAGAAATGTCAATATAAGTTAGTAAGGGTGAAAAATAGCCCAAATTCTATGAGTCATCTTGATTTCTATTTCTTTTTTTAATGTTTATTTCTTTTCGGGAGAGCGTGAGTGGAGGAGGGACGGAACGAGAGGGGAACGGAGGATTCAAAGCAGGCTCTGCGCTGACAACAGTGAGCTCCAAGCAGGCCTCAAACTCAAGAACCGTGAGATCATGACCTGAGCTGCTAAGCCAAAGTCGGACGCTCAACCGACTGAGCCGCCCTGGCGCCCCTGAATCGTCCTGAGATTTAAAACATAGGAAGGGATGAGAGTTACATACCCTGAAAACATGAGAGTGAGTCAGGTCAGAAGAGCAGCCCTCACAAGTCAGACCAGAGAAACTTCCAGGATTTTACCCAAGCCCTATGGCTCTCGGAGCGGACTCAAATAGGACAAACAACACCGTGATAGGAGGAGGGCAGGACCCAGATAGGAGGCAGGCCGAGAACCCAGCGAAACCAAGCACGTGACGATGGGGGAAGCCAAGCAAAGGTGAGAAAGCTTTTCTCCGGGGCCAGTAACCTGGGCCTGGCCCCGCTGCGAGGGGGCCCGGGAAGCCAGCGCAGAGAGGCCCCGGGAGCAGAGCTCACTTGGGGCCGGGGTAGGTTTACGTGCTCGGGGCTGAGTCATTAAGGATCTTCTGAACTGTGCCCTTCCAGAGCAAGAGGATTTTCAAGAGTCCAACTTCATAACTTGGGCTCCCCAGGGCCTTGCAGAGCGTGGGGAAACACGGCATCGTTGTGTCGCCTCCTGCCAACTGGGTTATCTCAGCACAGGCCACGGTCTGATAAGAATAAGAACTGAATTTGTTCTCAGAAGGTACATTTCATTCCCTTGGGCTGCGGTCCAGGTAGAGTCCTGACCAGCTCAACCAGTCGGTTCTGGCTTCACTTCCAAATCTCTTATCCCCGTGACCGTCCTCCCCCAAACCACGTTGCCTCTTGCTTGCTTGCTTCTCCCGTCTCCTGCGTCGTCTTGCTCCTGCATGGGACCCTGTGATTTCTTAATAACAACAGCAATGGCACAACACAAACCAAAGCCCCTTTATGGGACTTCCCGCAGTGTGTAGCACTCGTGCACGTGACCTCGTTGAGTTCTCACAGCAGCTTTATGAGACCGAAAAGCAAAGAGTTCAGAGTGGGTGATAACTTGTCTGCCGTCACACAGCCAGGGAGTGGGCTATGGGCTTTTGAATTCAGACTTGTCCGGCTCCACAGTGTATGTTTTCAATTTAGGACACCCTAAGTTTCTATTAGAATCCTACGAAAACGAATAGCATAGTGTGGGTGGGCCACACTTCCTTACATGGCCTTTCTTTCCCGAAGTCTGGAAACCTCCCCCTATGTCGAGGGTAGAGGGAAAGCATGTGTCTGTGTGTCAGGAGGAGTAACCAATGGTGGGCACTTGAGAACCAGCAGAAATTTGAAAGAAAAGCGTGTATACTCAAACGCGTATTCAAATAAAGCAAAAGACAATGAAAGATCTTGTGACAGCCAATGTGATAGACAAATTCAGAATCATAGTGCCTGACTCATTTGGTTAACGTCGGGGCTTGTCCCCATTGATCACGCTCAATAAACATTTGGGAACAAAAACAACACACGAGACCGTTGTCCACAGAAAACATTCTCGAAAGAGCAGAGAATTCGCCCCTGAGAGAATCTGGGAGTGGATCATTCTTGCCAGGTGCCCCCTTCAAACCGTAAATCCGCCTTCACTCCGGTATCTCTTACTTAAAAAATAAAATACAATAATGAAAGCTGTCTCTAGCTTACCCAACATCCAAATATTTTGAGTACTCACAGTACCAAAATATATATAAAATACATAAACACACGTGTAACCCTAGTTCTGCAAAGATCCTTTCTCTCTCGGAAATTTTGCAATGGCTTCCATAACCTGGGATACTGCTTGTAAAATTTATCTTGACAAGCTAACAGATTTTCCCAAAGAGCTGCCAAGAATAATTTTAAAGAAAATATGGCTTAACCAAGTTTTCTTGTGTATTCAGGAAAAGACAGAATATACATTTACATCCTTAAAAGGTAAGTCATCCAACTTTTTTTTTTTCCAACATGAGTTTAAACATGCTTGTAAGGAGAAAAATAACTCAACTAAATTATTCAGTATTCAATTTTGTTTTGTCCTCCTGCTCCAGAATTGCTTAATGATGGGGAAAATATAATTTTAAAAAATGCAAGCCCTAAAGTAATCATAAAAGTAAAAACATTCTTTTATTTCTTTCAAAAATAACAAACGGATTGGGAATTGACATAATCAGAAAGATGATTTTCTGTGTTTAGACTTTTAAGAGAAAGAATTGCTGTAGAAAAAAAAATAATATTTAGATACATAAAGCCTGATTCTAAGCAGAGTCTCCTTTTCTTTAGAGTGTTTCAATGTAAAATTAAAAATTGTAAGAAAGAAAATCTGATTCTAATCTCTTTTTTCTTAGAAGTGTTTTAACTTAAATCTTTCTTTAATTTTTTTTTTTTTTTTTTTTTTTTTTTTTTTTTTTACTTATTGAGAGAGAGAGAGAGAGGGAGACATCAGGAGCAGGGGAGGAATAGAGAGAGAGGGAGAGAGCAAAAATCCCACACAGGCTTCACATTGCCAACCTGGAGCCCAATCCACGAATGGAGAGATCATGACCTGAGCTGAAATCAACCGTGGGGAGCTTAACTGACTGAGCCACCCAGGTGCCCCGACTTAAATCTTTCTAATATCTGACTGTTTTCTAAAATACCCATCCTAGGGGCACCTGGGTGGCTCAGTCGGTTAAGCAGCTGACTTCGGCTCAGGTCATGATCTCGTGGTCCGTGAGTTCCAGCCCCGCGTCGGGCTCTGTGCTGACAGCTCAGAGCCTGGAGCCTGTTTCAGATTCTGTGTCTCCCTCTCTCTGACCCTCCCCCATTCACGCTTTGTCTCTGTCTCAAAAATAAATAAACGTTAAAAAAAAAATTTAAAATACCCATCCTAAATACCATCGATTGCTCTGCGGTCCGAGAGCCAAATTCTGCCAATCCAAGTAGTTCTTAAATCACACATTCATGGAATGTTCCCAGAGGACTGTCCTTCTTCTAACTAATGTTTATTTGTCCCCTGATCCTGTCACGTCTTTCTAAGGACCCTGGGCCTCAAACGTGTACTTTTCCAATTGGCATTCATGCCTGGCTTTTCCTTCCTCACTGTTTACAAGCAAAAGTCCTTGGAAAGTGGAGGATGCCCTTCCCTCCAAGGGAGGCTGTCCTCCTGTGCGCGTGGGCTCCCCAGCACTACTTGGCCAGATGGCCTGGAATTTTCACTCCTGTTTGGCCCACTCCGGAGTTTCAGCCCTTGGGGGGCTGAGATTGCCCCACTTTTGGTGGGCGGATAGAGAGGAAGAAGGAATAGAACAGAACAAATTAAGTTCGCTTTGCTTTTTAAAAGACACTTCTTTCCATTTGTAGAAGAATGTTCCCTGTGCCAGCTTCCAAGGAAATCCCAGAGCCAAGTGTTCAGATGGTCCATAGCTAGCTCTCTTGACCAGGCTAAACAACAGCTTGAAAGGGTACAGAGAGCGGAGAGTGACTCCGCTGGTTGGCTTTCTCGGAATAAGAGGATTTTGCTGTTACGGGTATTAGCAGTGTACAATATATATATAGAGAGAGAACACCCTGGAAGAAAGGCTGCCTCTGTGACAAAAGGGGCCATTAGCAAACCAGTATGTCCCTGTAGCACCTGGGTCAGCGTGTCCCCTGCAGCACCCGGCTGTAACTCAGAGGAATCTACACGGAGATTTGGATTCAATTTGACCGTCACTTAGGTATTCAGATGGGTTAACATGCAAAGTTCCCGTTTATAGCACTTTTTTCAATGAGAAGCCTGATTGAAGCAAGGGCGTGATGTGGGCTCTGAAAACTCCTGGATGGGAGACACGTTGAGGACTATGTGAGCATCTTACCGAAACACAGCTGGGTTACCCGACACACAGACTAAGGGTGCGGATGGGCCACAAGCGACACAGGGAAAAGAAAAAAGGAGAAGGAGGAGGAGGAGGAGGAGGAGGAGGAGGAGGAGGAGGAGAAGGAGAAGAAGGAGAAACTAAAGAAATTATTTAAGGATATAATCTAGATTTTTAAAACAATTGAAGTCATCTTGGGAAACCACAGCAATTTGCTAGACATCCTTACTCGTACTTTACAGTTCAGAATTGTTTTCTTCTTGGATTATGGCCACAATCCTGGTCATAAGTAGGGCCTCTAGATGTTTAACACCACAAAGACCAGCAGAGGTGAGTGAGACACTAGCCAAGGACACAAAACTCAAGAGGGCACCTGGAACATGTAGGAATCAAGGTGGGTAAGCTTTGAATACGTATTCTAGAAAGGCAAAATCAATGCCCCAAATCACAATCAACAAAATAACAAACGCTTTAAATAAAGGCAGGATTGAATACTCCTGATTTTCCTTTTGCCAAAGGCTCGAACAGGGCTCAAGATAGCATTGTGGCTTCTCTCATTATTATTTAGATTCTGGATATTTTGCTCGTCAAGGATTTTTCTGCATTAATTTTGATTTTTGAAAATGTTGCATTAAATGTTGTTTATCTTGATGGCTGAATTTTTCCATGTCCCCTTCAATGATGCCCAGAACCGGTGTCTCATGGGCCTCACCCAAGTCCCAGCTCTGACCTGACTGCAGGGGAATAAAAGCAAAGATGAGATGCCGAGGAAACCCCCCAGGCGTCCAAGGCAGACGAAACCCCAGAGACCACTTTATATGAGAGACAGGATAATTCCAGATAACAGCCACCTGGACATCTGTGGCTGTGTCTAAAATCTTCCCATTGGCTGCTCCTGAATTAGCTCTCAATACTGACTTTTTTGTCAGCTCAACAAACAAGAAACAAACAAACAAACAAAACATTAGTGAAATGCATGTAGTTAAAATAATAATGCGAGGATTTCTAAGCCAGTATCTTAATTTCCACTTGAATAGCAAAAGCTTGATTTTTCAAAGAGGCAAATCTTTCCATTACTCAGACTCCAAAAGGTTAGTATATCTATACATTTGTTACTAGGTGCGGGACTTTTTCAAACCACACAGACGAACCCTCAGTAGATATTCTGCTTTCGAACCCACAGAAGATAATTGTTTTAAATGTCCTACAATTAGCATTGTCTGCACCTTTGTTCCTGCACACCAAAAAAACAAAAAAACAAAAAAACAAAAAAAAGGCATATCCCATAAAATGAGAAAAAAAAATTATAACCACAAGAAGATAAGATTCCAGTAAATAAATTGTGCCTATAAACATTTTGGCTAACTGTTCCAGGGCTTAACATCTTCATTAATTGGAAACACTTTGCACAACATTTAGCGTCAACGTATATAAATACGTAAAGTATGTAAAATTTCTGAAATTGTCGAGTTATGAATTATTCCAGTGTCTTGTAACTGAGGCTTAGCGACAGAGTTCTGATAAAGGGGATTTCGATATACGTTTTCACTCGGGCACGTAGGAATACTCTGCCACCTATTGGCCTTCCGGGTGAAATAGATTCGATCACACCTGGTAACAAGGCTTCACCTGCCCCCTGGATGTGGAGAAGGTACCACCTCCTGGGCAAACGGCAAGCCATCTTGTCTGGTTCTCTCTGGGGCCGTCGGCCAACACTGGGCACCCCACCCCACGGAAAACGGCAGAGCTCCCTGAGATGCCACAGCCGTGGCCCCAATTCTGGGAGGTAACAGACCACTTCCCTCAGCTTCTAGAAATGGGACAAGTGTTCACAACACAGGGGCCCTGGGCTGCTAAACACAGACCTGCAGACCCCACCTCGACGCAACTGAGGCCAGCTGAGTTAATCTCTTGCTCTCTGCCCCCGTCCTGAGCGTATCAGAAAAAGACGCCACCCTAGGTGTGTGGAGCACAAATACAGCAGAGAAATATAGCAAAGCAGTTTCGCTGACCCCTTGGACTGGCCCAGGGAATTCTGCAAATGTGCAAGAGTTCGCCTCAACCAAGCTTCTTGACCTGGAATTTCCTGAATTCCTCGGAATGCGACTAACATAGTCAGGATGGAAACATCTAGGGCCAAGTGATGATTCCTGATGTTCTTTTTTCACTTGCTAAATGGCTTCGACTACTAAATTTTATTTTCCCACAAAGGGATGAATCAAGTCATCCGGATTACCTCTGTTTTTAGCAGTGACGTGACACAGGTAGCACTACGTGTAGACAGTTGACAAACTCTGATTGGATCTGTCTGCCTCCTCCATCTGCCCCCCCCCCCTCACAGGGCGGCCATGTCTTCCTACTCCCATGGCCTCTCAACCAAGTTTCTCTGATTCCAGCCTCATACCCCTACCCTGAGACCATCCACCCATTCCCTAACTGACTTCCCGTGTGCTTCCTCCAAGTGGCATGTCTGAGTCCCTCATTCCGTTCTTTCAAATTCCTCAGAAGCCCCACCCCCTATCAAAGGAACCTCACCTCTTTGTTATGGAATGAATATCTGACCTAAGATTCTACCTTCCTCTTCTCTGTTCTTTTCCACCCATCCCTGATCAGCCCCATCCACAGTGGGAGTGGTATGTGTGTGGGGGTGGGGGGGAGCGGGGGAGGGAGATTAGAGCCTTTAGAACTGACAGAGCAGGAATGCTAAAAGAAAACAAATATTGGGACGCCTGGGTGGCTCAGTCAGTTAAGCATCTGCCTTCGGCTCAGGTCATGATCTTGTGGCTTGGGAATTTGAGCCCCACGTTGGGCTCTGCACTGAGGGTACAGAACCTGCTTGGGATTCTCCCTCTTGCCCTCTCTCTCTGCCCTTCTCCCGCTCTTGCTTTCTCTCTCTCTCTCTAAAAATAAATAAATACACTTTAAGAAAATAAAGAAAAATTTAAAAAGAAAAATAAATTAAAAAAGAAAATGAATATTAAAATTTTCAAGGGGAGTTGGGTTTGTAAAGACTCTTTCAAAGCCCACTCACAGAGTCAATAAAACAAGAGAAAAGTAGATACGCGGTGAATCAATCCATGGTGTTAGCATCGTAATGGGAGGGGTCAGCTGGCATGTAATTCAGAAAGTTTCAGGACCTACCTAGTAAAATGATCTTTATCATGTTGGGTCTCTGTTTTTTTTTTTTTTAAACACAGTTTTAAAGTTCTAATACTACCACCCTAACTTTATTTAACTAACTTCTTTTTTTTTTTTTTTTTTAAGTTTATTTATTTTTGAGACAGAGAGAGAGACAGAGCATGAACGGGGGAGGGGCAGAGAGAGAGGGAGACACAGAATCGGAAGCAGGCTCCAGGCTCTGAGCCGTCAGCCCAGAGCCCGACGCGGGGCTCGAACTCACGGACCGAGAGATCGTGACCCGAGCCGAAGTCGGACGCTCCACCGACTGAGCCACCCAGGCGCCCCTATTTAACTAACTTCTAAACATGTAAAATAAAGTTTGCACTACCGTTTTGCTACGGAGAAGTTTACAGGAAGATCAAAGTATTTCCAAATGTACTACAGAGAATTATTTATGTCTTCCAAAAGATTATATCCCTGTGCAGTTTCATATGATAAGGACCTGGATTAACTTTGTTCTACAAAGAAGGAAAGCCTGATGTATTATACGCGTCTCTATTGCCTCCTTAAGTGGAGTCAAAAGAACAAAGCATTTTCCAGAAGGAATGAAGTATCTGTCCTCAGTGCCGCCTAGAGATCAAAAGCGTGTTTTCGCAGTTTTATTGGCAATCTTCTGAGGCCTTCCACTAATATTTTGTTTCATGAATGCTGAGTGCTGGAGGCTGGAAAATCCTACCGTAAACAAGTGAACGGCTGTCAGTCATGATTTCTGAAAACCATTACCGAACACCAATAATAAGAACATTTTCGGTTTCTCCTAGTTTGTAGGACTGGTCTCAGTTTGTTTAGAAGTAAATCTCTCAAACTATTCCCTGCTCTACTTTACTGAAAGGTAAAAAAACAAAACAAAAACAAAAACAAACCACACCGTAGTCAAGTGACAGGCTATTGTTTAGGTGAGAAAATGTACAAATCAAACTTCATTAGTGGATGAATTTCTTGGGGCCGCTGTAAGCAGGCACCACAAACTGAGTGGCGGAAACAACAGAAATGCCCTGTCTCTGAGTTCTGGAGGCTGGAAGTGTCAGGCCAAGGTTTCAGCAGGGCTGGTTCCTGCAGAGGGCCTCCGGGGAGAATCTGCTCCAGATCTCTTTCCTAGCTGCTGGTGGTTTGGGCGATCTTTGGCGTTCTTTGGCGTGGGCACACGTCAACTTCGGTCTCTGTCTTCAACCTCACGTGGTGTTCTCCCTGTTTGCAGGTCTGCGTCCAAATTTCCCCCTTGGTGGCAGGACACCAGTCGTGTTCAAATAAAGGCCCACCCGAAGGACCCCCTGAAGTACATCTGCCATGGCCCCAAGTAAGGTCACATTCTGAGGCGTTGGGGGTTAAGACTTCAACATACGAATTTTGGGAGGACACAATTCGACTCATAAAAACCAGGGAACTCTTCTTAAGGGCACGCCTAATTTTTACAAAATAGAGAATAATCTTACAGCTGTTGGCTTCCTTATGACGCTTGCCCCTCCTCTGGTCTTGGAGGCCCATTTATCTCTGAATCATCCCTGAAAGCACAGGGCCAGGCAGGGAAGCCTGCAGGGGCAGAAGGTTTAACCTCTCAGTCTGCTTCACCCAGGCAGCTCAGGAGGCAAGGATCCTTGTACTTCTTGGACCTGCTGTTTCATGGGGCTCTGCTCTCGCTTGGTGAGGCCACCAACATGTCCGAACCAGTCTTGCCTCATGCCGGTGGCCGTCTCTTTATTTCCAGGTCTTTGAAAAAAACGGAAAAAGGGCTCAGTCTTGAACCAGGCGATTGTAAACTTACATTAAATGCGCAGGGGAAAATATTTCTTCGGGGTAACTCCGCCCAAAATGGAAATTCCTCAAGTACATGGGTGTCCTTATTTGCCGGGGTGACGTGAATCCTCTTTTCCCCCGGCATCCTTCTTAATTTGATAGGATAAGCCCTACTACGATTTTAGTTTTAAGGATGCCAGTTTTCTTTCTTCCCTGGAGCGACTTTTCTGTCTCTCTCCTGAACACAACGGGACCTTGTAACTCTCCAGAGTTTCTCTTACTAAACTACAATGTTTTCTAGCTACACTCCCTCCTCCAACAGGAGCCACCTGCGTGTCTCTTGGTAACCATTTGATGACCCAGGAGTCACCATCTCGCTCCTCCTAGTTCCTCTCAGCCTGTGAGGGTGACCACCTGTCTCAACCCAGGCTGCCTAGGACTGTCCCATTTTCAGCCTTGAAAGTCCCGTGTCCTGGGAACCCCTGAGTCTGAGGCAAATCTGGACGGTCCGTCTCCTACCGCTGATTTACTCTTCGTATAGTTTAGTCCATAAATAGCTTAAATCTTCTAGACTTGTAGCTAAAGAAGAATTTAAGTGGATAAACAAACAAATGAACTCCGCAGCAAGCTAACTAGATCCTCCTTGTAGTTTTTCTGGAACAATAGGGAACAAAAATAATGTTCTAGTTTCATCCTACCTCGACTTCACCAGAACTTCAGTCCTGATTCTTCAACTTTCCTCTGCCTGTCTTCCCTTATGTCAGCCCCAAGCGTGTTCAAATCCACACTGCTATACTTACCCAGATCGCCGAAGTCTCCGCTCCACAGGAGCTCACCTGTTCCTTCTGTTCTCAGGAGAAAGCCAAGAGCCATTTTTGACAGTTTCCTTTCTTGTCTCCTTATCAGCCACCACCTCGCACCGAATCTTCTTCTCATACCAACAATAACTCACATTGTGTGCCACTACCTGGGTTACAAAGTGCTCTTGTAAACCCCTTTATCAGGGCTTCGTAGCTACCCAGGTCAGTGGGGGTGCTGAGGAGTACAGGCTTTATTTTACAGATGCAAAAGCCAACTCAGTGATGTCAAGTGACTTGCCAAGGCCACCCCATGGGTAAGTGGAAAATTCTGCCACTTGAACTTCGATTCCCTTCTCCAAAACAGGACTTCCTTTGACAAGAGTCGGGTAGGTGCTCTGCCACATTCCCAGCTGGTTCCTTAGTCTCTAGGCTACATCCGTTCAAGGGGTCCTACACACTGGAACCAGACTCCTTCTTGGGGCTCAACATGTCCCTTCTCTGTTATAAACCTCTAGCCCTTCCTCCACACGCAGAAGCCCCAAATTTCTGACGTCCAAACTCTTTCAAGAGCTTCCCCCCATCTTCTCTGTGTGGCCTCGCCCATTCTGACTCTGAAACGTGAACTCTCCATCCGTGCCTGCCTCAGCCGCCTTTGGAGTGTCTCCTTTGGGAGGGTCACATCCATCCCCAATGTCAAGCATATGCTTTCCTTTTTCCTAAACTGCCCAGCCCCTCCTCTGAACAACCCAATCCTTCTAGTTCAATAAATGTCCACTTCTTCCCAAGGTCTCACCCAACGACATTTCTTTCCACCTTCAACCAAGTCCTGTAACATTCCTGTAGATACACACAGGGACATCCACTCCTGTCCCTTCCAGGGCATGTTTATCTGCAGAGCGACAACTACATTCCCCAGGCTCACAGACAGCTCAGGTTCTTTCGGTTGGTGAGCTCTGTCCTGCCAGGCAGCTGTGCCCAGGGGTGATGTGTATGTGAGCACCGAGGAGCATCCAGGGTGGGGACGTGAATCTGGGTCAACTGACAGACATGATGGCAGGAATGAGGTTTCTTCTAGAACCATTTAGGGTGTGGGTGGGTTTCTCCTGGCGTGTGTAGGGGCATGGTTCTCTGAACCTCTTAAAATGTCCACGAAACTTCCAACTACCATGGAGCTTATGTTGGTAAAATTAGCTAGACTGAACTCTGGTCCATAGCCAAGAACTTTGGGGCATGCGCTACGAGGCTGCCTTCGTTTTGGTGCTCTGTCAAACGCGACCTTACATCTTGACTCGCTCACACAAATCTTTTGTTGGGCAGATGCCACTCCAGTCCGCAGAAGATGATTGTAGCTCCTTCTGCCCTCACATCCACAAGAAGGAACGTTAGAATCATCCCATGCCAAGCATGTTATTGGGTCACAGGGTCTGGGCAGAGATTTTGGAGAATGAAAGGGTAAACACTAGGGAATCAACCTGGAGTACTCTCTCAGGAATCCCCATTTTAGTTCCTTCCTTGGATTCCCTTCTAAGCTCTCCACCTTGCCTATCCATGTGGCAGGAGAGCGAGAAGGATTGGGGGGATGACTTCCAATTTGTAGAGGTTTCCAGAATAAGAAAGAGCCACTTAGGATATGGAGTAGGACCCAGATGAGAGGCTACCTAAGGGAGGTCATATGACCTGCTTCTCCCAAGGCAGAAGTTCTCCTGGGTCACCTTTAGCCAGGTTTAATTCATCATGAAGAGAACTCCCTGAGAGAAATTTACCCCCAAAGACCTGAACATAACACACCCCAGAGATTTCCCCTGCTTATCTTCTCAGTGCATCTCTCTCTCTCTCTCTCTCTCTCTCTCTCTCTCTCTCTCTCTGAAGACCTCACAGGATTGTAAAATGCAGAGAAAAGAGTCAAGCATTTGGATATTCTGTCCCTGGTCACCCACCATCATAAGTAATATAAGTAGCCCTTGCCTCTCCAACTAGAATATAAACCACCAAAGGACAGGCAGTATGTCTTGGCTTCACTCATATCACCTTCTACTATCCACTAATTGTCTAAATACTTGTTGAATAAAGGTTTGAAAGACTTTACGCCTTGACAAAATTCTCCTGGAGTCGCTTTTTATTTATCACCTGCTGAGAAGACCCCTCCCAGACTTATGCACTGCAGAGATCTGAAAATTCAATGTATTCCATCTTTATGCCGTCTCATGCCTATAAGAACTATGTCACAAGATCCCATATACACAAAGTTTTGCATATAGCTTGTGGAATTGCCAAGATTCCAACATAAAAAGAAAAACTAAAACCGGGATTGTTTTTTTAGTTATAAAAACAGCAAAAAGAAATCCAAACCAGGGGCACCTGTGTGGCTCAGTCTGTGTGGCTAAGCATCTGACTTCGGCTCAGGTCATGATCTTGGGGTTGTAAGTTTGAGTCCCACATTGGGCTCTGTGCTGGCAGCTCAGAGCCTGGAGCCTGCTTCGGATCCTGTTTCTCCCTCTCTGCCCCTCCCCTGCTTGCCCTTTCTCTCTCTTTCAAAAATAAACATTTAAAAAATTAAAAAAAAAGAAATCCAAACCACATATTAATAATCGATGGGCAAACAGAACTTTTTTGAATGAACTCTATCAGAGCCAAAAAGAAAATACTCGCATAAATTCTTTGTTATTTTACAGCTTCGACTTAATTAAGATCATGTAATTACTACACATTTATGAATTACTATTAATTCCTTTGATGACTGTGCATGAAAATACTATCACAACAAAAGCCATCTTGTTATACTAGCCCACTGGCTAATAACTTCCATGGAATGTTTCAGAGACACGGGACATGTTAAATGAGTCCAGAACAAAGACTCCATATTCCTGAGTGTTGGATTCCCTTGTAGCTCCATGTGCTGAGGCAAATCCGCTCCATGTCATAGAAAACTACTTCTCTAAATCACTTGTGCTGTGCTAATTGATCTTTTAATTGGTTCAGTCAACACTCTAGTCTCTGCGCACAACACGCTCTAATTGCTACAAGCAGCTATAGCAGCCCTCAGATCAGGGAGAGGAAGGGAGCATCCAATCGAGTGCCGCTTCCAACAGTCTCTGGCGAGAAGCGGGTTGGTCTACACCAGCATGCTGAGACGCTTGCATAAATGAACACAAAAACTGTCTTTTCCCGTCGTGGCAAGAATGTATGTGGAAAGGCACGCTAGTAACCATTTCACGATGTGTATGTACCTCAAACCATCAGGCTGCACACCTTAAAGGTACGTCATTTTTATAAAGAAAATACAGACAGACAGACAGACCTCAAAGGGGGCAGGGGAAACGGTACAGCTGAGTTTCCCGACTTGGAAAGTGTTAGAAACACTCTCTGTGCTACAAAAGAGCTCGTGTCAGTCCTGCCTTTTCCCATCCTCTTCTCCAAAGTATCTGTTTGGGCTTTTTATTTTATTTGTTGTTCTGAAGACACATTTCTAAATTTACAATGGGTAAGAAGAGGAAAATTGCATGTTTTTCATAGCAAACTTCCTTGCGGTGAGAGAGAAGAGAAATATAGAATTTTGTAAATGCTCACATTCGGCAGATGAAGAAATTGAGATTTGAGGGCCCACAGCTCATCCGGGAAGGAACACGGGCTAGGATACCAGTCTCGTGAATTCCCACAAAGCACGAAGGAGCACAGTCTGCTGCCTATTGTATAGGAAGGAGGGAAAATAGGAAAACATATGTAAATCAGCTTATTTTTACAGAAAGAAACACAGGAAGGAGAAGCCAGGAAACCATAAAGAAGGGTTACTTACAAAGGGAGGAAGGTGAGAGAAAGGAAGGCGTACAAGAGGCAGTGATCTGTTCTGAGTAAATCTCCTGGTATATTTTACTTTTGAACACCTGTTAAGGGTCTGAATGCTCAAAAAATAAAATAAACTAGAATAGAATCAGTCCCAGTGGAGAGGAGAACAAAAGCTGAAATCGAAAGCAAACTGAAAACAAAAAAATGAAGGTAATTTTAAGTGAATGCCACACCGTGACAAAAAGGGAGATAGGAGAAAGTGAGAAATTGGTAATGAAAAAAAGGAAAGAGGCGGGAGGAAGTCCAAGGAATGCGTAAGTGCAGCATGTGATTACAGAACCTCCGTTCTGGCTATGATGGATGCCAGCAGAGTGGCAAACAAACCCTGACCACTTTTTAGGAGGTTGGTTTCCTGCAGCGGAATTCTGCAACTCCGTACCTATTCTAGATCACAATTAAAGGATGGAGCAGAAGTGTAAGTGTGCAGGTGTCGACGGGAGCCAGGGTTCTCACGGTGGAAAAAGGAATAGACGACTATGTCATTGGAGAAGGCAAGAGAGAACTCTGTGGGGATAGATTCGAATCAGGGGGATTGGCATGAACTGATTACTTCCATAATCTGTGTGCCATGTAGGTATATTTGCATGTCTATTTCCTTGCACATGCACTTATGCACATGTCTTTCCTAACTCCGTCCCCTGGAAAGGCTCAGAAACAGACACCTCAGTAGCAATGAGCACATCTAGTATTCAGATTTTGACATGTAATACCATTGTCCGAATTCGTTCCCTAAAATGAACCAAGTATATTCAGAGAAGCAGCTAATCTAGGGCTGGGGCAGGAAAGGGTCCAGATGACCTGGAAAGTAAAAAAAAAAAGTGCTCAAAAAATCATGGTGACATATCTCAAGGACACAGTCACCGCTGGCCAAATCAAGGACAATTTGAACACCAGAATAATGAGGTTGAGTAGTGAACTCCTGATAAATGGGTATTCATGACACATGCTGATAATAAAGAAATAAATGGGTCAGAGAGAAGGGATGGAGCTTACTCACAGTAGAGTGACTGATAGTTGAAGAAGGGGTATAGAAAGCAGAAAATCAGCATTTTTTTAAAGTTTATTTATTTATTTTCAGAGAGAAAGAAAGAGAGACATACACAGAGTATGAGCAGGGGAGGGGCAGAGAGAGAGAGAGGGAGAGAGAGAATCCCAAACAGGCTCCACACTGTCAGCGCAGAGCCTGACTCGGGGCTCAAGCTCACAAACCATGAGATCATGACCTGAGCCGAAATCAAGAGTCGGATGCTCAGCTGACTGAGCCACGCAGGCGCCCCAGAAAATCAGCATTTTGCAATTATCATAGTAAAGACTGATCGAGCAAAAATCATCAATGGATACTAAATCTAGGGAGAACTTTTGATGAAGAACGAGATGTCTGTGTGGTCTTAAAATGTCATCTCACTATTTATTAGTTGCAAGGGAGAAAAAAAAAGCGTAACTAAATTGTGAAAATATCAAACAGCCTTTTTTTTTAAATTTTTTTTAACGTTTATTTATTTTTGAGACAGAGAGAGACAGAGCATGAACGGGGGAGGGGCAGAGAGAGAGGGAGACACAGAATCGGAAGCAGGCTCCAGGCTCTGAGCCATCAGCCCAGAGCCCGACGCGGGGCTCGAACTCACGGACCGCGAGATCGTGACCTGAGCCGAAGTCCGATGCTTAACCGACTGAGCCACCCAGGCGCCCCTCAAACAGCCTTTTAACCAGATGACCAATATTAACAGCACCAATGGGCTAGATGACCACTGACGGTCCCCACATATGGTCCCCTGAGTAGTACACAACGTCCCCTGTGCAGAATTCCAGCATGGAATGCATGCCGTGAAGCTAATCACAACGAAACATCAGAGAAACCCCAAATGAGAAATGTCCTATCAGGAGAATGGGGGTGTGGGGCGACGGTATTCTTTAAAATGTTAATGTCCTAAAACACACAAAAAAAGCCCGCAGAGACATCTCAGATTAATTAGGGAGGCTGAAGAGAGGGATCCTGCATTAGAGGGGAAATGATCTAAAGGACATTATTGGGTCAACTGACAAAATTGGAACACAGAGGGTAAATCAGATAAAACACTCTATCAATGTTAAAATTACCGAAGTTGATAACTGCACAAGAGTTATGTAAGAGACTATCCCTGTTCTTAGGAAAGAGCACACGATGCAGGAAAGGGCCACAACGTATGTAACTTACCCTCCAATAGTTCAGAAAAAAGGGCATGTGTGTGTGCATATGGGTATGTGTGCGTTTATCTGTGTGTGGAGAGAGAACTCAAATAATAAAGCAAGTGGGGCAAACTGTGTATAGGAAGGGGTGTATGTGTGCTCTCTGTATTATCTTTATTTCCGCAACTTGACTTCCAGTTTGAAATTACTTTCGAATAGTCCGGGGATCATATTCTCGTGCAAATTGAGAGCATCTATAAACGGCTGCAGTGAAACAGCACAGCGATCCTGAGCACCCTTGTTAATAAATACCCGTCTATTGATACATCATTTCTGCGATGTTTTAGGCCATATTTTGGCCCTCCACCAGAGCTTTGATTTCCGAACCTTGTTTTCTAATGGACTGCCTCAGAATCCCCTGGGATGCTTGTTAACTGTGCGATTTCTGGGGACCCACTCCCCAGAATCTGATACACAAGGTCTGAAGTGGGCGTAGGCATCTCCACTTTTCAAACACTGGGAAGAGAACCATTCGTGCCTGCTTGTATTTATGGGCAACCTGTTCTTTAAATTGTAACCTCTTCTTTGTCTTTGCGAAGGAGCATCTCTGCGGAGTCCTTCCCTCACACGCACGCTCTGTGCTGGGTCCTTTATCCAGAAGGTCCCCTCCCGGACCCCTCCTGGGTCCCCTACCTGAGCTCTGGCAATGCGGCCAGTAAAACCGGGGTTCAGGACATCTTGCCCCCAGCATCTCCACGCCAGTGTCCCTGCTCTACCTGGGTTAGAGCCACGTGGATCCCTTCTGTCCCACCGCAGCTCCTAATTACCTCGGGATCAAATCTGAGCTGTGATCATAAGCTCCGAGCTTCAGTAAGTAAACTAGCTTCACCGGGAGCCCTTGTCATCCATCCAGGAGTATGTAAGAACATTCTGAGTGTGACAGATCACCTTTCCTGTTTGTCCTTTCTTTTTTTTTTTTTTTTTTTTATCAGACCATCTCTACGTGTTGGAGATGCTACCGCGGTTTCATCTTGGCGATTTGTTCATCTCATCACATTTATCGGAAACATCCGTCAAGTATGAGGTAAAGACAGTTTCGCAAAGGGGAGTATCACCTCACCTTGCAATCTTCCCTCGAACTGCCTCCTGGGCTTGCTTGATAAACAGTGCTGCTCTACAATGCAAAATAACGTTGATGTGTTTTTCCTCCCCACCAAACAGCTCTTGGCCATTCTCAAAAAAAAAAAAAGTGTTATTTTCTTTATTTGAACTTTTCATGAATTGGTTAAGTCCTAGGCTTGTGTGATTTCACTCCCAGTGTCTCTAAATTTGGTCCCGAAAGGAAGGCAGGAGCATCCAAGGAAAGCACGAGCCAAATGCCATCACTGTTGGCTGTGTTGATGGCATGTTCCTCACAGGTGTCTCCTGCAGCTTGGCCTGAGAGTGACTGAACTTCTGGTCTTGACAGTGAAGAAGTTTTCAGCTAACCCTAATCCGGGAAAGGGGAACAGGTTGGTGGAGAAGAAGAGAGACAGAAAGGAAATTTCCTGATTCGTGCATACATTTGTTATCTAAATACTTGCTTATTTATTTTTATTAATGGTCACTTATTTTTGAGAGAGAGACAGACAGAGCGAGAGTCAGGTAGGGACAGAGAGCGAGGGAGACGCAGAATCAAAGGAGGCTCCAGGCTCTGAGCTGTCAGCACAGAGTCCCACGCGGGGCTCGAACTCACAAACCATGAGATCGTGACCTGAGCTGAGGTGGGACGCCCAACCGACTGAGCCACCCAGGTGCCCCTAAATAATTCCTTAAAAAACAAAATAGAAGACTCCGTTTCTTACTTGAGATCTCAGAGTCCCTCAGAATTGGCAAAAATTCAACGTGCCCGTGCTTCCTGCATGAACACCCAACAGCTCTTCCCCCCAGGCTCCGGGGTGACTTGGACTTAACCTCCTTCATTCCCCGGGAACTCGTGAGAAACGCCAGTCTTCAGGTCCCACCCCAGACCTACTGAATCAGGAATTCTGGGGACAGGATCCAGCCGTCCGGGCTTCCAGAAGCCCTCTAGGGAGTTCTGGCATCACTAACGTGTGAGAACCACTGGCTATGACCTATCATCCACCTGCTGGAAACTGAAGGGTTGATACTTGCTTCAGACATCCTTTGGTTGATGTGAAATCGGATAGGAAAAGAGAGTTTGCATTAATTTTCTAAAGCTTCCCAAGTCAAAGAATGCATTTAATTATCCAACTGAAGTTGCAAAGCCCGTCTTCATTCCTATTTTCAAGTAGATTATTATGGCCAATACTTGCCACGTTTTTTTATTGGCTGGGGGCAGTTACAGAATTAGTCACTTCTTGGGAGCTTCCAGACTAGGCGTCGTTGAGTCTGTGGGGTTTCTAGAGGGGACTCATGGGCATCTCTGAAGGAGGAAGAGAACCCGTCCATCTGAAGAACTGGGGTCTCACCCCACACCTACCCTCTAGCCAGCAGCTCTAGGCAACAGTGTCCAAAACACTACATGCATTTCACCCACTTGCTCTCAGAATAACACCTTTAGTGAAGTACAGTGTTTTCTCCGTGTTGAAGATGAGGAAACCAAGGCGCTGGTAAACTGACCTTGCTCACTCACCCAGCTGATAAGTGGAGAATCCAGAATTGAAAGCTAGATGGTTTCAGCCAGGGCTCCTGTTGGGCTGTTCACTCACATCTGAAGATTCCATCGGAAGGAAGGGTTCACTGGCTCAAGATACATGAAAACCACTCTGCTAAATGGGGCTGGAAGTGACAGGCGTAGACTAGAAATTTGAGGAAAAGCCCCAAGAGAACATGCCGTGCGCGTGTCGCACACACAGGCCCACGCTTGCCCACATAGGCACACGCGTGCACGTGAACACACGCACTCTCCCCACAGGGATCACCATGGCGGAAAAGCCCTCCGTTAGAGACTCACGTCTGTTCATCACGGCCTTCTCTTCATCTAAAGTGCCAATATCCACCCCCACCCCTTGTCAGATCACAGCACTGATCAGTGCACGCGGCTCCCGTGAATAAGATGATCAGATCCGTTTCGTTGTCCATTCTGTCCGGAACAAGGAGCGTAAAGGTGGGAACACAGAAGGAAGCTGTGAGGAGGCTAAGTTTCATCACCTCGAGTGATGCTCAGACTTGTCTGAGGGTATCTGGCATAATTGAGGGCAGCTGTGTAAACGTGATTCGAATGCAAGGCCCAGGAACGTTCTGGAAAAACAAAAACATGCGCTAGTGGAACACAAAGCCAAGCAGACAAGGCTGGCTTGACCCAGGGCCCGAGTCATCATCTGCGTGTAGCGTGCTGTTTTCACCAACAGCTCTGAAGGACAATCCACAGGCAGGCTGCGTGCCTCAGTAAACCTCAAACAGCATGGACCATGTAACAACAAAGGGGGCAGGAACATGTCTGCACTTCAGAAGGCTCCTTGAGGGGAGAAGGCTCCAGAAACACAGTAACTTCCATACCAGAGGGCTTGGTACTGTCGTTGGGGTGCCAGCCTGCCACGCGGTCACAGAGTGAGGGTCCCACTGCACGCTGGTGTCTAGAAGAGTCAACTGTGCCCAGGGAAAGTGGCAGGCGTGAGCAAGAGGCATTTGACCGGTGTATCTGGGAACACCACCATTCACTTGGAAATACCTGGGAGGCGGGTATTGGCAGGGGACTAAGGACCAGAGCACCGGGAATTCTCACCTGTGGTGGGCGGCAGTGATAGCAAAATACGGACTTTTACTATTGTCATGGGTTGACTTGTGCTCTCCCAAATCCATATCTTGAAACCCTAACCCCCCCGAGGACCTTAGAACGTGACCTTCTTTGGAAATAGGGTCGCCGCGGACATCATCAGTTAAGATGGTGTCACACTCGAGTAGGATGGACCCTGATCCAATATGACGTATGTCCTTATAAAAGGGGAAAATTTGGACGCAGACAGGAACACAGGGAGAATACACGAGAGGCTGAAGTGACACGCCTACAAAGCAGATTGCCAGCAACCCACCAGAGCCTAGAGGGCAGGCATGGGACACACTCTTTGTCACAGCCGCTGAAGGATTCAATCCCACCGACACCTTGGTCTTGGACTTGCACGCTCCGGAAGGGTGAGACGATACATTTCACTTATTTTAGCCGCACAGTGTGAGGGACTTTGTTACAGCAGCGCTGGGAAAGCCATCCAAACAGAGTATAGCCCTCAGACCGACGTGACCTGGCTCGACCACGTTGGCAACTACAAGCCCTCTTTGGAAACTGAGCCTCCTCAAACTCTTCACCGGGGCCCTGATCCTGACACAGGAGCGAAGAGTCAACCAAGGAATTCCTGCCGGGGAGAAAAGTGAGTTTTCTGTTTTCCCCAGCATGAGACAGCCCCACTGTCAGGAGAGGTGCTATAACCCAGTCTTGAAGAGCTGGGGTTTTGTTCTGTTGAGCTGGGTCTTTGCTCTGAGAACGCATATTTTATTCTTCCCTTACATGCGAAACATTGTCAGTGCTTCTGTGCTCATTCCTCTTCGACTTAGACTGTAAACTTCTTAGTCACAGCTGTATCCCTCTTTATAAGTTCATTACGTGATAGGGGCTCAAAGACTGTATTATTGACGATGTTGATGAGATGCTGGGAGTAGCCGTGTTTTCAGGTGTTGTCACGTCCCTGTGGGAGTCAGGGAGGGTACTGACACCTTGTCATTTTCTCTTGGAAGATGCTTCCGTCTCCTTACTCAGCTTCCAAAGCCATTCATAAAATGTATGATCAGAGCTCAACGCAGTATTTGTTGAAATGAGACATTTAAAATACCTTGTATCAAGGTGCCTGGGCGGTTTAGTCAGTTAAGCACCTGACTCTTGGTTTGGGCTCAGTTCATGATCTCACTGTTGGTGAGTTCAAGCCCCACGTGGGGCTCTGTGCTGGCAGCACAGAGCCTGTTTGGGGTTCTCTCTTTCTCTGTCTCTCTGTCTCTGTCTCTGTCTCTGTCTCTCTCTCCTCCTCTACCTCCTGCTCCCTCTGCCACTTCCTCCACTCACGCTGGGTCTGTCTCTCTCAAAATAAATAAATAAACTTAAAAAAATACCTCGTATCAAATAGAAATAGGAAAACCTCTAATTTAGTCACCGGAAGACTTGCTGGTCTTAGAACTAGGGTTTAACTACTTTTCGGTGTGTGAGAAAATTGTACAATCTCATCTCTTACCATGTAAGTTTCACTAGCATATTAGAGAATGTTTTTCCAATTTCCAAAACTTATGTAACCAAGAATTTACTTGGTGTCTTTTGCACGCCAAGCCATGTGTAATGGAGAATAAAGAAATCCAATACATGGTTTCCTCTCTAAAGGACCTTTTTTGGTAAGCAGGGTGAGATCTTAGACAAGAGGCAACAATGGCTGAATAAGGCAAGGTGTGGAATTTTGCAAGACTCAGAACTCAAAGGAAGCATGTGATCCTTGGAGACAAGAGAACCCAAAGCGACCTCACAAAACCAGTCTTGTTTTGGCTGCAGATTCAGTTTGGCTCAAACAAGTCCTCTTGCCTTCGGGTTTCTAGCTCAGTAAAGGGAAAATGTCACTGATACTCCAAAGTGCACACTTGGGAAATGCCCCAAAATATCTTTAAAACATGTGCATTTGTTTGGTGGTGAGCAAATGTCAGGTAAGCTGTGACAAAACTTTTCCTGACCGCGCGGACATCTGTTGGCTTTGCTCCCTCGGCACCTGACTCCGTCTGCTAGGGGCGCCTTACAAGTGTGGGACTGGGGGGTTCAGGCAACATGTTTTGCTCTGGGTTGTGAAGGCTGCAAAGTCCATCATGGTGCCGGCAGATTCAGCATCTGGTGGGGGCCCTCTTCCCGCTTTGTAGGTGGCCACCTTTGTGCTGTGTCCTTGCATGGCAGGGAGAGAGATGATCTCTCTAGTGTATCTTACAAGGCTACTAACCTCAAGGGTTTCATCCTCATGACCTAATCACTACCCAAGTCCCCCACCTCCTAATGCCATCACATTGGGGATTAGGGCCTCAGCTTATGAATTTTAGAGGGAGACAAAGTTCCAGCCTATAGCAGCATGCATTTCGCTGGCTGCTGTTGTTGTTATAACGCACCGAGTTTTCTTTGCACACCACCTTTTGCCCACCGGCAGACCAAGCACGATGGCTGAAATTGACCCCCCTTCTCCTGGCTGTCATGTGGGTCCCTGACAGCAGCCCGGCCACGCCTTAGCGATGCCCACAGTGATGTGTGTAAGAACCGGCCGAGTTTCGGGGCACCCGGGTGGCTCAGTCGGTTCAACGTCCGACTTCGACTCAGGTCATGATCTCCCGGTTCACGAGTTCGAGCTCCTTGTCAGGCTCTGAGCTGTCAGCACAGAACCTGCTTTGGATTCCGGGTCTCCCTCCCTCTCTGCCCCTCCCCCACTCATGCCCGGTCTCGCTCTGTCTCTCAAAAATGAATAAATGTTAAAATTTTTTTTTAAATTAAAAAATAAAAAGAACTGGCAGAGTTTCATCTGCAGTGGAGCCAAGACTTTTTTTTTGGAAGGTGCAATACTGTCTAGCAGGTATTCACATGATTTTTTTCATCTGCCAGTCAATTTATAATAAAGTATTGATCAACTAGGGAAGTATGAATTATGTAACATATTAAAAATTAAATTCATATAATAATATTCAAAAATATAATATCGATGACTTGGGAAGCTTTAAAGAAGCACTTTAGAAATGCTTTGATGAAGAAACAAAACAAACAAGCAAAGAGAATAAGAGAGAGAGAGCGAGAGGCAAACCAAGAAACAGGCTCTTAACTATAGAAAACCAACTGGTGGTTGCCAGAGGGAAGGTGGGTGGGGGGATGGGGATTAAGGGTTGCACTTGTCGTGATGAGCACAGGCTGTCATGTAGAGTGTTGACTCACTATATTGTTCACCTGAAACTAATAAAACACTGTGTCTTAACTATACTGGAATTAAAATAAAGCCCCAATTAAAGAAAATGAAGGCAGAAATGTTTTGAGTGTAGTGCTTTATCAAGAGAATTATAAAGATTTTATTTCTAGTACATTGTCTGAAGTACCTCTTAAGTCACAAAGCTATCTCAGCTCTGGGGCGCCTGGGTGGCTCAGTCAGTTAAGTGTCTGACTTCAGCTCAGGTCATGATCTCACATCTCGTGAGTTCGAGCCCCGCATCAGGCTCTGTGCTGACAGCTCAGAGCCTGCTTCGGATTCTGTGTGTGTGTGTCTCTCTCTCTGTTCCTCCCCTGCTCATTCTCTCTCTCTCTCTCTCTCTCTCTCTCTCAAAAATAAATAAAGCTTAAAAAAAGCCATTTCAGCTCTTTCAGAGGGTCACTTAAAAGTTTGAATGAATGGAATTATCAAGAGGTGTGTGTATGTATCTCCTACATATGGAAAACACTGGAAGTTCCTTCTATACCAACTGCCCAATCATTGAAATACTTTGAAAGATGTTTCAAGCTTCATTTTATTTTATAAAATACTGTATTTAAATATAACAAACATAAAAGGTCAAAACTACATTAAAGCTGCAAATGTCAGTATTTCAGTATTTTTTTTTCCCTCAAAACCCAGGAACCCCTCTATCTCCATTTATTTTACTTGGACTATAAGATCTATTTCTTATATGTAAAGAGCTACAAGTAATATTAACAATGATTCCATGACTTCACTGTCAGTACATGATTAGAAATTACCAGCCATCTCTCTACCCTCCTAGCCTCATAAGTATGAAATGTGATAAGTTCCATAAATCCTCTGGGAGAAAATTGCACTTTTGAGAAAGTTAAATTATATATTTAAAAATCAGGACTACATGATCATGTTGTAAATGTGACTGCTTTCGTTATGTTGAAAGCATTGCTATTTGTTGATAAATGAAGGAAAAGCTAATGCTATGCCCGGCTTAGGGGAAAAAAAGAAAAGACCCCATGTGATGCCTACTGAAAATAAATTATCGCCGCACTGCCAGACTTCCCCTCTATCAAGCCCTTGGGACTGGGACCATTTTTAAAGGCTCTGGAGTGACCAGAACATTAGCTAATTTCAAAGAGTACAAAAGGAAACACTATCTATGAATTCCAATAAGTATTGTCTCCGAAGATGACTTCTCAGAACTACGGAGTGCTTTATAGAGATTTTAGCTGGGATGATGGTGCTTGTAAGTAATCTTGCCCCAAAGCAGTTCATTTTCAAGAATACACTTACATCACTAATTGTTCTCACTTAGAGAGCTATTTAGTGCTCCCTGGTCCTCCTGCCCGCCCCCCCCGCCTCCCCCCTCCCCCCTCCCCTCCCAGTGTCCGTCCATCCTGTCTTCTAATAAGAAGGCTCTGCTCAGGCAGGCAGCCGTAAAAGGCAGCCCTGCCCTCCCATCTCCCGAATGGGGACAGGGAGCTGCAGATGGGCCTCTGGGCAATAAAGGGTTCTTTCTTAGTGAAAAACAAGATTGACTAAGACGTTGTGGTCAATCTCTGGGAGCGTAGGCAGAGCATCTTAAAAAAAATGTCCAATAACAATTTAATACAAATATAAATGGTAGCAACTTCTCTAGCTCTAAGGCAGAATTATGAGCCACTATTCTTTAAGAAAAAAAATGAGTCGTAAAAGGAAAAAGTGAATTCTCTAAACAGACTCTCTAGCAAAAAAACATATAATAATAATAATAATAATAATAATACTTCTAAACTGCATTCAATTTTTCTACCCCGAAGAAAGGGTGGCCATTGATCTTGGAGTTTACATGCTCTCAGAGATCTTTGAGGTTGAAAATTCCCCAAGATGATTGATTTTGACCACCTCAATTGTGGCGAGAAAGGGAGAATAGTTTCTTTACTGCTTGGGGTATGCAAATGAATGTGCTTGGGAAGTATTCTCTGGCATTCAGATCTCTTCAGGGGCGCCAGGGTGGCTCAGTCGGTTAAGCATCCGACTTCTGCTCAGGTCATGATCTCGCAGTTTGTGAGTCTGAGTTCGAGCCCTGCGTCAGGCTCTGTACTGACAGCCCAGAGCCTGGAGCCTGCTTGGGTGGATTCTGTGCCTCTGTCTCTCTCTGCCCCTCTCCAGCTTATGCTCTGTCTCTGTCTCTGTCTCTCTCAAAAGCAAATAAACATTAAAAAAATTTTTAAAAAGATCTCTTCACAGACTGTCTTAAGTAATTAATATTAGACTTAAAAAACCTCAAGCTCCTTCTTAGCATTTGGAAAAATAACAAGAATTAGCGTGGTAGACTGAAACCAAGGATTTTCAAGAAATTTTTTTGCACTGAGAGAGGAGGTCATGCAAGGTATCTTGCTTGGGAGCATGGAAAGGCACTGAGCTGGTAAGAATTGAGTGTCTATTCCCTTTCTGGCCCCTTTATGTTGCATATTAACAAGTCACTTACCCTCTCTGTAGGGCAGAACTGTGCTTTGTGGGAACTGCTTTGAAAACACTGTTTTCTGAATGCCGGAAGACTGTACATTTCCCTCGCAAAGACGTATGTGAATTCACCCTGCTCTAAACTGAAGGATGCTGGCCTGTAGTGCCACACATGTGAATTCAGATAATTCTATAAACTGTATGTTGCCTAGTGATTTTCCCTTTCCTTAAGCAAATCACAACTAAAAAAGAAAGGTTGGTTGTGCATCGCCCCCTGCCAAAATAAAGAAAGTTTATTGATTCTTTTCTTTGTGTTCAGTTCTGAGATTCCAAGGGCCGGTCCCTATCCCCTGGGTCTGACCGGCCAACAGAGGAACAGTGACATAAAGCCCTGAAGATGTCCTTACTGGACAGCCAGCTTCAGTGCTAACGGTAAAGACTGGAAGCCCATGTGCTCTGGGAGTCAAGAGAGGAGACGGTACAAGGGACTGGGGTGGGCAAACACTATTCTCAGGAGACGGTTCCTTTCCATTCGGAAATCATTTGAAACTCATAGAAACAAAATTACAAAAGTTCCTTTATACCTTCACCAGATCTCCCAACCACCTACATTTTACCTCTTTTGCTTTGTCATTTTCTATCTTATGAATGATTTGAGGGTGTGTTGCAGACAAGATGGCTCCTTGCTAAGTATCTCGGCGTGTCTTTCCTAAGGAGAAGGATATTCTCTTACACAGGCTCGGTGCAATTATCAAAATCAGGAAATGATCACTGATGCAATTTGATCATGATCTAACTTGGGAGGTGATTTTTTAACTGCCTCGTCTGCATATTTGACCTTCTCCATGGTTTCTGTGCATTCAGAATAGGAGAGAAGACCTTCATTCTTAGTCTCGGAGGATGCCAAAAAGAGACAATCCAGCCTTCGAAACCTCCAGTCTAAAGGGTCTCTAATGAGATGGCATTCACCTCTCTCAAAGGAAACACGTTTTCAACTCCTCCTTTAGCTGACTCCATTTCTTAAAATTCCCTCTAAGAGCAAAACCTTAAATAGTCAAGCTTTGCCAGAAGAGTTGCCTAGCATTTTTTTCCTTTTCCCCCAGCCCCTCCCCACCAGGTCCCTCCCCTCCAAGTCTGCCCCATGTCTGACACAGAAGCCACATCAGACACACAGCCTGTCAACACATCTTCTGCCGCCTGACTCTGCACAGTGGTTGCAGGGTCAGGAGCAGACACGAAGCTTCCAACATTGAGATGATTTCATCTAACTCTCCTGCGTCTCAAGGCTCGGAGCCCGCTGCTAGTCGGACAAGGGATGAGAAGAGGCGTGAGCGCCCCTCCTGATTGACAAGCACCTTCCCCCTTTAATTTGGGTCTTGCCATTCTAAGGCTCAAAATACCTGGCACCCCAAAGGTTCGGCTGTTAATCTGGGATTCTCATTTCAAAAGGACCTTTGAGCCTTTCTATGCAGATGTTGAAATCATTGCAACATGCTCTTCCCTGACCGGGTTCAGTGTCATAAGAAAACATCACTTCCAGCAGGTTTTCATACTTAATAACAGACACATTTAGGGACTTGGCTCCCAGGATGGCCTGTTAACCAAGCACAATCATGTGATTTCTCTAATGACGCTTCTGGTCCTTCCAGAAATATGAACGGATGAACAAACTAATGACCAATTCCTGGAACATGTGCTTTTCCAGAATTTTCTCACAACCTAATACATTTTTCTTCCATTAACAAAATGCATAACATTTAACATTTTCTGGCTTAAGAAAAATAGAATAAAGAATCTGCCAAACTGGAAGCAGTGTAAAACAAAATTTCATGAGGGTTTTGCTTCTGTTTAGTTGAAAGTGAGAACTTTGGTTTAGATACTTTGCTCAAAGTTCGGTCCAAAGATCAGCAGCATCGGTATTACCTGGGAGTTGTTAAAATGCATCGTCTCGGGCCCCAGCCCAGGCCTCCCGAATCAGAATTTGGATTTCTAACAAGATGCCCTAGCGATCTGCAGCCACGTCAACATTTGAGAAGCTGCGTCATAAACAGACGGGCTGCCCAGGCAAGAATGTCTAGCAGGCTAACAGAAGTTATCGCAGAGTGGTCAAATCACGAAAACAGGGTTAATGGATGAGGTGTGTGTTTGGGGGGGCGGGGGACACAGTAAATTAAAACAGCCAGAGAAGAAGGAGTGGGGAGTGGGCAACATGGGTGAAGGGGAACGAGAGATACAGGCTTCCAGTTACAGAATGAATAAGTCACGGGAATAAAAGGCACAGCATAAGGAAAGCAATCAATGACACTGTAATAGCCTTGTCCTACGGTGACAGGTGGTGCTACACTCACGGCGAGAAGAGCATAACGTAAAGAGTTGTGAAGTCGCTATGTTGAACACCTGACATTAATGTAACGCTGGCTGCCAGCTACACTCGAGTAAAAAAAAGTTTTTCAGAAACTGAGCCTATGTTCTCCAAAGGACTAAATAATTAATATCTCACTTCACTTTTCCAGAATAGGGTTGCCAGATTTAGCAACAGGGTACTCAGTTAAATTTAAATGGCAGACCAATAATGGGTGATTTTTTAGTATGCCCCATGCATTATTTGGATGCATTTGCACTAAAAAAAAAATCGTTTGTTGTTTATCAGAAATGCAAATTTAACTGGGCATCCTATATTGTATCTCATAATGCTTTTGCAGAATTTCTAGATTTTTTTTTCTAAGTCATATAATGCTTCCATATGACTTCTTTGTAAACTGAGCCAAAGACAAAGTTACACAAGAAGATACGTCAATGCATACTGGAAATTTCCAAAATCCTTACCAGGATTTTTAGTTCTGTAAACACAATCAAAATTTTCTAAGGCAACAGCAGCCTAAAATTCTAATAACCAATTCTAATATTGTTACTTATAAATTAATCATTTTCATCAGAGCCAAAGGGGATAATCTAACTCAACATCTTTTTCAAGGTCTGACATTTTCGGTTCTTCATTTAGGTTTAGACAACGGCCAAGTCTGCCCCAAGAGTTGCATCTTTTCTTTACCTGGTGTAGTTTATAATTTGGCTGCTGGTTACAGAAGGCAGGTCCCGTTTCTGGGAACTATCATAGTTTATGGTTCTGTGGCCTCAAAATTGTGCAAGAGGAAAAGCCATCACTTACACCTGCCTGGTTTGCCTAGCTAGAAACAAGGTCCACACTGAATTGTGTCTAGTTTTTCCTTCTGTGTTCTTTTCAGAGCTAACTCTGAACTGAACAAAAAGAAGAAATATCTCAACGCAAAAAAAGCTAAGTGAAGCCGGCACTTTGCATCTGTTTCCTGGAAAATAATTTTTAAAGGCAAAAATAGCCCTTCTGAATGACATTTTTTTAATTCTATCTATTTTTTTGAGAGAGAGAGAGTGCGCATACACATGGTGGGGAAGGAGAGAGAGGGGGGGAGAGAGAGAATCCCAAGCAGGCTCCACACTGTCAGCACAGAGCTCGAACCCACAAAGCGTGATCATGACCTGAGCCGAAATCAAGAGTCAAGTGCTTAATTGACTGAGCCACCCAGGTGCCCCAAATGGCAGTTTTTCTGATAGATCCTGACGAACCTCAGTAGTAAAACAATACCCTTTCTTTCCCTAGGGATTTATTTGCATTTAGGTTTTTTTTTTCTCCTTTTCTTTCCTTTTCTTTTTTCCCTTCCTTCCTTTCTTCCTTCCTCTCTTTCTTTTATTTTCTTTCCTTCCATTCTTTTATTGTACCTGATTCACCCTATTTCTCACGCGTGCCTGGGAATGTAGCTGATCTGTTTTTTTCTTACCAGCACAGCGCAAAACCGAAACAGTTTGACTTGCCCATATCCTGGAGGCTGCACGCAACCAGATTAAAGGATTGTGATGTCCTGGGGGGAGAGGAGCCTCTCAGCTAAATTTGCAGCCCCACCCATCCCCCCCCTCCCTGCCCCCCCGTGTGTTAACTGTTACCTCTTCCCTCTGTTGAAGATGAGGGCAGAGAATCCAGGGTACCTCGGGGACCACTCCTCATTCCCACCTTTTGTCCTTACTCCAGGCTGCTCTGTGAGGAAGCCGAATGGCTTATAAAACTTATGCAGCCTGACGTTCTAAAAATTTGGCAGTTTTTCTTACAATTTTTTCCAAGACAGAAGGCAATCACCTTCTTCTGTTTTGTTTTACCCCTTAAACACAGAGCAATTAAGGTCTATGATTTACAAGGCATTCCATTTCTGAAATGTAATACTTTAATTTATTCAACAAACACCGTGTTCCAGGCACAGGCAGAGGATTCACTATTGACTCATTTCATAGTGTAACAGCCCAATCAGGTGGGTGTTATTATTGTCCCATTTGACAGATGAAGAAACAGGCCCAGAAAGGTGAAGCAGCTTGCCCAGGGTCCGGTACCCAACAAACGACAGGCGTGGTGTATTGAACCCTGGCTCCGTGATGCCCTTCTCCCTCTACCCAGATCACAGTGGACAAACATTCCACCCAGCCACTCGAGCGATTCCAGACTCTTCCATTCCTAATCATTCTGAATTCTCTCAACTAAATTTCCACCCTGCAGTCCATCATGGCAACCTTTGATGAGACTTTTTCACGTCTCTCCACGGTGCGTACCAATTTGTGAACACATCTGTAACAAGGCAGACTCTTCCCACGACTAGCACACGTGATCTAAGACTGTCGTATCCAAGTAGCTGTCTTCTAATATTCTAAAGAACTCCGTTACTAATAACGTTTACAAGTAAGAAAGCAAATTAATAAGGGGCAGACAGCACTTCACAGTTCAAACATGGGCTTTTACCTGCTAAGAACAAAATAAAAACCAATGAAAATTATAAGGTCCAGTGATTTCACTCCAATGGGAAACACAGATAATAAACAGCTAAGGACAATGATTGAAGTGAAAGACACAGACAGTCATACAAAGGAAAAGAATTCAAGCATATATTCAAAGGGCAGTAAAATAAAATTGAGGAAAAACATAAAATATTAAGCCCTAGAAACGTCTTTCTTCCGATGTTTACCTTCGTAGTAAGTAGTACAATGATAATTCCACCAAATGGCCATGTTCTTCAGGGGAAAAAATGACATTTTACAGGAAAAAAAAAAAAAAGGAAAGAAAAGAAATCTTGAAAGCCCTAACCCTCCCCATTCAGACGGTTCCCATACAACTTTCTGAAATCCTTGAAACAAGTGGGCGGCTAATTTTCTTCTTCTCTATTACAACAACAGAAACAAAGTCTGGCAGAGAACAAAATGGTTACCATACCCACAACCAACATCGACTCATCTTTTTTCCCAGCTGCTATTCAGATCAAGTTTAATAAACCACCTTTTAAGTCTCCTAGAAGTCTCTGAAAAATAAAAATAGGCAGAAAAAGGATGATTATTGAGGACTGTGGGTGGGAAAACCATGTTCCCAATTTGTTGGGAACTGATTCATCAGAAAGGAACAACTCCAGCACCAAACACAAGTAGCTGAGCTGGTGGTGACAGCGGGGAGGGGTGGGGGGGCAGGCTGCATTCTTGAAGCCAGATGTTCTGGGCCAGCGTCAGCTCCCACCTCCCTGAGGCACTGCACCCTGTTAAGAACATAGTGTAGACGCGCCCTCTTAAGATCACGGTGTGGATTTTTTGCAGACTGGCAGGTAAGGGGAAAGTTGCATACAGCGGCATTGAAAACTCAATGCTCTCTTGGTTTGGTCAATGGTGGCACCAAAGGAATTGAGTATTTCAGGAAGAGAGAGAGAGAGAGAGAGAGAGAGAGAGTTCTTTCACAATATTAAGAAGACCTTGTCAATTTCTTGACCGCAGACGTGTGACATGAGGTTGTAAACTATGTCCAGGTTAATTTAATCTGCTTTAAGATTTAATAAGAGTGGTTTTACTTAAACCACAATAAACCCTGGAAAGCTTGCTTCCCTCTTGATGGCCTAGATGCAGCTATGAAACATCTGGGAAAGTGTCGGGGAATTAGCACCTTATCATAGGAAGAAAAGTCAGACAACCACCACGATCACTGCGTTGCCAGAAACCAGGGGCACGTCTTAGAATGTCCGCACCTCTGACTTGGCGTGACTTCACAAGTAATTGCGGGAGGTAAGTTGATGCAATGGGCGAGTGTCCCAGCCCCAAACCTACCGCCTCCTCTTGTTCCCTGTTCTATTTCCATAATAGAAGACAACAACTTTTCGTTTCACAATTACTGATAGCAATCACAAAACTAATACCCGTGAGAAAGGTTTCACCAACACAAACACAATCCCACACTCAGGTGCATAGATCCATTATTCCACTAAGGGCTGCAGAGCGGTGGTATGCCAACTCCTCACTAGTTCTTTATCTATAAATTGGAATTCTACTAAGGAAGAAGAAATGTACTTCCTCAACTATCTCGTTATCCCAAGGTACAGCCCTACCCAGAAGGGAAAGTGAAACGTTTGGGTCTATTCCTTTATGTGCCAGTTTTCAGAACAGTGAGTTGGTTCCCTCGCATCTTACAAAGGGAACGCATGAGCTTTGTAAATGTTGTTACGGATGCATGGATTTTAACAGATCCCATATGTTTCAATACGTTGGAGACATTGTTCTTTTTATATCCATCCTCGGATATGGCTGTTCCCTCTTTGGCCGGCCAGGAGCCTTTGGTTTTGGCTCCTGTGTGTTGTGAACGTTTTGTCACAGCCCAATGGCCTCGGGCAGCTTCCTTGCTTTCCAGTGTGACAATACGTTACAGGTCCATCTTGAACATTTCCTGACCCAACCTCAAATCAACCACTTTTCCGAGGCATCCTGGATCCTTTACGTGGGAAATGTAGTTGGAGACTGGGGTATGGGTGCTAAGAAGCTCCTTGCTCCTGTAGTGTTATTGGTTCTAAGCCTCTCCAGTGGACAAAGTCAGAAAATATTTGTAAGAGAAATACGTCAGGAGTTCACATTAATATTTCCAATTCAAGCGTAGGGTTACAGGTTTTTACTTAATTTCTTTGATTTTCCGTTTGATTCTTTTTTTTCTCTGATGTCAAAAAGCTTGGTCCTTTATGACATTAATATAATGTTATATGCTTTATCCTAATTTATGTACAAAAAGTTTCAGAGTAACCCTACCAACATATTACGAACAATACGATTACTCTCGAAGCAATTTAAGATTTCTTGGCAGTTTTTTTTCCTTTTTCTTTCTCTTTTTCTTTTTCTTTTCCTTTTTTTCTTTTTCTTTGTCTTTATTTATTTTGTCCTTAGGATATATCCCACTGCCGTTATATAGCCAAATGAATGAAGGTTAAAATCATTTGAAATGATTCCAGGGCTCCTGGGTGGCTCAGTTGGTTAAGTGCCTGAGACTCTTGACTTCCCTCAGGTCGTGATCTCGTGGTTCATGAGTTTGAGTCCCATGTCAGGCTCTGCCTTGACAGCACGGAGCCTGCTTGGGAGTCTGTCTCTCTCCCTCTCTGCCCCTCCCCGCCATGCTCTCTCTCTCTCTCAAAATAAATAAAAATAAAAAACAAGAAAATCATTTGAAATAATAATGCCTTCTCATCAGGTTACTTTATCTAATTTGATTTTGTTTTTGAATTAAGGGATTGCTTTCTTCAGCTGTTGTTTTAAAATTTTGTAAAAACTTTTTGTGTGCTTCTAAATGTATAAAACAGGGTAAATTTTTGGGGCACCTGGGTGGCTCAGTTGGTTGAGTGTCCGACTTTGGCTCAGGTCAGATCTCATGGTTTGTGAGTTCGAGCCCCCATATCAGGCTCTGTGCTCAGAGCCTGGAGCCTGCTTTGGATTCTGTCTGCCTGTCTGTCTCTCTCTGCCTCTACCCTGCTCGTGCTCTGTCTCTGTCCGTCAAAAATAAATAAACATTAAAAAAATTTTTTTAAAAACCAAGGTGCATTTTTAAAAAATCTAGCTTCCAAACACATTGCTTCCACTCTGTTTTCGACTTCTCTTATAATTAACCACTTGTATTAATCTTTGGTTTTTGTCTTATTTTTAATGCAATAAAAAACAAATAGTCCCATTTCTTAGATAAAGGCTCTCATTCATACATTCTCATCTTCACCTTGCTTTTTTCATTTAACAGTGTATCCCAGAGATTTCCCCATGACAGTATAAAAGTCAGTCTTTTATTCCTTTTAGCAGCTATGTAATAAACACTCCATTATGTGGATGTAGCAAGGTTTATTCAGCTGGCCCCCCTCCTGAAGAACATTAGCCTTTTCTATTGTAATTAATGCCACATGAACAGGCTTTTGTTTCTTTTTTTTTTTTTTTTTTTTTTTTGCTAGCTTATCCTTGTCCTAGGAGTAGAATTGTGCAGCCACAACATATAGATATATAAGATTGCTAAATTCTCTCCACAGGGGCTGTGTCATTATGCATTTCCACCTGTAACAAGTAAGAAGGCCCATTTCCCCACAGCCTCTACAACAGAGAATACTTTCAAGCTCCCAAACCAATTAGGACACCTATTAAAAAAGGTCCTTAGGGGCGCCTGGGTGGCTCAGTTGGTTGAGTGTCTGACTTCAGCTCAGGTCATGATCTCACCGTCCTTGAGTTCGGGCCCTGCGTCGGGCTCTGTGCTGACAGCTCAGAGCCTGGAGCCTGCTTCGGATTCTGTGTCTCTCCCTCTCTCTGACCCTCCCCTGCTCATGCTGTCTCTCTCTGTCTCAAAAATAAATAAAAACATTAAAAAAAAAAAAAAGAAAGGTCTTTTTTAAGGAGCCAACAATAAAGCGACCAGTATTTAAGCCTCAACCTAAATTGTTAAAGTCTTTGATAGAAACTTCTTAGGCATAGAGGCCTTAGAATTAATGTGGAAATAGAGAGGAAAAGAACTGAAAAGACAGAAGTAGACTGAGGAGAACTTGTTTAGCTTGTTGAACACCAGAACCAGTCATTGGAATAGTTATGCCTAGTTCTCATTTTTCCATAACCTCAATGGTTCCTAGACAAGTATCAACTCTGCTTTATACATAAGGTCACAAACACCGGGAGAAACCGTAGCTTGCTCAAGGCAGGGCCATCCAACTACTTGGACTCTTTATTCTCCATGAGGCCCAGTGGAAGAGTCGAAAAGTAGAGAGTCGTTGGCTTAAAGAGTTGGCTGAATGGTCCTCATCTCAGTCTTGGGGCCCAACAGGTGTGAAATCCACAGCCTGTTGCCTGCCCTTCTGGGTTTCAGCTCCCTCCGCTGCAAAGTCAGGGGATTAAGTGACTGGCTTTCAGTTGCCTTTCAGGGCTCTGATCTGCATTCTCGAGATGAAAGGACACTGCACTAGAACTATGGCACCAGGGTGGGGAAAGTCCTGCTTCCACATTAGGCCAAACCCAAACCAGAACCCAAGATGCTCCCACACTGGTATTATTTCCAAAGACGTTGGTATTCTGGGGACCTGGTACCCAGGTTGGGCACAAAGGAGGAGTAAGTAAAGGGAGTATTTATTTAATATTCAATACATTTAAAAATAATTAGCCAAGCTCCTAGTGTATGCTGGGCATTTTATAGGTGATTTACATTTATCATGGCACCTTATCATTGCTGCAAACCTGTTTTTCAAAGGAAGAAGCAGGGTCTCAGAGAGGTCTAAGTGACTTGTCCCAGATCACACAGCCAGAGCAGGGCTGGGCTCATACTCCAACTATTCCGTGTATCTGTGGTCTCTAGATTGCTGCAGAAAATAATATCATTTATCTCATAGAAGACATGGAACTTGGATCGAACACTATTAGCTAAATCTTGTACAGAGCGGGAAACTCTGGGCCTGGTAGAGAACTTCCAGTTTTCTTTGAATTGTCTCCCAGGAAGGCTGTCCAACGACCATCCCATCCGACCAGGAATTAGAAAGCCATACCCATAATCTCATCTATTATCTATTCCCTAAAGCTAGAAGATGCTCCTTTGTTATCAAGTTTCTGGCCAAGCAAAAGAGGTGTTCAAAAGAAAGTGACACTTCATTTGCCAAAAATAGGGCAGTGAGCATGACACCGGGTGATTTACATAGACTATTTAATTTAATCTTTGCAACAGCTTTGTAAGATAAGATTAGTCTTCCCATTCTACAAGTAAAGCACCTGAGGCTCAGAAACACAAATCAGTTTCCCAAGCTCTCACATCTAGTAGTGGTAGGAACACAGTTTTAATAAGGTTCTCTTCTTCCAACAGCCACTCTCATTTCCCCAAGTTGCAGTGGGCCAATGCTATGGAACCAAAGAAACTCTTGAGTGGGCATGGTTGTTCCGTTTTAAAGAAAAGATGGTCAAGCAAGCAACTAGCACAGAGCATCCGATTTCCAGCCTCCCCACTTCTAACCTTCCTCTATGAGGTTGGAAGGAACTGCCAAGATCTCATTGCCAGGATAAAAGAAGAGAAATCTACCCTCTGCAGTGATGAGGAGAAAGCTCGAAGCAAGCAGGACATGGATGAGTGGTAACGATGCTCCTACCCAAGCTGGCATCAGAATCCTTCAGATGGTTTGTTACACCCCAGGTTGCAAGCCCACCCCCAGGACCTCTGATTCGGTGATTCTGGGGGGTAGACCCGAGAGACTGCATTTCTAGCAAGTTCCCAGGCAACGCTGATGCTGTTGGTGCAGGGGCCATGCTTGAGAACCACTGGCCCATGACATTCAGTACACAACGTTTCCAACTCCTGCCTGTGCTAAAACGGGACACATCTACACGCATCTGCATCTGGCACACCTGCAGCACACACAGGCACCACATGCACACGCACACACACACACACACACACACACACACCAGAAACACACTGAACACCTGCACTGTTCATAAGTAACACACACTGGCATCAGGCCTGCAAACACGACATGCCTACACCACATACTCACATGCACACACACCCTCATGCACACGCACGGCCACCATGCATCTCTAGCCCGTGTAACGTACATCGACGCATATGCAGACAGGCGCTCACATCCACGCCGCGCTCCATGGCTGATCCAGATCCCAGTCCCCGAGTGTCCATCCGAAAGGTCCCCGGTGTCATGGACATCTCCCGATGTTCTTCCTCACCCCCATCTGACTTACCTCCTCTTCATGAGACACCTTTTTATGAATTGTACTTTCAATTCCCACGCAAACATTTTCCACTGCACTTAATAAATGCAACGAGCATTTCCTGATTTCTTCCTGCACAAAGCCTTAGGCTGAGCACGCTAAGGAGGAAACGTGATGAGAAAGATACCCTAGGACTTCATTCATTCATTCATTCATTCAGTGCATATGCTACATACTGGGTGAGCAACATACAAGATAGATATGCCCCATGCCGTCTCACAGTTTATAAATCAGTGGTACTGACCCCTCCCCACACCCCTTCCCGGGAGTAAAGGAGGGCATCCTGTGCTAACCAAAGGGATGGTGGCAGGGATTCTGGGCACCAAGAGAAGCCAGCGTGAGTGGGAGGTGTTGGGAACTTCCCAGTGCTTTCCAAATGCCCCAGAGCAGGCAGCAGATTCCTCCTGCCTCCTCTGAGGTGAATTCTGACCCCCACTGCAAATACAGATTGTCCTCCACAGAGGGGGAAACCATCTAGACTAGCAGGTGAAAATTTAAATTTTTTCAATAGTAGCAATAATAATAACAGGAAAAAATAAATAACAGCCACCCGCTGATGAGGACATACTACATACCATACATCTTAACTGCTGATTCTTTTTTAAAAAAATTTTAAGGTTATTTATCTATGTTTGAGACAGACAGAGAGACAGCGTGAGCAGGGAAGGGGCAGCGAGAGAAGGAGAGAGAGAGAGAATCCCAAGCAGGCTCTGTACCACCAGCACACAGCCCATCATGGGGCTCAGACTCACAAAACCACAAGATCACGACCTGAGCCGAAACTGAGAGTCGGACGCTTAACCGACTGAGCCACACGGGCATTCCAACTAATTCTTTTTTTTTTTTTTTAAGTTTATTGAGAGAGAGAGAGAGAGAGAGAGTGTGTGTGTGCTTGTGTGGGGGAGGAGCAGAAAGAGAGGGAGAGAGAGAATTCCAAGCTGCCTCTGTGATGCTAGCACATAGCCCCACACGGGGCTCAATCTCAGAAGCCTGGGGTCACCTCCTGAATCAAAATCGAGAGTCAGCTGCTCAACAGACTGAGCCACCCAGGCACCCCTTAACTGCTAATTCTTACCCCGGGTCTTGCCGTCCCATTTTCCAGTTGCAGAAGCAGGGCCTCCAAAACGCTAGCCTGAGGTCTTGAGAAGGGCAGATGGGGTTTCATCCCCGGGGACCCGCTTCAGCAGTTGCTTCCTTTCCACTTGCCCTGACAGTGGGATCCCTGCACAGCATCGACGCCACTCTCAGAAATGGCAAAGCGTCTCTGTCCCCACCCTTCTCATGTCTACCACCAGCCCACGGAGAGCAGAGTCATAAGGACAAAGCTGTTAAAGCAGACACATGCGAGCCGAGTAGATGAAATAACTTAATTTTTTTTTTTTATTTGAAACAAGACCGTAACTATGAGAAAACAAGCGTTGCAAAAGATCAGCCTGACAAACCACGAATCATGTCCTTCTGTCCCGAATGCCCTGTTTTCACTGAGCCGCGCACGCTCGTGTGCCTGGGTATGCAGCGGGTAGCGAGGTAGCCTGGCTTGGCTTAAGGTCTCCGCGGTGCAGACTTGTCCAGACAGGTGTCCTCGAGCTGCATTTGAGGGCAGGGAGGGTAAGTGGTCCCCGGGCCAGAAGCCGCGCCCCCCGCTCACCTCCCGCTTGCCCTGTCTGCTGACCTCCGAGGAAATTCAGCCCCGCAGCCACCATTTGCGGTCCCATCAGCCAGGCTGCAGTAAAAGGTACTTAGCACACACAGCTCGTTTTGCAAGGTTAGAAGGAATCAATAGGAGATGTGTTTAATGTGGTATCGCTATCACGTCTCATCGCGCTTTTAAAACTCGAATACCCGCAGTGGTGTATAATCTTAGTCTCTCGGTACAGAGAATGGGCTTGATGTGGTCTCAGATAGATGTCGCCGCCCGGGATGGACACACAAAACCTGCCGGGTGGCCTCTGGAGTCCACTCCGGCTCTCATGTTCTTTGTCTCTTTCTCCTTTTCTCCCTTTTGAATGTTCTCTTCTATTCTTTCTCTCCCTCCCTCCGTCCTTCCTTTCCCTCATTTCTCCTCTCCTTGTTCCTTGTTTTAATTTCGGGGGTTTGACTCCGTGGAAAACGACCGGGACTTCGGCAAACCACCAAAGCATCCAGGTAGTTTCCCCCTCATTCCCCGAGCCCTTAACATCGACCGCGAAACCCAGGCTGGTTAAGTCTCTCGTGGCGGGTGGCACTGGTCGCAAGCCACCCGCTCACCATGAAGCAGTGAGCTGAGCTCACTGAGCCTGAGCTGCAGTGAAATTATTTTGAAAGAGAAACCTGTCTGGGCAGAGCATAATTAAACACGGCAGAGTGCTCTTGTGTTCGGAAGACCACAACGGTGAACTTTTTCAAACATGATATATAATTCTATGGAAAAATTAGAGACAGTAAGGTCAAAATGATATCCCGTACTTGTGGGGCAGCAGGGGGTGCTGCTGATTCCCATGATGAAGCATTTAGGGGGAAGCAGTGTCTGCAGAGAAACAAGGGTCAGAAGAGAAGAAAGAAATCAGACCTTGGTTAACCAGTCTCTACCGCCATTTGCCCAAGCAACCTCATCACAGGTCCCCTCTGTAAGAACTTTCCAACAGAGTGCTTCCAATTTTGGTTTAAGAATAACTAGGGGCACCTGGGTGGCTCCGTTGGTTAAGTGTCCAACTTCAGCTCAGGTCATGATCTCGCGGTTCATGAGTTCGAGCCCCACGTCGGGCTCTGCGCTGACAGCTCGGAGCCTGGAGCCAGCTTCAGATTCTGTGTGTGTGTGTCTCTCTCTCTCTGCACCTCCCCCACTTGTGTTTTCTCTCTCTCTCTCTCTCTCTCTCTCCGTCTCCCTCAAAAATAAATAAATAAACATTAAAAAAAAAGAGTAACAACAATTGTGGCCCTATTCCCCTAGAGCAGCGGGTGAGACAAGAGATAAGTGACTCCGTCAGCTGGCTTGAAACCTTACCGAGAATTACCACCACCACGGTGTTCAACCCAAATGGCTGAACTGGGGATTAAGTGGTTGTATTAGTTTGTGGCAGCTGCTGTAACAAGTACCAAAAACTGGACAGCTGAACCAACAGAAATCTATTGTCTCACAGCAGTGGAGGCAGCCAAGTCTGAGATCAGGGCATCAGCAGGTTTGGGTCCTTCCAAGGGATGCAGGGAAGAACGTGCTCCAGGTTCCGGTAGTCTCTGATGCTTCTTGGCTTGTAGACGGTGTTCTCCCTGTGTTTTCACATCATCTTGCCTCCGTGTTTTCTGTCTCTGTGTCCAAATACCCTCCTTTTTCATAAAGACACCAGTCATACCAGATTAGGACCCACCCCAATGAGCTCATCTTAACTTGATCATTTGCGAGGACCCTATTGCCAAACAGGGTCACATTTGTAGGCACTGAGGGCTAGGACTTCAATGTTGTGGGGACACAAGTCAATCCATAACAACAGTCATTTGTTTTCACACCCACAAGCTCACCACCTAATGGTCATTCTACATTGAGCTAGAAATGCACACGACGTGTCCATTTAGAAATTCACAGCAAATTCACACCAAAATTCATTCAATTCTCTTTAATAGTGCCTTAATTACCTCTGAATTGAGGGACCTGTGTGCCAAAAAAAAAAAAAAAAGAAACAAAATTTCCCATATTTGGCCACCGGGAGAATGAGCTCTGCCAAGGATACCAGACAAAGACGTGACCCAGACCATACAGAAAAGACTGAGGTCCCAACACATTCAAAACAGGAGTCTCTTATCATGGAAAGGGGGTCAGGTTGACATAGCCACTAGCCTTCCTTTGGAAATTCAAGAAAAGCTGGGGAAGAAACCTGACTAGGCTGAACTCTGTGATATTAAAGCATTACTTTGTCTTTGATACAAATGACAAAATGGCTCATTATCACACAAAGTAGGTCAGCCACCTGGAAAATTGCATCTTGTGTAAATCCCGGCAGTGTTATATAAAATCTAACATGACCTATTATAGTTTTATGTCTATTCAACTAATGACAAAACTAACAAGGAATTCTTTCTCTAATTTCCTTCCACATGTTTATTACATTAAATATGAAGGGCAAAAAATACTTTTCCTATCGGTTTTAAACTAAGGTCTTCATGATTTAAACGTCAGTCCCAGTTTCTGTGTCAGAGTGTGATGAACATGTAAATGTGAAAATATCAGCAGACCCGTGCCTGGGACCCAAGCCCATCAATTTCTAACCCCCAACTTGACCCCAGCACAGGATGCCTCACTCCAGTCCCAAGAATCAGAGAACTGATGACCTTCATCAGATAAAACTACACATTCAACAAGAGTGGGAAGTGTCTCATAGTGGGGCCCCCAGTCTGCTCTCCACCCCCACAGGCATCTGGGGGAAGGAAGAACCCTCCCATCCTCCTAAACCCTGTGGAAACCCGGAAGCTCGCAGAAGCCACACCCGGGGCTTTTTGATGTCAACAGTGCACCGGTAAAAAGGGCAACCTGCCCAAAGCAGCATCATTTAACATTTTCTGGAGTTGACTGCTTTTCTAATGGTCATTGCAAATCTTCAAAAAGGTAAAATGGCATGATCTTTGCTTTTGGTCAAATAGACACCCTCACTCCATTCTTATTCGGTACAGGACAGGCCTGACTCTCCTCTCCAGAAGCTCAATAAGCAGGTGGTGTCATGACTGCTAGTTCTAAATCACCAAGTGTTTATTAAACACATTGAGATCCCTTCGGAGAAAGCTCATGTCCTTGACCTGATGTCTCCAGGAACGCGTGTTCTCCTTGTTCTTCAGTAAAGATTCTCTGTTTGCTCACCGTGCCGGTACCTCGCCTGGGGACTCAGTATTCTTCCTTCCCTCGGCCCCAGCGTGCCCTCAGCCTTCTGGCTCCTAAGAGCCAAACAGTTCCATGGGGTTCTGCCAAAGTGACTCCAAGCCCGAAGAGCATAGGAGGACTTTGGGTGTCAGAACTGACACCAAGCATCTTAACACACGGTGTCTAATCCGAAAAACCGGCCTCCCAGGTGGGGCACTACCTCCACTTTCAGACAGGGATGGTGTGAGTCTGACCAAGGGCGAGCAGCCTGCCTCAGGCCCAGCTTGGTCTACGTGAGTGAAAGGGCCTCGGTTTTGTTTCCTTCTTGAGGACAATATTAGAGGTAATCTTAGCAATGCCATCTGACTTTCATGATGGAGCTCAGGGCACTCTTCCTTTGGTACGCCAAAAAAAAAAAAAAAAAAAAAGAAAAGAAACTGCTTCTGGGAAATGACATGTGATGGCAAAATGAAGTCAGGCTTAAGCAGAACTTGAAATCCCGAGGGTTTGAATTTATTTAAATAGGATCTGAGAGACCCTTAGAGTGAATGTCTCATTCATGAAGCGGGTCTTAACTGAGCAACTACTGAGCTCCAGGAAGGATGCTGAACTCTAGGAACCCAACAGTGACCCCAAAGACCTATAACCTAGTGGAGGGGGGTAGAGAGAGGAAAATGGGCTCCCCATGCTGGGCAAGAAGTGCTGTACTTGGGGGGTACAAGGGGCACGCGAGCAGGGAAGCAGGTTGAGGTGTGGAGACAAGGTTGAGGAATAATCAGATTTGTATTCCCGAGAGATCACTCTGGCTGTCGCGTGAAAGACCCATGCCAGAGGCCAGTAGGTAGAGGTTACAGTTACCACAACCTGAGATGAGGGTCTCCTGAGCCTGAGAAGTAGAGCAGGGTGAAGACATCCCCAACTTAGCCACTTCCTTCCAATTTCTAATAGCAAACGAATGAGTTCATCACTAATCTCATGCCTAAGGACCAGCAGAGCATTATTACAGCCTGGGCTAGGTATGCGGGAAGATGTACATTTGTGAGGAAACTATAAGGGATGTTCTTGCTAAATCCTTTTCTCCCCCCAAAGAATGTCCTGGAAAATAATGTAGAAACAATGCAGTGGACTTTAGAATTGGCTAATTGTGTGGTGAAATCACAAATGAATCCTGCCTTGTTGGGAAACCTTGAAGAGTTTGCCGATTCTCTGTTTTTACATGTGTAAAATGAGGCAACACCATCTACAGCAAAGGGTTTCGAGGACCACAAATAATATGTACGTATTCATTTCCCATGGCTGCTTACAAAATTACCACACGTTTAGTGGCTTAAAACAACATGAATTTATTATCTTCTAGTTCTGAAGGGTAGATGTCTGCCATAGTGTTGTCAGCTAAGACCAAGGGTTTGGTAGGGCTGTGCTGCTTTCTGAGGGTGCTAGAGGAGACTGTGTCTCTTTGATTTTTCCATCTTCTGGAAACTTCTTCGGCTCATGACCCCTTTCTCCATCTTCAAAGCCAGTAATGATGGGTCCAGCGCTTCTCCCATTGCATCACCCTGGCCTCCACTCTGTCTCTTTCTTCCACTTTTAAGGCTGCTTCTGATCACATTGAACCCACAAAGATAATCTCTCTGTCATGGTCAGTTGATTAATTCCAACTGCCCACTTTATCCCCCCTTTGCCATGTAAGGTGATATACACACAGGTTCTGGGGATTAGGATGTGGACGTCTTTGGGGAGCCATTATTCTGCCCACCACAGTACGTAAGGCACCTGCTTAGTTCGCATCGGTACTTTTGATCATAAAGCTTTTTTCCTTTAACTGAAAACAGAAGCAGCTTCATTTTTAAAAATTGATGTTAATGCTAATACAGCAGATGAATTTACCTCTTTGTATTGAATACCTTCATTAATTCTGGGGATCAGAAGAGAAACTTCTCTGACACCCCCGTTTCAGACATGGGCACCTGGGGCCCAGGGGTTCACATGGCATTTAGCGACAAAGCCAAAATTGGAATCTGGTGTCTTGCTTCCAGTGAAGCGGTCTCTCCATCATAGTCTACCTTCCTGAAGGACCTTGTTAGTGCCACCAGAAGTGATGACTCTCCCTCAGTTTTGCAGAGTGCACTCACCTGATGCAAAATCTGACCTGGCTGACCAAAGCATGTGGTTTCAGGCAAAATCAATGGAAAAGACAGATATATAAATATAGATAGATAGATAGATAGATGATAGAGATAGATAGATAGATAGATATAGATAGATGACAGATAGATAGATAGATAGATAGATATAGATAGATGAGAGATAGATAGATAGATAGATAGATATAGATAGATAGATAGATCTTTTTTATTTCCAGGATAGAAAAAGAATGTGATCAGCAGTGTACTAAAAAATTCAAAAAAGTATACAAAAGTGCTTCAGATTTCTCCCCTGCATCATCAAAGTTTTGAAACCACACACATCAAATTTTGAAGGGAAAAGATGTTAGCCAAGAATCCTATGCCCCCGCAAAACTGTCACTTACACATGAGGTAACTTAAAGATGTTTCCAGGGGCGCCTGGGTGGCGCAGTCGGTTGAGCGTCCGACTTCAGCCAGGTCACGATCTCGCGGTCCGTGAGTTCGAGCCCCGCGTCAGGCTCTGGGCTGATGGCTCGGAGCCTGGAGCCTGTTTCCGATTCTGTGTCTCCCTCTCTCTCTGCCCCTCCCCCGTTCATGCTCTGTCGCTCTCTGTCCCAAAAATAAATAAAAAATGTTGAAAAAAAATTAAAAAAAAAAAAAAAAAAAAAAAAAAAGATGTTTCCAGAAAGCATACAACCATCTCTGAACGTATTTGTCAAGGATATGCTTCACTTTACTGAGAGAAAAACACTGTATCATAATATAATAAAACTCATCGAAAATAATAACACCACTTTAAAGTCACAGATAACACCAACAAAAACTGGGAAGTGGCTTTGAATATCACATGGGAACAAAAGACTATTTATGTCCTGATTTTACATAGAAGCTAATGAGTAAATAGTATTTGATTTTTTATGTTGATAGTTTCATAAATATTGATATGAGCATTTTTTAACACCTTAAGGTAAATCATTAGTAGAACTTAAAACAAAATCACTAGAGAAAAAAGCAAAGAAAACATAGGCCATTAAAAAAAAGTTGCCAGAGGAAAAGACAGGAAGAATCTGTACATAAGCATGAAACAAGACAATGGGAACACGCATGATTACATCAGTAATAATCTACCCTTCTCACCAAAACTACCACAGTAAAAGATACCCTCCCTCAAATAGTGAAATGATGAAATTACACCAAATAGCATTTAAAAGTTATGACATTTAAAAGCAATTGACAACAAAAGAGAGAGGGAAGCAAACCACAAGCCTCTTTTTTTAATTGTTTTTAATGTTTATTTATTTTTGAGAGAGGAAGAGAGACAAAGCATGAGTGGGGAAGGGGCAGAGAGAGAGGGACACACAGAATCCAAAGCAGGCTCCAGGCTCTGTGCTGACAGCAGAGAGCCTGACTGAGCCCAGCGTGGGGCTCAAACTCACCAACCACGAGATCATGACCTGAGCCGAAGTCGGACGCTTAACCAACTGAGCCACCCAGGCGCCCCCACAAAACTCTTAACTATAGAGAACCAACTGAGGGTTGTTGGAGGGGAGGTGGACGGGGGATGGGCTAAATGGGTGGTGGGCATTAAGGAGGGCACTTGTGATGAGCACTGGGTGTTGTATGTAGGTGACGACTCCCTAAATTCTATTCCTGAAACCAATATTGCACTGTATTTTAACTAACTGGAATTTAAATAAGAATCTGAAAACAAAACAAAAGCAAAAGAAATCATATTAAATGATTAGGCAAAGATACAATAGCTAAAGGCAAGAAGAAATAAAATTAATACAGTGAAAGAAAACAGGAGTTGGCATATTGTTTTCAGGCAGAGGAAAAATAAAAGAAAAAGCCATTTCCTGGAATGAAGAGTTGTATTGTTTTAATAGTAAATAAAATCTAGACAGAAAATGTAAAAGCCATAAATCTTTCCACACCATATAATATTCTTCAAAGTATAGTAGTCATGAACTATTAGAGGCACACAGAGAAGTGAACCAAAGCACTGGGGTGGTAAGAGACTTAACCACACCTTCCCTGACGCTTGTAGTTGAAATGTGCAAATATATGTGCCCTGTCGGGGGGGGCAGGAGGAGAGAGAGTGTCCGAGAAACAATAAGATTGACTTACTGGGTGTGCAGAAAATGTTGGGTCTAAAGGAGAACAGGAAGATATATTTCTACCAAGTTTACCAAGAATATTTGCAAATAGTAATTGTAAATTATATGATATATATGTTCATAAACTCAAAAAGTGGCAAAAAAAATAGGCCCAAATTCTCAGACCACGAATGACTCTGTGCAAAGTGATCACAGTGGTAGTCAAACACACCATTAACGACTGTTTAGAAAATAACAAGAGTGAAAATGTAATCTGTCAAGACATCTGGAATGCTCACAAGGACTCATCCAAGCAAATCTATAACCAGTAAGCCTTCTGTTAGGACACACACAAGAAATAACACTTACTAAACTCAGTGTCAAACTAAAGAATGCAAAAACAAGAACACACACACACACACACACACACACACACACACACACACAAACTTGAGTAAAACAAATGGAGATACAAAATAACAGCAGAAATTAATGAATTTGAAAACAGCTAAATAATATAATAAATGCATCTAAGGTCTGGTTCTGCATAGAAAAAAATTACTGATCAAACAGTTAGCAGGTCTAATCTAATAAAAAGAGAAAAATATAAGTATATAAAATTGGGAATAAAAAAGAAACATGACCAAAGATGTAAGTAAAAATTGTATAAAATCCTATTCTGATAAATGAGAGAACTACATAAATTTGTATGATTTTTAAAGAAAATATAGGAGCGCCTGGGTGGCTCAGTCGGTTAAGCATCCGACTTCAGCTCAGGTCATGATCTCACAGTCCGTGGGTTCAAGCTCTGCATTGGGCTCTGCGCTGATAATGCATAGCCTGGAGCCTGCTTCAGATTCTGTCTCTCTCTCTCTCTCTCTCTCTCTCTCTCTTTCTCTCTCTCTCTCTCTCTCTCTCTCTGCCCCTCCCCTTCTCAAGCTATTTCTCTCTCTCTCTCTCAAAAAGTAAATAAACATTTAAAAAATTTTAAATTATTAAAAAAATAAAAATAAAATAAAAAAGATGTAGACAAATTGAAAGAAGAAATAACTAGGGAATTTTTTTAGTTTTTTTTTTTTTAATTGAGGTATAATTAACATACAACACTGTATTAGTTTCAGGTATACAACACCCTGATTTAACACTTGTATGGAAATTTTAAACAAGAAACATGGAAGCCTTTTCATTTTTTAATGCCAGTCCTTACAGAGAAACAAGACTGCAGGCCAATCCTTACAGAGAAACAAGACTGCAGACCAATCTGCCTAAGATTACACGCAAAAAATTCTAAATAAAAAATTGGCAATGCCATTTGTAAATGTATTCCAAAAACAGTACCCTGGAACCAAGAAGAATTCGCTCTAAGAACGGAAGAACAATGTGCCATGGCAATCCCAAAGCAACTTGTTGCATCGTTGGGAAGAGAAGGGTCACGCGGGGCTATGAACACATTAGAAGCCGAAACGTATTTAATAATCTTCAGGATTTAATATCGACGGTCTCAAAGTCTTGCAACAAACTATAAGCAGACATCGATGTTTCTAAAGATGAACACCCCTATCTCCCACTTTCAGCAACCCCAGCTTCAACCTTGAGACGCTCGTGATATCCACATCGATGTCAAAGAAGACATGACCCCTTCTGTAGCCACTGTTTCCTAGCACTATGCTGAAGGTCCCAGCAATGCAAACATTTTTGAAAAAGACAAGGGACGGTCTATATACATTGCAAAGAAAGAGACAAGCGATTAGAAATAGCCAAGAAGGAACAAAACTTAACTCAGGGATATGCAAGACCCGAATAAAGGAAGAGGTAAGCCATTTCATCCAGGATAAAAGCATAAAAAGGAAAATTCTCCCCCAAATAATTATTAGGTATAATGAATACCTTTAATTCTAGTAAAATCTTTGAAGACATGGCAGTGAAAAGCTAAAGTACACCTCGAAGAATTAAGTACTTACTAATTTACCATCTGTTTTGAATAATAAGAGACATACATGGTGATTTTTTAAACTATATACATTCCATGACTAGATAGTAGAACTATATGTAAAAGCATATACATTATAATCTGGTAAAAGAAAATGACAGAAATGCAAGCCTTCTGAAAGTATAAGAGTATTCGATATAGAAATTATGGGAAAGCCACATAGAGATTCCAAGGCAGGCATTAAACGTGTAGAAAAATATTACACCACTAGGTTATGTTCACGTAGTTAGAATGATCCCAAACTGTAAATGGATATATATACTATATATATATATATATATATATATATATATATATATATATATATCTGTGCCGCCCCAGAACCTTTTTTTAGTTTTGATTTCTTGGGGGAAAAAAAGCTGAGAGGTAGTATCAGACAAAAGTGTATCATGGAAATACAAGGGTTTTCTCTAAATGTTTCTTTTTTTCAGATGACTATTATTTTTTTTTCTTTGTACTTTTCTGTATTTCCCACATTTTCTAGAAAGAATGAATTATAAAATCAAAAGGACATGTATTCATAACACTAGTATCTTGAATAATGTTTGGTAGCAATAATTGTCATTCTTTTTTAATCACAGAAATCTCTGAAAATCTTATACAACTTCAGAACTCTCCCCCCCCCCAAAAAAAACTTCATTATATGCAAATAAGCGCCAAATTTTGCATAAAGTTAAAGGTCTTTATAGACCCATTGAAGTCCATTCAAGGACCCTGGGCAAACAGCAAACTATTCAAACCTCAAAGCAATTTCTTATGTATTCTCTCAACAGATCCTCACTGAAAGTTTATAATAGAAGAGCTGTTACATTTGTCATATTAAAGATGAGGAAATTGAGCGTCTAAAGATTAAGAACACATAGCCAGCAGGGACAGAAGTGGCCAGGCATGTAGCATTTTGTTCCAGCAAGCATGGCTTATTAAATGCACAACAGGACGTCAAATAAACAAAACCAGAGCGGGGCGCCTGGGTAGCTCAGTTGGTTAAGCCTCTGACTTCCGCTCAGGTCCGGATCTCACAGTTTGTGAGTTCAAGCCCCATGTCGGGCTCTGTGCTGACAGCTCGGAGCTTGGAACCTGCTTCCAATTGTGTGTGTCCCTCTCTCTCTGTCCCTCCCCTGCTTGCTTTCTGTCTCTCAAAAATAAATGTTAAAAAAATTTAAAAACAAACGAACAAACAAACAAACAAAAAAAACAAAACCAGAGCTTGAGTCCTGATTCACCCCTGAAAATTTGGAAAACTTTCACCGTGCCTTGGTTTCCTCATCAATAGAGCAGAGATAATAATACTTGTTCTGCATATCCCCCAGAGTTGTTAGGGAGAAGAAATGTAGAGGGAAGCACTTGCAAACATCATTTATCTTTATTATGAATACATAAATGTTTCTATTATGAATCTATTAAAACTCAGGCCAGTGTGAGGGTAAGTGCTGATGGGATCTGGGTGGGAGGGGTAAAAAAGGCAAAGCATCTCACTAAGAGGCAATTAAAATGCGCTGTTCTTGTTCAAAAAGTATGCCTTCACGAGTAATTAGCAATCTATTGTGCATCGAACAATGGTTTGTTAGCTGAGTTCTCTTCGTCAGTTGTGTGTGGCTATCCTGTAAACTGAAGCAAAATAATCCAGAGCTCCCTGCTTAAAAAAAAAAAAAAAAAAAAACGTTTACTTTTCCAGGTGTCTAGGTTATTGCTCTGACTTAATTTTAGTGATGAAAATTTCATGTTAATTCCAAAGTCTTACCAGGGGCCCTCAGCCCAGACCTCCTGGAGGGGAAAGAACAATTAAGACACAGAAAGAGGTCAGGGAGCTGCCACACCCCAACTGACTCTCACTTGTCTTGACACCCCTGACCTTGTGCCCTACACCCGACGGTCCTCCATGCAGGTGACTGGGTTGAAGTGTGTGAATGAGACGCTGTCTGCGAGACTTCACCTCGACGAGACTCTGTTTCCTCGTCAGAAATCTGGATGTCGGGAAGTCTGTTTTAATGTGTAAAATCCCTGAACACCACACTGGATCGTGAAAATACACAGAATCACTCTTTTTTGAGTTTGAAACTTTCCCGAGCCAGTTCTTTCTGACATCTTTATCACAGATATTCTGTGACGTCACCTAATGTACTAACAGTCTGTCCCTGAAACTGACCTTAAACCCATTGCTGACACTCCTATTTGGTTTTCACCGCTGATTTTTTTTTTTTACCTATCTAGTTACCCCTTGCTCACTATTCACCAGGGGATGGACCGTCTGGATTGATTATTTTATTTCTTATGTACCCAACAGAAGTGTAGTTAAAGCTCAAAACTTTATGTGATGACTCTTTCATCCTTAGTCAAAACCGTCCTACAAATGCTCCAGAGTGATGGTTATAGAGCCCGTAAGTGTGAGATCACTCTAGGCTGTTCTTCTAACTTCTAAGTGGGGTCAGTCCTCAGGGAGGAATAGAATTTCACTGCATTTTCCCATTTCATTTGTATAATGAAATCATTGTTTGGCCTTCATTCTGTACTCTTGCCCTTTTTGGTCTTAAGGTAGGTGAGTCAGTAGCCCCCTCCAATTTTTCTCTAGGAAAACCACGACTTGGAAATAGACTCTCGCCAAATATCAAGACTTGATTTTTTTCCCTAAAAAAATTATATCAGATAAATCCCCCTCCCGCAGAATCATGCAAGGCACTTGCTCGTGTGTATTTATGTACACATAGAAGTGAACTGACGTGCAAATCCATCATGTGCGAACTGGACAAATTTGAACAATCACCTGAAAATGAATCAATTATCACTACTGGTTGGGTCATATTATTCTATTACAGTGGTGTGATCACATTCAATCCCAAAGAGCAGTGCGCAACAGAATTTCAGCCTTCAGCGGAATCACCTTGGGCACCTGTTAAAAGAGCGACCAGCAAAATGCACTCACAAACTACCAAGACAGACCCTGGAGATGAGGCTCAGAATTATGCGTTCTTGGAAAACCTTGATGGGACTCCTGGGTGGCTCAGTCGGTTCAGCACCGGACTCTTATTTTGGCTCAGGTCATGATCTCAAGGTTCGTGAGTTTGAGCCCCGCATTGGGCTCTGCGCTGACAGCATGGAGTCTGCTTGGGATTCTCAATGTCTCTTCCTGTCCCTGTGCACTGTCTCTCTCTCTCTCAAAAGAAATAAATAGACTTAAAACATTGAAGAAAAAAAGAAAACTTTGAGAAAGCATTGTCTGGCTCCTGATTTTCACCTCTATTTTGGACCTTGTCTGGGGAAGCTAACATTGATTCTGGAGAGTCCCTAAAAAGAACAAGGTCCCACCTAGACCTCCTTAAGCTAGGGGTGGATCGCAGCTCTGGACATGCTCTAACTTCATATCCCAGCCTCAGAAATTGCATCTTAAAGGACCAGGCCAATAGGAGTCTTCTCTGTGATGGATCAAAACGGGGATTTTAAGGCAGCTCTATTTAGAATGGACTTTGTGCCCTCATCTCTGCCCCCTACAAAAAACAAGGGAAGTTCCCCTTACTCAATCACTATCACATTGTGTTTTGCTAAGAGGGGTTTGCCAACATCATCTCCCACGAAATTTAAGGAGATTCTCCAGTTTGAGCTACCACTGACCATCACAGAAATGATGGCCTGGTGTTGTAAAATGTTTGGCCGTGAAGACTAAAGAGTGCTCACATAGAGTCTACAAGTATTTTCTGGATCTCCATGCTCCCCAGTTGCTCTCTTGCATCTACCAACTCTTTGGAAGGAGGATATAGCATATTAAGAAGGCAATGATTTTTTTTTTCTGAGTTTAGCGAGAATGATGATACTCCACTAAGGCAGGAACAAAGTGGGAGACTGCTCATTCTTCAGTCTGTCACCAGTCATCAAACCAATCATTCTTTATTCTTTATTCTCCTCTTTTTTAAATTCTATAATAAGAAGTCATTTAAACAGCCATATGCAGTTGTGCTTGCTGGAATCTACTGAGTATATGCTGTGATTCATAATAATTACCTCACTCAGCACAAGATTTTTATCAGGATGGTGACATTTATCTTACCCATCACTTCTTTCTTTCACCAGTGACTTGCCATAGGACCTTGGGTGAGTAACCTCGACTATCTGTGGTCACTAACTCCTATCCATCCTTGTGTAAGGAGAAAAATGAGTTCCAGCCAGTGAAGACTTTGGGATCACAGGAGGAATCGTAATTTTGCTTACGTAACAAATAGTCTCCAATAAAAGTGTTAGCCATTGTGTTTTAAAATAAACTTGGAAAACTACTTAAAGCCTATAGAGGAGTAAGCAGATGTGTCCATTCCTAAGCAGTGAAACAGATTGAGGTACAAAAAAAAGGAATTTGTTGCTGCATTAGAACTTATTTCAGTATCCACGGAAAACTCTCCTCTTTCTCAATATAAATCAATAGAATCTCTTGTATGGTGAATAAAAGCTAGAAGAGCCATGGGGAATCACATAAATATTGGTGTTAGTCTCTAGGAAATACACACACACACACACATACTCCTACACACACCTACACGCACACGTACAAATTTGGTGCTGTAATGGCTCAGCCAATGTTTCTGAGTCATCCGCAAAAAACATAACATAAGAATGTGCAAGCACATTCTTAAGAAAATGAAGTCATACAGCCAGCTATTTTCAAGCAGCACTTGGATCTGAGTGTAACATTTTTCTTTAGCTCTTCGATGTCCTAGTTCAATGGAAACTTTTAAAGATTCTACCAATTGTTCTTTCCCATTTCGTGACGGGTACCTGGTCATTGAAAAATGTTTGTCAGCCTTTTCTTACCAATTCACTCAAAGGTCTAAATGTTGTTTGGATGGGAAAATGTTCTCTTGTGATGTAGAAGGTAGGAGGCTGGGTGTTTGAAACATCCATTGGCAAATATAAATTGGTGACCAGGCAAGGGCCGACTGAGAGACTAGCCTTGGCAAGTGGTTGTTTCTGAAGTAAACAGAGGTAAAGTTTTGGATCAGTTAGTTGATTTGTAACCTAAATTCCCACAATGTTAAATGGAGGGAAAAGCGAAGGAGAATCGTAGAATAAGTGTAGAATGCTCACTTAATATAAGTGGTACCATGATAAACAAGAAGTCCAATCAACAAGCAGGAAAATGCAAATGGTATCATGTTAAATGGAAAAACCAACATATAAATCAATGGACTAAAGGATAAATGTCAGAAATAAATCAACATATTTACGGAAATTGAATTTTGAGCAAAAATGATCATTCAAATTAGTGGGAAAATAATGTATTACCCAACAAATAGTGTTGGGGCAACTAGGTAACTCCCTGAAAAAGAGTATTCCTCCCTTATAGAGGCCAGAATAATGAACAAAAATTAAATCATAAAAGCACTAGGCGAAAGCACAGAAAAATATTATAGGCTCAAAATGGAAAGCCATTCCAACTATGATATAAAACCCAAAAAACAACACAAATTAGTCAATCCAGCTCTGTAAAAGCATGTTTTGATTTGTTCCTCTCCCCAAATAAACATAATAAACAAAATCAAAATATAAGAACAGATAGGAAAATACTTACAACTCTTAATGTAAAGAACTAATTAATATATAAAAAGTTTTTTTAATCAATATTAAAAACTTCATTATAAATGGGTAGATGCTAGCAAAAATCTATGGAAAATAAAATAGGATGGCTTTTAATCATGTACAAAGTTTCTCAACTATACTCATACTAAGAAAGCAACAAGTGAAGACTTCAAGAAAATATTGTATTTCACCTATCAGGTTAGCAAAGATCAAAAAGTTGATGACACACTATGTTGTGGGAAAACGAATACTGTCATCCATTGGCGGTTGGAGTGTAAGTTGGTAAACTTCTACAGAAGTTAATCAAAATACAGGACGCACATACTGTTTGACCCAGCAATTCCATCCCCGTGCATTTCTCATGCAGAGAGAATTTAAAGTTCCTGTACTCCAAAGTCAAGAAAGAAAAACAGTGACTCTTCTGTGGCCATAGTCCCAAGGCACAAGCAAGTCACCATGTCAACCTTTCTCAGAGCCATCCCAATGGATCAGTGACAATCCGCTTCACTTCTGGCACTTCCTGAAGCCAGCCATAAGCAACAGACACACAAACTGCCAAGGTTCCGCAGCTAAGGGTCACCTAATCCCTCAGAACTACCTCTCCAGAAAGTCTGTCAGTCCCAGGGGTCAGTGCTTCCCCACCCTATACCAGATCAGCTTGTGCTTTGTTTGGCTAGAACGTGCACTACGCACGCTCTCTCCCCTGCTGTGTGACAAGTGATAAAGTCAGCTTTTGACTCAACAAATCGCTGCTTAATATAGAAACAGACGATAGACACTGAAAATAGTTTAAGAAGTCCAGTAAATTAGAAACCCAGAAACACCAGATGTCTCCTTGAAAGGGAAATAGTTGTCATGGGGCAAGGGACAGAGGAAGAGATACATACATTTCACTGAATAGCTTTTTAGTGCTTTTTAAGTTTGGCATGTATTACACTATTAAAGGATAAGCTCTTTAAAGTCCGAATTTCAAATTGGATGTGGAATATGACAAGAAAGCGTACGAAATTGATAGCAAACAGTGACAACTGTGGTTATTTCTAAATAATTGGCGGATAGTGTTTTAAGTATCTTTTGCTCTAAATATTCCATAATTTTGTGACATAACTTGTAATTCTAAATTGCACCTCTTTATAAATGTCCTTCTAGGGATCACACAAAAATACAACAAATGCCATTATTGCATTGTAAGTTGGCAAAGAACAACAACAACAAAATGGGAGTGACATAAATAGAACCTTACTTATGAGGAGAAACAACCAGGGGAAAAAACGAAAACAGAAACTAGAGAAGTCCAAGTATATCGCAGGAGCAAAACGGACAGAGTGAGATCGTATGATATCAAGTCTTCAAAGAAAAGTGCAAAGGCTCAGCGGAGACTTGGAGCTCCAGATCCAACACCCCCTGATATATGATAACCAAGAAGCACAGTACAAAGCTTAACATATATGCATTAGTTATCTATTTCTTTTTAAAGTAAACTTGACCAAGAGAAGACAAACACTCCGATTAATTTTCAATGGGTACTATTCTTCCCTTGATACGCTACAAATACTGAGAAGGACCCAGAACAGAGACTTCCAGAAGACACTGTCTGCCTGCAGAACCATCATTACTCATCAGAAATAATGTCTGCCCACCTCAGACCTGGTGAGCCCATCAAGAACTTTAAAAGAAACATCTTAATTTCCTTACCACACTGGACAATGTGATCTTGGGATCCAGAAGGCAGGTTTTGCTCGTTTCTTTCGCCAGATGACTCTGTAAAGGGGGCAGGGGGGTGGTGAAACAAATAATTTTTTAAAATGTTGCTTAAAGTCTTTCCTTACCTGTTGGCTAGGGGATAAAGGAGTATATTAAAATGTCCCAACTATCAAATGGAGAACTATTTTCATCAGTCATTTAATATTGGCATATTACTCAGACTGGGCTGATTGATAATTTAGGCTGGTTGCAGATAACCATTAATGCTAAAGAAACTCATACATACATTTTATTGTTCTATTCCTTAATACAATTTTACCTAGTCCCCCTATGCCATTTTCATTTCTGGCCTTGAAATATTTCACTTGGGTTACCTTGGGTATGGGAAAACATACAAGTTTTCTTTCACAGTTGTTCATTTTAATTGATATCTTTGCCCATAAACCTTGACAAGACATTTGAAAGATCTGATAATTGAACTGATCAAAAAAAAAAAAAAAATTAAACTCTCCCACAAAAAAAGAATTGTCACTTTTAAAATGAGAAAAAAAAGGGCGAATTTTCCAACTTACTCATATTTCTTTCCATGTTACAAAAAAAATCACTGAAAGGATCACTTCTCTCCGGACTCATTCATTCAGTTTTAGAATAATATCAGTCTTGTCTCACTTACAGTTTTTAGAGTTTTCTCCAAATGCCTTCATCAGGCAATCTGGCAATATCTATTACAATTAAAAACGCGTATACCCCAATGCCATTTCTGGGAATCTGTAAAACCACAATGGTCCTCATTGCAGCACTGCTGTTAGGAGCCAAGAACTTGGAACCACGTTCTTATCCATTGATAGAAGAATGGTGGCGCAGGGCTACGGGACAGTGTGATGTCCGGAGACACGTTTTGGTTGTCCACACCGGGGAAAGAATGTTACTGACATCTAGCGGGTGGAGGCCAGGAAAGCCGCTCAACATCCTGTAGGGCAACAGACAGCCACACAACAAAGGCGTACCCTCCTGTATGTGAAGATTATATCAGTTCATATTGGAATTAGGTAAGTATGGAAAGCATAGGGAAACTCGCATGCTAGGTTGTCAGGGCAGCGCATTTCAACAGAGCTGGGAGCAGGGAGGGGTGGGAGATGGTAATGGAGGAGACGGGGTGTGGCTTCAGATGCCCTTGGCAAGACCAGCATCCCAATAGTATCGATTTTCTTTATTTTTTTAAGTTTATTTATTGAGAGAGAGAGAGAGAAAAAGAGTGAACGTGGGAGAGGGGCAGAGAGAGGGAGAGGGAGAATCCCAAGCAGGCTCTGAGCTGTCAGCGTGGAGCCCAGGGCGGGGCTCGATCCCAGGAAACTAAGATCATGACCTGAGCCTAAATCAAGAGTCGGATCCTCAACCGAGCCACCCAAGCGTCCCTAGCATCTGTTTTCTGATGCTTATATGAAAAGAAGAAAAAGTGCCACCTTCAAATCATCTCTGCCATGTTGATTAGTGTTCCTTAGACACAGTTAAATAGAGGCATAACTTCAAAACCTCACTGAGACCACGCTCTTCACAGATGACAGAAAAATAAACCCAGCTGCGAAGAAAATCCCAACTTAAAGGGCATCGAGACTAGGGAAATGATAAATTCCATCAGCATGGCCTCTGACAAATTACTGTGCCATATCACTTGGATTCCCATGAATAATCTTGTCAGTCCCAATTAATTTGAATTAACCGCACCCTCTTCATATCAATAGCTTGGTATTTTTATTACACAATGGGGAATTCAATTTAAAATAGAGCAGGATCACCAAAAATATGACAAGTGACTCATTCACTTTTTATCGATGTGAGTTTGGTTGTTTTTGCCGTTCTTTCCCTGTGGTTAGCATTTCAACTTCTATCCTGCTGGCAAATACCCATCAAAAGGGGTATTCTGTACGATGCCACAGGTGAACCACGCTGAGTCAAGGCCTTTTTGGATTAAGAAACTGTAATTCTTGGGTTGTCTGGGTGGCTCAGTTGGCTAAGCGTCCAACTTTACTTCAGGTCACGATCTCACGGTTCGTGAGGTCGAGCCCCGCATCGAACTCTGTGCTGACAGCTCGGAGCCTGGAACCTGCTTCAGATTCTGTGTCTTCCTCTCTCTGCCCTTCTCTCTGCTCGCGCTCTCTTTCTCTCTCTCTCAAAAATAAACATTAAAAAACAAACAAACCAGGAACTCTTGTTATCTGTCCTAAACTCTTTTTTTAAATTTTTTTTAACGTTTTATTTATTTTTGAGACAGAAAGAGACAGAGCATGAACGGGGGAGGGGCAGAGAGAGAGGGAGACACAGAATCGGAAGCAGGCTCCAGGCTCTGAGCCATCAGCCCAGAGCCCAACGAGGGGCTCGAACTCATGGACCGCGAGATCGTGACCTGAGCCGAAGTGGGACATTTAACCGACTGAGCCACCCAGGCGCCCCTAAACTCTTAATCTTTAGGTCTTCTATGCAGACTTCTGCAACGGCATAAAGCAGTGGTACACTCTGAGTAAGCCCCTGTCCTGTGAAAGCCCCTCTGCTGTCTATGTATGGCCCCCCGTGTTACTGCCTGAATGGAAGGTTCCAGAGCACACCGTGAAGTCAATGCTGCTACAGTAGATGCAGTGAAAACTTGAGAAAACTACCCCTCTGCCACATGTCACATGCCTGGTTACTGTGCACACAGAGAGCACCAGGAAGGTGAGGAGACCACATGGGGAAGGGAATGGACTCCTCCTACAAGAGTTCCCCTCATCTTTGTTCCAAGACCCTCAGTAGATGACTGAAACTTCAGATAGTACATAACCATACATATATACTATGGTTTTTTCCATACATACATACCTGTGATAAAGTTTAATTTATAAATTAGGCACAAAAGGGGCACCTGAGTGGCTCTGTCAGTTGACCATCCGACTTGGACTCAGGTCATGATCTCGTGGTTTGTGGGTTTGAGCCCCGTGTCAGGCTCCATGCTGACAGCTCAGAGCCTGGAGCCTGTTTCGGATTCTGCGTCTCCCTCTCTCTCTGCCCCTCCCCTGCTCTCTCTCTCCTCTCTCTCTCAAAAATAAATAAACATTAAGAAATTAGGCACAGAAAAGATTAACCACAATCACTGATAATAAAATAGGACAATTACAACAATATTCTGTAATGAAAGTTATGTGAATGTGGTCTCTCTCTCTCTCTCTCTCTCTCTCAAAATATTGCACTGTCCTCACCCTTCCTCTTGTGATGATGCGAAACGAGGAAATGCCTCCATGATGAGATGAAGTGAGGTGAGTGACGCAGGCACTGTGACATAGCTTAGTCTACCTCTGACCTTCTGAAATACATCAGAAGCAGGATCATCCGCTTCCAGAAGGGTTGACCGTGGGGAACTGAAACCAGGCAAAGCCAGACCGCAGGAAAAGGGGAATACTGTATTCATCTGAAAAGCATCTTTTGTCGTCCTATTTCTAACTCTCCCTGGACTCTGGAGCTTTGATGCCATTTCACACCGCTCCTCCCTCAGTGTCTGTGCAGTCGGGCCCCGCCCATCTTGCGCCTTCCCTGGGTGCCCAGAGCTGCCCTTCCTGTCTGCTACCCCCATCTCCACCTTCTCTCTCCTGTTCAGGCCCTTTTATGTGCACTATTCGTTCTCTAATGTCCCACAACTGACTAGACTACACCCACAGCCTTTGATGCTCACTCTGTCCTGTGTTGCAAGGTGCATTTTCCCTTTCTTGCCCATGTCACAAAGCCTAGAGCCCGCGCCTTGGAGCCAGCAGGCTCTCGCTCCCCTGCCAAGCGGTCCGGTGGTGGGTCTGGCCAGGCTGGCATCCACATGGGAATGGCAGCAGACACAGACATAGCCAGCACCCGTTTACCCCCCAATACCAGTCCTCAGGGACTGATGCAGGAAACCCCAGGGCACCTGTGTCTGTTCCACATCTTGACATGTAGGTGAAGGATGTACATATATGTTGCACTCTAAATTTCTCTAAAACTTTTCTGTATATTATGTTGTTCTGACATTCTAAAAAAAATACCAGTCCTTTCTGGTTCCAATTCTTAGGGATAGCAAAGGGCCCAGCCAAGAGCGGGATGTTGGGAAGGATGGGGAGAATGGGGAGCTCTCTTGCACTGTTGGTGGGAATGCAAACTGGTGTAGCCACTCTGGAAAACAGTGTGGAGGTTCCTGAAAAAATTAAAGATAGAACTACCCTATGACCCAGCAATAGCACTGCTAGGAATTTACCCAAGGGATCCAGGAGTGCTGATGCATAGGGGCACTTGTACCCCAATGTTGATAGCAGCACTTTCAACAATAGCCAATTATGGAAAGACCCCAAATGTCCATCAACTGCTGAATGGATAAAGAAGATGTGGTTTATCTATACAATGGAATACTACTTGGCAATGATGAAATCCTGCCATTGCAACAACATGGAGGGAACTGGAGGCTATTATGCTAAGTGACATAAGTCAGTCAGAGAAAGATAGATATCATATGTTTTCACTCATATGTGGAAATTAAGAAACTTAACAGAAGACCATGGGGGAAGGGAAAGAAAAAAATATATATCATTACAAACAGAAAGGGAAGAAAACCATAAGAGATTTTTAAATGCAGAGAACAAACTGAGGGTGGAAGGGGATGTGGGGCTTGGGGGTGGGGAAAATGGGTGATGGGCATTGAGGAGGGCACTTATTGGGATGAGCACTGAGTGTTTTACGTAAGTGATGAATCCCAGAATCTACTCCTGAAGCCGGGAGCACGCTGTATATACACCGTATGTTAGCTAACTTGACAATATATTGTATGTATGTGTGTGTGTGTGTGTGTGTGTGTGTATGTATATACGTATATATACATATACACGTATATATACATATACACGTATATATATATGTATATATACATATACACGTATATATATATGTATATATACGTATACATGTATATATACGTATATATACATATACATGTATACGTATATATACATATATACATATATATACATATATATGAAGAAATATGTATATATATTCTTCATATATATATATATGTATATATATGAAGATACTAAGATCAAATAAAAAAAAAAACTAACCAGTCCAGAGCCACACATCCTCTATGTGGTCATCACACCCCAGCAGACCATGTTCCTCTGCCTTAATCACTGGGGACCACCCCCATACCCCAAAGCCTGGGGAAATTATTAAAAACCAGCCAGTCGTAAACTGTTGTCCCTGCCCTGCTTTGCTTTTCCTGAGGAAGCCCCAGGTGGACTAAGCAGTGTCCCTCACCCTCTCGTCTCCTGTCTCCTGGCCACCCTGGTGTCTTCCCCACATGGCCCTGCACGGTGAGTGGTGCCTCCTGTCCCAAAGACCTGCAAACATAAGGCACTTTGTTGTTGTGTTTCCTGAGCCTCTCCTCTGTCTTCTCTTGTGGCCACATCCGACCCACCATCTCATAAGAGGACAACACACACACACACACACACACACTGCATCTAAAATACACATAGAATGTGGAGAAGTCCAAAGGTGTTTGTAAGCTGAAGACAAGGACCTAGTGGAGGCATCTTCTTGTTGCTTCCACATTTCCCAACAAAACTCAAATTCCTCCCTGCCTTGACTTCCTTCCTAAGCATCAGGTGACTCTCTGAAGATTCATCTGTGACATATTTCTTGCCCACTCTCATGAGTGGTTCCTACACGTTATACAAATTTCCTCCCAAATGTCACCTCCTCTGAGAAGCCTCCTGTGATATGTCCAGCTCTGCTTCCTGGCTGTCTACCCCCACCATACTCTCTTCTACTGCCTGGCATGAATTTCTTCATAGTGGGTGGACCATCTGATAAACTCTATTAATGTGCACTGGGTTATGTGATTCTCTTACCCTTACCCTTACCCTTCTCATCCCCCTGTAATGGGACAGCCTTGGAGCCTTGGCTTGTCCCACGGACTGGTGCCTGGCACAGGACAAGACATAGGTTCGTGGAATTTCTTGGTCAATCCATTTGCTGTACAAATGGGGAAGAGAGGCCCAGAGATGGCATGGTCCGCCCAAGATTACTCAGAGAGCTGTAATAATTGAACATTTTGTTTGAGTCCAGAAATCTCTGCCCTTAAGCATTGCCTCAGATTGTTTTGTTTTGTTTTTAAGAAAATAATTTTTTTAAATAAACTCCTGTTACTTTTTTTTTTTAACGTTTATTTATTTTTGAGACAGGGAGAGACAGCATGAATGGGGGAGAGTCAGAGAGAGAAGGAGACAGAATCCGAAGCAGGCTCCAGAGCCTGACACGGGGCTTGAACTCACGGACCGCGAGATCATGACCTGAGCCGAAGTCGGATGCTTAACTGACTGAGCCACCCAGGCGCCCCAAGAAAATAAATTTTTAAATAACTGGTGGGGACTGTCTTTCCCCAAGGGAAGCCCAGAAAAGCAACTGTATATCCTATGAAGAACATAAATATTGCTGAGTCATGAATCAGAGTTTCAAGTAATTCTCAGGAATACTGAGTCTTGACCTTTCTCCTCCCAGGGTGAATCAAGAGCCACAGGGTTGTTGCACCCACAGCTTCTACATGTGAAAATCTGAGGGCTCTGCATGTTCCCCTGAAAGCCATCAGTGTTTCTCATGCTTGGCATTATTCCCTGGGCTTCCAAAGAAACCCAAAATGAAAAATCAGACTCAGGTTTAACCCTACCTCCTCCCAAGTCCTTTGGACAATTAACCTCCCCTGCTCTTGGAATTCTTCTGTGTTTGTTTGTTTTTTTTTTATTCTTTCTTTGTTTTTTTCTTCCTCTCCTCATCCCAACAAACTTATGCACTCAGGGTCAGTATCCCGATTTTAAAGATGAAAAAAATTGATCTCAGAAAGATTCAGTAACTTTCCCCCTGAGACAGCATGACCCCAAAGTCCCAGACATCTTTTCATTTCATAGTAAATCCTTATGATCTCTTTTTGATTGACATAACATACAGAATGGGGTGGGCATGTGAGAAGAGTGAAATAGGGCGAGATAGTAGGAAAGAGGTAGGAGCTTGGGCTCAGTAAGTGTTCCCCGTGAATCTGTAAGAACTTTGAGCAGATTACTTACCCATACTAAGCCTTGATTGTCTCCTTGAAAAAAATAGAGAGAAAATGGTATTGCCCTCATAAGACTGACGTAGGAGTAAATGTGACGTATATGAAAAATGTATTAACTGTGTCTAATCCATAATGTGGTACGTAAATACGTTATCTGTGAAACTCGGCAGAGGGACGTGAGTGTGTGCACCTGCTGGTGTGTGCAAGAATGCATATGTCTGGGTCTGTCGTGAGCCTCTGTGTGCAAAAGCTCTTACGGTGTGAAATGGTGGGAATCCTGAGCTGACTTGACCCCAGAGAAACAGTCACTTACACGTGCTGTAATCCTGTGGGGTTTTTTGTTTCCTTGTTTTTGGGGGGGTTTGGGGTTTTTTTTTGTCTTTTTTCTGAAATGCCAATCCTCAGCCACTGTTGGGCTGTAAAGCCTGAGAAAGTCAGACGTCCAGCAAGAGCTGGGGAGACAGCAGCAGGTGACAGCCGAGGATGGCCACACAGACCGCTTCTGTAAGCAGGAGAGGTGATGTGGGTCATCACAGTGAGAAATGAGTATCTTCAAACTACTGGTCTCAAAAATGCTACTATTTCCTTTTTCTAGGGAGCAGGGCTGACAAATGTAGCAAATAAAAAAATAAGAATATAAAGTATGGCCAGTTGAATTTGAATTTTAGAACAACAATGAATATGTTTGTACCGTAAATACAACCTGTATTTACATATCTGGTAATTCTTGCCTTGAGCAATGGTGGTTTCTGTGTACCCTTTCTCTGGAGGAACCATCAGAGATGTGACTGTGTTTGAAACTATTGGTCCCCATGTGACAGGAATGATAGATCAGGGGCGGCCCTTAAAATACCAAATCAAAGAAAGACCCAGGAGCCCTACTGGGAAACCAAAACATCATTGCTAGTGCAATGCTTCATTTCCCCTGCAGTGTCAATGAAAATCTCTCATTCTGTGAAATGTCTCCAAAATACAAGTTATGCTTCATTTCCCCTGCAGTGTCGATGAAAATCTCTCATTCTGTGAAATGTCTCCAAAATACAAGTTATTAATTTTTTTTAATTCTCAGAATACCTATTCTTTTCATTAAGATACCGGCCATTAGGAAGGATATGTTTCTTTCTTCCAAATAAATAAAATCAATAACACTTCAATTTATGTTTTCAATCACTCCATCCCCATGTGAGATAAGTATTATTGATTCTGGTGGAAAGTTTTCACAAAGTCAGTGCTGCTTTAGTTTATGCTGTCAAGTTTCCCTATGGTCTGCAAGGAATTCCAAATATTTAAGCTTTTGTAAGCATTGTGATTTCTTTTAAGAGTTTGAAACCACAGACTTGCATTGAGGACTATTGTGAAAGGTCTTAAATAAAGGCTTATGAGTCAAATTCTCTGTAAAGGAACAGAAAGATAACTTACCTGAATAGGGACAACCTATTTCAAAACGCCCACCTCCAAGAGTTTTGCAGTCAACTAGAGAAGGGCAATGAGAGAATCTGTCCTGCTTTTGAGTCTTGTGCTCATTTCACACATATGTGAATTTCAGTTGATAACCTGTACCCTCCTCAGGGCAGGAACAGGTGGTTATCAACGCACATGGCCCCGGTATTGACCCTGCCACAGCAGTCCTTGAGCAGAAATGCATTTAATAATTGTTATCCAAAGGGCGCCTGGGTGGCTTAGTTGGTTGAACACCCGACTTCGGCTCAGGTGATGATCTCACAGTTCGTGAGTTCGAGGCCCGCACTGGGCTCTCTGCTGTCAGCACTGAGCCTGCTTCAGATCCTCTGTCCCCTTCTCTGCCTCTCTCTCTCTCTCAAAAATAAATAAACATTAAAAAAATTTAAAAAAAATAATTCTTACCCAAGAAGTGTGTGTCTAGGAACCAGCAAACTTGTCAAAGGATGGTTTGCAAGGTTTCTTGTGCAAAGAATCTGAGGCACTTGATTTACAGCCCACACTCCAGAGCCCATTCCTCTGCTGTGCTGATTCAGTGGGCAGGGAAAGGCCCGGGATCCTGCATTTCAACCATCTGACCCCATCTGACCCGAGCGCCAGGGTTTCTCTGAACACGCCTGGCACACCCTGAAGAACCGTGTCGTATGCTGTCTAAGCCTCTCGGTTCTATAAAGATGTGGGCAAAGTGGCAGGGACAACATCAGGGGTGGCTTACAGATTTCTGATCTCTACAGGACTCCCATTCAGGGCAGAGAGGAAAGAGGGGAAAACACAGACCTCAGGATGCCCGGGGTACAATAAGCCGGCAAGTTCTTTCTCATCCTTCCCCAGTCCCTGGGCGTGGTAGGTGAATTTGGAAAAGCCAAGCTTGAGAAGGCAAGTTGCAGAAAGGCTTCCTCTGCTAAGGGGCCAGGAGGAATGTGCAGGGGGGCAGGACGTTTGCCAGTTCTGGACCCAGCCCGGCAGCAGCAGGTGCTGGCATTAGACCGGGGGTTGGGGGGGGCGGCATTAATGCCACAAAACCCTCCTTTGCTTTTGAACGCTGTCTTTCGCAAACACCGCCCACGATAACAGTTTTTGTACCACTCCGCTCTTGTGACTTAGAGAAGTGACCTAAAATAGCAAATAAAATTTTCCATTCGTTACTCACAAAAGACCTGAACTGATTCTGTCTTTAAATGGCCACAAAACCTTGACCTGGTTACCTGGAGTCCTCCCAGTATGACTTCTTCTAGGAGTCAGGTTATAATGCAAATGAAAAACAGTCACCAAGGACAGTAACAGTCTCTGCTTCCTACAAATAGCAAAAGAGAGATAAGACTTCAGAGCTCCTGGCAGCGTAGTCTGGGGACAGGAGCTCAGCCTGGCTGCCCGGGTTTGAATCCCGGTTCAGCCCCCACCAACTGAGTACTGGCAGGCTCCTGTTTCTTCATCTTCATATCAAAGAAAAAATTCCGGAATAGGAACCAGGGAGGATGAACAGAGTAATGACCAGGGATGCTTTGAGGTCTAAGTGAGTCAACTGATGTCCAGTGCTTTGTATCAGGTATGTATTAAGTGCTCAATAAATATTAATCACCATCACCAGAAGAAGAGAGTGCTCGCAGAGTCTCGAACCTCCACCAAGTCCAGGGACAATCATAATAGTCTTGTTGCAAATCACTGGGTAAGAAATGGCTCTTGCCAATTGTTAGTTCCATCTGTCCACCTGCCACACCAAGGGACGTCTGTCTCCCTTCTCTTCCCTAGAGCGTGAGCACATGTAGTATCTGAACTGAGACTCTGTTCTCCCTGAACTTTTTAAACCTGAATTGATTAATTCATGATAATTTTTGCCACAAATTTGAGAGAAATTCCCTGAAATGAAACCAAGGTTAATTCTTCTCTCTTTGTCTGTCTTCCTCTCTGTGTCTCCTACCCTCTTTCCTCCATTCTTTGACTCTCCAGCTGTGTGTGTGTGTGTGTGTGTGTGTGTGTGTGCGCACATCATCCTAAGACAGAAGTAGAACAACTAGGAGAAAAAACTAAAATACTCAACTGCCTAATTTTCTAACATAAGCTTTCTTGTTTTATCTCCTGTGGGTCCTCCACCCACTGTGTGAACAGAACTGCGAGACTATACAACCCTGATAAAGTAAATGACAAGAAACATGCTTACCTCAGCCCAACCTTAATATTCTCTCATTCCTTTCTTCCTCCCTCTTTCCACTACCTATGTCACAGACACAGGTGAGGCTGAATGTCCTGGAAAATGGACGAGCATGTAGATTTAGCCACAGAGAGGCAATGTTTTCTCTGCATCCCAAATGTTATTAAATACTTTGGGGTCCACATTCAGTAAGATGAGCTAATAACCACCACTTATGTCCTTCATGCCCTAAGGACAAGGAAGGAAAGTCAGAAAGCCCCAAATCCCTTCACTGGGGCCGTACCTGGAAACTCTCACATCCAGACAGAACCTCAAAGGCCCACTTGATGGAATAAAGAGAAATACTGCAGGAGAAGTCTTTCATTTTTTCCCAGCTTTCTTGAGATTTTATTGGCAGCTAACATAGGTGGTGATTTGATGCACGTATATACTGTGAAACGGTTACCAAAACAAGTTGGCTAATGGCTCCAACCCCTCACACAATTAGCATTTTTGCTGTATGGTGATCACACATGAGATCCACTCTCTGAACAGCTTTCAAGTATAAAGTTCAGAGCTCATTTAAAGATATCAAGATCAGGGGTGCCCGGGTGGCTCATTTAGTTAAGCATCCGACTTCGGCTCGGGTCATGATCTCCTGGTTCATGGCTTCAAGTCCTGCACTGGACCTTGTTGTCAGCGCTGAGCCTGCTTCGGATCCTCTGCCCCCTTCCTCCCCCCACCCCGCCCTCTCAGGTGCACTTGAGCTCTCTCTCTCTCTTTCTCTCAAAAACAAATAAACATTTAAAAGCAGATACCAAAAGCATAACTGTCCAGCTCTAGGACCCTGTGGAATTTTTTTAGGGGATAAGGCAGTTGGGAAAGAGAAAGTAGAAGAGACTTAGGCTGAGATCATGAAGTCTTCTTCTGATGAGACAGAAACATTTCCTAGAAACCAGGATGGGAAGTCGCTTTTCACCGACTCTTGCATTTCACAACTTCTGAAGCTGTGCAGGTGGTTAAAACGGACTTTTTACTTCTTCAACGATCTAGCTGGCCTCTAGATTCTCAAGAAGACCCGGGTGGGCCTCTTCTCTGGGGCAGGATAGCTGTCTCCCCCAAATTTCCTGGCACGGTTTCCCATAAGAGCTACAGGACGGCCAGGCTCCCTGAAAATGTAAAAGATTTCAGAGCACAGGATAATCTTTGTTTAATCAAGATCTCCTTCAGCGCTGCTGTTTTACCATGGTAATTCCTAGAATGACAGAGGAAAAAACTGAGCTGAAATTTTTAAGTTCGTGTAGAAGAAATTAACCATGGTAGTTTCTACCTTCCAATATTCGATTTCACAACTCTCATGCAATTCCAAACCATATATATATATATATATATATATATATATATATACACATATATA
>NC_064810.1:9500363-9530417 GCF_023721935.1 Panthera uncia | reverse complement strand
TCGTTGTAGAAAAGTAAAAAAGTATATATATATACTTATATATATATAAGGATATATATATAAGTATATATATATACTTTTTTACTTTTCTACAACGAGGCTTTCCAAAAGAAACAACTCAAATGTAATGGTTTGCCTGGTAAATCAGAACTGTATTCATATCTATAAATTCAAGTCTTTTATCCATTGCAAATTACAGTTGTTTTCCCTGAAGCACTTATCATAAGGAATGGCGTCCAATGGAACCTTGACACAATTTATGTCTACTAACAAACATCTCAGTGAACAACGAAGAATGTAACTGAAAGAAATAGATGCAGCATACGGACAGATTGATTTCCACATTGGGTCCCTAAAGCGATTTCTTTTTGGAAACTTCTAGAAATGTAATAGCTTTATTAAAGAACAGATTAATTTCAAAGTTTATCAACTTCTATTGCGGGATTCATGGCACAGAAACCGCTGTCGTGGAATGAGCTCTCTTCTTCACCTAGCTCCTCTAACTGAATCTCTGGTTATCAAAAGCCTTCTCCTGTATGCTGAGGTCAGATACCTCCCATTGCATACTACAAAGTGGTAAAACAAGTAAGTGTCAGGTGCCCGGTGAGGGGGGGTGCTCAGTGTGAATGCAAAAGATTGGCTTTTCGTACGCAGGCAGGGCTTGTTTTCGGTTGTTTTTATTTCTGAAATGAAAAGCATTTCCCAAGCTCTTTGAGGAAGTTGAGCTGCTCGGTGATTTAAGTGACATGTGATGAGTCCCCGCGGTCTCTATCTTAGTCACCATATTAACATCAGGGATGTGACGATAGCCGTAATGTCCTAAATGCACACTTCCCAAAGCACTGGTCTCGTTTGTTGCTTTCTGAAAGGGAAGTGCCCCGGGCAGGTCTTTCTTCATCAGGTCGAGGGCAGTGGCACCTCTGTTAGCCTGACATATGGAGTTTCAATAAACATCCCCCTGTGGCCTGATTTCTTACTCTCCAGACAATTCTTTATGCTTTTCAGAGTCTTAAAAGTAAAATCTAAATTCGTTACTTTTCTGTTTTCTTGTATGTACTCCTTTAAACAGGAAATCAATGTTACTCGAAGAAGCAGAATTTAAGTACAAACAAAACTGATAACTGTACCCCTCCCCCGCAAATTTAAAGAATACCCAACCTAATTAGCCAGGAATGAAAGACAAAATTGCCTCGTGACGTGCGTACGGTCGATCACCCACAGAGAAACCAAAAGGAATTGGTGCGATGCAAAGGAGACTTCAGATAAATACATTCATTTGAAGAATAAATGCTTGATTTCTTTCCCCACAAAATTAGAAAGTGATGGTACAGAACAGCAATAAAATGCTGCAAAGATAACAGATGGGTTGGGGTTATTCTGTTTCAGATTTACCCAAGAGAAAGAGACGGGAGAGTTGCCTAATCCTGGTATCACATTTCCGGCTGTGACAGGAAGAGATAGATCATAATAGATAAAAATGGAAAATGTGAAAAAAAAAATCAAATACTTCTAAGAAAGACACAATGCAAGATCCAGCTGCGGTGTATGTGAAAGGAAATGAGTGTTGCAATTCGCTGAGGCTCAAGTCACGTGGCCACCCATGTTCTAATGGCAGAGCTGTGGCAACCAACAGGAGTGGCCTGAGACAGCCAGAGAACCCCCAGAATTCGGGACCCCACTCCTCAACCGGAGCCACCCTCTCCCCCAAACCCAGGGCACATCTCTGCAGCCTGACGCTCAATATCCCCCTGGACGAGGTCTAACATTTTCACAGTTGCTGGATATTCTTTCTGCAATTCCAACTCCATTCTTTCTCTCTCTTTTTAAGTTTTTCTGTATTTATTTTGAGAGAGACGGAGAGAGTGAGCGGGGGAGGGGCAGAGAGAGAGGGACAGAGAGGATCAAAGCGGGCTCCACACCGACAGCAGAGAGCCTGATGCAGGGCTCAAACTCAGCAAACTGCAAGATCATGACCTGAGCCGAATTGGGACGCTCAACCGACTGAGCCGCCCAGGTGCCTCCACACTGCCTTCTTTCTTACCTGGCTCTCAACAGAAAACTACAGGCTCTTGCCATGTTCACGTCTCTTCTCCAGACTCAAACACAGTTTAGCTCACTTACTCTCCTGCCCATGAAATAGCTACAACTCTTTCAAACTCTACCCATAAAATAGCCCTCCCAACAATGCAAGATCCTCCCATGATAAGTCCTCCAGCAAATAATTCTCTGTGGTCTCCATTTCGTCCCATGGAAGAACTGAACGTGCAAATGTCCCCTCATAAAGGAATAAATGATAAGGCGACTGTCTGCTTCACAACCTCCTCTCTGGAATCAGCAGAGGCCCTACAGGTCTCATTCACAGCTGACTCGTGCCTAAATGCTGAATGTGCATTTCTTGAATGGCTGGGTCACCCGGTGAATGAATGGATGGAAAAACACTATGCAAGGCAAGAATCTGTCTTTCCCTACAACCCCAGACTCTCCCATCTACTTAGTTAACATGGAACGCAACGCTTCCCAGCAAAGTAGACAGTTAGTCCTGGAGAGTGGGGGGCCCTGGGGGAGGGAGTCTCTGTTCTTGGAAAAACATGATAGTGTTAAAGGAAAAAGGAAGTGCATCTGCTCTAAGGGAACTAAGCCTAAATCAAACATGTCTGACTGCTCTCATGGCCTCCAAAAACAAATACAGAAATATTTATTGCCCAAGTTGTTAGGCAGATTTAGGACAAACAGACTTGTTTGGGTCTCCTTTTATAAATAGAGTTAAGTACACTATGCTTCTTTAAAAATATTTTTTTAATCATAAAGAATCTTGAGATAGTCTGGTGGGGGAAAAATAATAAAAATATGTAACCGTCCCTGGCAATTAACCTTTCCATTGACACAAGGCTCACACATTCCCATCAGAACATTCTGGAATAAACTGCTGGTATTTACTTTAAAAGTATAACCAGCAAATCCAGGCTAGAGCTGGATATAAGCCAAAGAAAGCTCCCAGTTCTGGTCCTCGGACTGAAGCGAGGATGGACTGTTCTGTCCCCGTCACTGACACGCTGGACCACCTGCCACACTGGAGAGTCAACAGCCACTCCACACCTTAAACTCAGACACCAGGCTGCCCTGTCCTTTGCCAGGAGCATGGCCTGCCCTCGGATTCACATCACAGGTGCAGAGACAAAAAAGCTGTGTTCCATTAACAATAATAGTGGCTGAAATATTGCAAAGCGTTTTACGGTATAAAGCATATTACTTCCATATGTATCATTTCACTTAATAAACATATATATGTATATTATTTCATTTAATAACCCTGAAAATCCTATGAGGTAAACATACCGAATGTTATTAGCCCCTGCTTCATAGATGAAGAAAACAAATCCAAGGAGGTGAAGCTTCCACCTGATGACATGTTGCAGCCAAAAGTCTAGAAGCTGGGACATTTGACGCCCAGAAGAGTGGGTTCAGTGACAGCTCCTCTCTGGCTCTCCATTCAAGATGAATGCCAAAAATGTCTTATTCAAAGTCCTGAAAATCAGCATTGATGTGGTCCAGGATTCATTTACATAGTGACAAGCCAGTAGAAACGTGGCAGTGGAGACGGCGGTGGGGGGGGGGGGGGGGAGAGGGGAGGGGGGAGACTTGGTGTCTCTGCATCTGAGTCTTCTCATCCGTAAAATGGGGCTGATTGTAGAACCAAGTTCACTGACTTGTGAGGTTTACACACCTGTAGGGCACTGGCCGCTGCGTGTGGAAGGCAGTCAGTACTCAATGAACGTTAGCTGTTGTTACAGTTGAGGTGAGCCTCGCAATTACGAGAGGACATGTTGACTTTGCTTCTCCTTCTGCATAGGCTATCTGACCTGAGATGAATCTGAAATCAAAAAGGTGGATTGATTATGTCAGCCAATCACTGTCCTGTAGATCATGGGAGTGTTTTCCTTAAATTACAAAACGATTCAATTAAACTAAGTTAAAATTAAATTAAAGAGAGTCCTTGCTAAGTGGACAGTCATATATTGGAATGAAACCAATGAGGCAGCCCCCCAAGATGTGATCGCTGCTGCTTTCTGGGGTTGGATTCAGAGATACTCTGACCCTCTGGTTTTCATCCCTGCTCTTGCTAAGACACGTTCCTTCCTGCTTCCTTTTATATTCGGGAGTGATGCTAAAGGTAGCTGAATGTCTCTTCTCTTCTGAGAAATACCACAGGACAGAAATATGTTTAAGTTGGCTTATCCCATAATTTTCCAAACTCATATACACATAAAATCTTTGTGTGTGTGTGTATTAATATCCTGTAAACACATTCTGGAAAATATTCTTCTAGAGCACAGCATGCAGCAAAAGACAGGATCCTCTTGGACACCATACAAAGCTGACACCGATAGAAGAGGTTTGTCACCTGTGAGTTGAACCCCAGAGAACAGTCTTTCAGCCGGCTGCGTGACCCCAAGACCATGAGAAAACTCTAATCCCAAGCTTCACCCAGGGTTTACTCCGTCCTTCAGGACATGTCTAGTTCTGGCAACAGTGCAGAAAAAGCTATCATAGAAGTCCTAGTGCTATAAAGCAATAATGTTGGATAAAACAATAATAATAATAATAAGTTAAATGTATGGCTGAATACACAAGAAAGAGAGAAAATCAGTTTCCAGAAATGAAAAGGGAACTGAAAACAGTGCCCGTAAGCACTGGAACTGAAACTGTAGCTGGCCTGGTGACAGAATAAGAGAAAAAGGTTTTTGGCCGAGAGAGATTCTAATGACTTGGAAACTGCACCTACCGGGACTTAGAAACCAAGTCTGTGCCCCCCCCCCCCCCCCAAGGCGGGATGTTGACACAGAAACATTTGCATAAAGTCAGAATTTTCAAAGAATCCCACCCCAAGACTCTACTACCTGGTTAGTCAAGATTGCAAGGAATATTTTCTATAGTCAGAGATTTTTTGTGGGGGGAGAAAACATCCCCATGAAAAACAGAAACTCTAAAGCAGCATGACTGAGAGAATGCATTGCACTGCCTCCGTGATACACACATCTTCAGAATGAGAAACTGACAGGAAGTTTGCCTCAGCCTAGCGGGTCGCTGGGATACCCAGCAAAAGCGAATGCTAAATTATTTCAGTGGGACCTTCCTTAACCCAGGCCAGAGGGATATAATCCTCACGGAAAATGAGCACACAGTAAGGGATTTAACCTGCCAGCATAGAGCCTGATGCGGGGATTGAACTCACAAACCGTGAGATCATGACCTGAGCCAAAGGTGGAAGCTTAAAAAACTGAGCCACCCAGGCACCCCACAAATGCTCTATTCTGAACAAAGCGGGAGATGCAACAAACAGGAAGGAATGTTGGATACCGAAAGACATCAGAAAAAAAATCTGAAAATTGTAAATGTATGATGTTAAAGCAAAGAGATGAAAGACAGAATAAAACTCAGTACGTAAAAACAAGATTCTATGGACTAAAAAAAGTGTACATTTTATTAATAACTAAATAGAACTTTTAGAAATAGTAAACTAAGACATTAAAATTAAAACGCAGTGGATGGGTTAATCAATGAATTACACAAAGCTGAAAAAAGACTTTGTGAACTGGAAGTCAATACTGAGGAAATTATACAGCATGTATCACAGATAAAGGTATAGAAAATAGGTAAGCTAGACTTATGGTAGATAGAATAAGAAGAATTAGAATGAATCTGGTAGGAATTCCAGAAAGATCAAACAGAATTAAGGAGGTACAATATTTGAAGAAACAATGGTGAAGAATTGTTCAGAATTGGTAAGAAATAGGAGTCCTTAGATTAAATTGAACCCAATTCAAATGAAAAGGTTATCCTTTCGTTTAGACTAAACCAAGTGAAACTAGAAAACATCAAGGACAAAGACAATATATTTAAACAAAGAAACAATACACCCACAAACTAACAGCAGTTGGATTGTGAAGATCTTCTGATCAGAAAAAAATAGAGGCAGTAAGAGAATGGAATAATGCCCTTAAGTGGCCGAGATACATTTTCAGACAAAAAACAAAAACAGAAACAGAAAAACATTGAGAGAGTTTATACTTTTATATCTACACTGAGAGAACACGCTCTGTATAAAGAAGAAAATTGGAACCCAGAAGGATGTGATGTGAGAATTAAACACTAGTGAATGAAGACATTTGCAAACATACAGATATCTCTAATAGACATGGGCTATAAGTAAAACAACAATACTGACTTATTTTTATTTATATAAAAGCAAGAAAAAAATATTACACCACAACATCATAGTCTACTGGGGGTCATTACAGTTAAAAACTCCTAAGGCCCTTATATTTGAGGAAAGAAGGGTAGAGATGCAGAGGAAATTTAGACTTAATTATGTCAAGATTATTTGTTAAAAATATTTAAAAAAAAAACTGTGTGTGTGTGTGTGTAACTACTAAAAATGGAAATAAACACATGTTTTCCAAAGCAAGAGATGAAGTAAATTGGGGGAAGGCCAGGGGGAGGTGTCAGGAAATTAAAAAAAAAAAACTCAATAAGATAGAAGTAGGGAAAGCATAATTAAAAAAAAATAAGGGAAAAGTATAATATATACCACAAATTTCAACAACTGTCAATATGGAAAGAGAGCAATTCGATCCTTATCTTATACCATATAGAAACATGTCCTCCCTAAATTAAAGTCTTAAAGATATATACATGCATATATATTATACATATATATTGCTATGTTATACATGCACATGACTGAAATTGTGGCATAGAATAACGATATCTTTGAAAAGCAACAAGAGAACACAAACCAAAAGGAAAAAGGTTGATAAAATTGGCTAATAATTGGACTGCTATGCCTCAAAAGACACTATTCAGAATTCGAAATGACACGAAAAGAGTTGGAGAAATTATTATTACTCTGGGGGCCTGAAGGACTTCTCCAAAGACAGCTGCCTTGAAATATCCCATCTCAAACATCCTATTTACAATGACATTGACTCTCCTCCCAGAGTGGCAGAGTTTGCATCACCTCCCCTTGAACCTGGATGAGACTTTGTGACCGCCTTGACCAGTAGAGTACACTGGAACTGAGGCTATGCCAACTCTGAGGCAAGGTCATAAAAAAAAGCAAGCACTTCTGCTTTGACCTCTTCTGAGCCTTGCACTTGGAACCTCACCATTGTGTCTCGAGCAAGTCCAGGTCACATGGGGAAGCTGTGGGTAGATGTCCCCACTGAACTTCCCAGCTGAGATCCCAATCAACAACCAGCAGTAGCCACTATATGTGAGTCAATGAGGTAAATGAGCTTTAGTTAACTCCAACCCCAGCCACCATCTGTACTGCAACTGCATGAAAGACACCAGGTGAGCATTACCTGGTTGAGCCCAGGCAATCCACAAAACCATCCCCAAACTACTAAGTTTGGGGTAATTTGTTATGTGGCAATACATAACTGACACACTATCCAAAATCAAAAAGAAACAGGAAACCCGAAAGGAAAATGGGCAAAGATGTTGAACAAGCAATGCATGCAAAAGGAAGCCTGGGTAGACAACAAACACACAGAAAGATGCCCACCCTCACATATATCCCAGAAATCAGGTATATGCAAATTAAAACAACAATGTAAAAACATTTTACATTTTTGTCAAAGCTGTAGAATTCTCTTCACACCAAATGTGGAGAGAATTCTACAGCTTTGACAAAAATTCTCTTCTCTTCACACCAAATGTGGAGAGAAAAAACCTACAGCGATGGTTATGAGGGCAGGCTGAGGGGCCAGAATGCTAAGCATCTGATTCCAGCTCCATAAACAAATTGCATGGCCCTCAGCAAATAGTATAAACTTGGTGTGCCTTAATCTCCTTATCTGAAAAATAGATTCTTTCTTAGGACTGTTGTGAGAATTGGGTGAATTGGTACATATAATTCGTAGAACGATGCCTGCAAGCGAAAGCAGTGAATCGTAAGATGGTGGTAATGACATCAAACCAGAAGTCTCAGGCAGTTCTAGTGAAATCATCATAGCCACGATATAGAGAGCCATTTGTTAATTCTCTTGTTAACCTGCAGATGTCAATACTATTCACCTGATACACTCCACTTGTAGGTACATAACATACAGAAGTGCCAGTGCATATGCATTAGAAGACAAACGCACGTAATGTTATTATGACTTCATTCTCTAATTGCAAAAAGTGGACGCCATCTGGGAGTGCTCAGAGTGATTCAGAACAGTATAGTAATAGGCACTAATCCAGCATCTAAGCCATGGAAACTCCAACTTTGAGCATAACATTCCATTACTGGAGCAGAGGATTCAGTCTTATCCATAAGAGGATATGGGGTGGAACAGAAAGAAACATGTCTTATTTGGCATTCTACCAGAAATGTATACCATTGTCAGGAGCAAGAATATGGGGTATGATGGTAGCAGAGCCCCCAAGACCCAGCACGGGGAGCAGAGCTGACAAATGGGACCAAGACAATGTCAACAGTGATAGGATGGTTGGCCCTGTCCGACAGTACTTAGGCATCCACCCTGCCCTAGCCTTGGACATACAAACGTTTGTACAAATATACAATGTACATACCTTTTTATAGAAAGATAGATAAACCATACATGTCAATTAGCATGTAGCACTTAGAAGTTCCAGCTTGAAACCTATCTTCTACTCCAAGGCACAAGGTGAAATAGCTCTAGTCAGGGTGATGCATCCAGATTTAGTTCTGGTTTCATCAGCAACTAGAAACGCCATCACTTAGCCTTTCTGAGTCTCCATTTCCTTATTGGAAAAGAAGAGAAAAGAAAAGAAAAGAAAAGAAAAGAAAAGAAAAGAAGAGAAAAGAAGAGAAAAGAAGAGAAAAGAAGAGAGAAGAGAAGAGAGAAGAGAAGAGAAAAGAAGAGAGAAGAGAAGAGAAGAGAAGAGAAGAGAAGAGAAAAGAAAAAGAGGAGAGGAGAGGAGAGGAGCGGAGCGGAGAGGAAAGGAAAGGAAAGGAAAGGAAAGGAAAGGAAAGGAAAGGAAAGGAAAGGAAAGGAAAAAAGGGGGAAAATCAAGCAAGATCTCAATGCATTTGGAGCATAGCAGAGAAATAATTGGATGTGAAGCGTGAAGTCTAGAGTAAAAAATCCCAGCCATACCACTTAAGTAGATCAGCTTCCTTGGAAAGAATTCCAGGAAGCAGAATCTTAATGAACCAGCATCTACATCTATACATTGGAACTAGTCATATCTCCTTTAAGGGATGTCATGAAACTCAAAGGACACAATTTTCGTTACCTTACAAATCCTAAGCTCAACGGCAAAATTTCCTATTCTGTCTACAAAAGAATCATTGGATCTCTATGATCTAGTAATTCTGTAGCCTGATAGTGCAATGGTGTAGCTTGATTATCACAAAGAGCAGCAAATCTGGAGATGATTTAATATGACCCTAGATCTCCCATTATAAAATTTACATAGTCTATTTTTTGTTGTTTGCATAATAAATCCTGGTATTAGTCACTGGTCTTTGAAGACAAGCTATTAAAGCAATAGAATTCTTAATTAATTTAGTGCAGAGTTTATCAGTTCTGTGTACACAGCTTACTCAGAGCGCACTACATCACTCGAGTGTGGGGTTGGATAAAGTCAGCTCCCATGGAATAAACCTTATCTCATGCTCCGCAGTTTCCAGAAGCAATTCTTCCTAGATTGGAGATTTGTTATCTGCTCACTCCTTCGTAATGCATTTCCTGGAATAGGTCATGAGTAGTTGAGTCGAAAGCTTCTACAGAATTAGCTCAGTTCTGATACAAAAGGGTCACTACGCTACCTTGAAACTCACAAATATCTGAGCGCTTATGTCAAAATGAAACCTCAGATGTCCAGAAAGGGATGGCAAACATTATGCTTAAGAGAACAATTTTAAAGCATTCTCTATATTAAAAAAAATGATACAGCCAGAGGCCTTATACATGGTTTGTAATATAGAAAAAGAAAATATTTAAATAATTATTATTCCCACATGGTTATTTTTCATTGTGCGTGTTTCCCTCCAGTTTCCGTGCATATGCAAATCTAGTAAACATGTCACATAGTAGATTTAGAATGTAAAATACCTAAAAGCTTTTATATATCCCCACATACCATTTTACAAAGAAAAATGATATCCTACCACTTTCCTATTGAAATGGAATTGAGGTGGGGTAGGACGCTCAATCCATTCTACACACTTGAACAAACTCTCCATGTGTGAAAACACCTGTGCCCCATCTATCACTCTGCCCCTTCTCCTCTGTCTTCCTTAACCCTTCATAGCACAATGTTCTTTCTAGGAAAAGTTAATCTAGGATTCTTAAGGGAAGGGTATTTCCCATTGCTAGTTTTGCCAGGAATAAATAAATGTCAGAGTATGATGCATTCCTTACTGTGTCTGTCCCACACCACCTGCCCTAGGCCTTCCTCCACCCTCTCCCTGGCCCCCATGCTCCCCAGAGGACCACATCTCCCTCTCTACCAAGCCCCCAAGGACATCAGAGCAATTCCCTCATTGGCTTTTCCCTCCACCTCTACACTGCTCTTAATGACCTTCACTCCCTTCTCCTCCAGAAGACATACCATGTTAGTAGATAAGCTTTTCACCTTGGCTCTTGCTCTTACTTCTTTCACCTCCTTTGGGCCTTTTCCCAGAAGTTATTCCCTTTTGCCTGTATCTCCATTCTATGCCGGATACTGCTATTGGCGCCTTATCTTCAGCTTATAAGTATGGTAGGTCTTCTCCACATTGAAGCTTTAGGTATATAACATGTGTATGTGTACATGCACGTTGGTATATATTCACACCCTCCAGCTCTCTTCTTTTCTCCTCATGGCTTCCACATTTTTCAACAACAAACATCCAAATCCCTTCCTGCCTTGGGCCCCTCCCCTCGAATTCTACTGAGGTGGCCCTCTAAGGGACCACCTGTAACATGGCTCTTGCCAAGTCTAAAGACCTATTTTCAGTCCTCATTTGCCTGGGAACCTCTAGGACACTTTCTCCCCAACGTTGCAAAGCCCTTGCTTCCTGCTCTTCACCAACTCCTGCTCTTTTGAGTCTCTTCTTTTTTCGGTCTCCTAAGCTCAGAACACTTGAACCCATCCTCCTTTATCTATAGCCACAGGTCCTTACTTTCTTTGGCTCATTCATCTTCTCCTTTGCATTTTAAAAGTTTTCAAGAGCTTCACCTGGCCTTCTCTTTTCTCTCTTCTTTTTCTTTCAAAAGTAATATTCAAGTTTATGGCTTCCACTATTATTTCCCTACGGATAGTGCTTACCTTTATTTCTAAAATCTTGAACTGTCTCCCAAGGTCAAGGGCAGATTTTCGGCTGGGGTCTCCAGTATTCACCAAGCACTTGGGGCTTAACCAGTTCCAAACTTGATTCCTTCTTCTCCCTAACCAGTCCTTGCTCTTAATGTCTATCCTCTTTTTGATAATAGCTTCTGAGCCTCCCACTCACCCAGGGCTAAAACCTCGGAGAAATCTTGCATTCTTTCCCTTTTGGCCCCCGTAGCCAATCAGACATCCAGTCTTGATTCTACCTAAGGATTATGCATTCTCTTGCTGACACTTATGTTCCCACCCCTAGTCTCTTCTCTGATCACATTTCAAACAACTCTCACACCAACCTTCAGCACACGAATCATGTCTCTTTACTAAAAGAGTTCAGTGACACTTCATCTGTTTGCAGGAACGCATCTAATCTCCTAAATTCAGCAAAGACTTCCACAACTTTCCTTCCAACCACAGCTTCCCATCGTATTTCCCATAACCCCCTTCATTACCATCAACTCTTCCTTATGACCACGTGTGGTTCCTCCGTTGCCGTGACTCCAACTCTACTGGAAAGGCACATGCTCCATTTCCACATGCATAAATCCTTGATGTCTTTAAAGGTCAGCTCAAATAATTCCTTTCTCTTCAAAGTGCTTCCTAGTCCTGTCAGCTGGTTGTGATGTCCCCTTCCTTCCCATCCCACCTCAGTCTTCTGCTGCCATTACTATATAACTTGGCCCAGCTGTATTTTATATTCGTGAGAGCATTTATTCTTTCCCTGAACTGGATCAGAAGATCCTGGAAACAAAGGTCATCCTTGATTTCCCTGTACAGGCCTGTTGTAGTACCCCAGCACAGTGCCTTGCACTCAGTAGGTACTCAGTAAATGTGCATGTATCAGTCTATGCAATGGTGGCTAAGAGTCAGGCTTCCGATTCAAAAGCAGAGTCATGGGATTCTGGTCAAATTCACTCATGCTCTGGAAGCTTCATCCTACACATCTATAAAATGCAAATGATAGTTGCACTACCTCAGAGGATGGGGTGGGAATCCAGTGGGAAAAAAATGCATAGAAAACCCTTAACACAGCACCCGGCACATGGTAAATCACACTATTCATGATTATCACAAGACCACGGAAATAGCTACTCCACTTATGTATGTGAGTAGAAAACGGTTACCATTTTTTTCTAGGCCACTAAGTTACAGGTGTAACAGCTTTGAAGAATGTACATAATATTTGACCCTGTAATTCCATTTCTGGGAATTTATTTTAAAAAAAACTTTTTTTAATGTTTATTTATTTTTGAGAGAGAGAGAGACAGAGCATGAGCAGGGGAGGGGCAGAGAGAGAGGGAGACATAGAATCTGAAGCAGGCTCCAGGCTCTGAGCTGTCAGTACAGAGCCCGACGTGGGGCCCGAACCCACAAGCCGTGAGATCACGACCTGACCTGAAGTCGGATGCTTAACCGACTGAGCCCCCCCAGGCGCCCCTCTGGGAATTTATTTTAAAGAAATCATGAGGTCTAATGCAAAGATAATCATGAGATAGAAACATGCATAATGCCTACAACAGCTTGATTTCTTTATTTTTAAATTTAAATTCAAGTTAGTAAACATACAGTGTAGTCTTGGCTTCAGGAGTAGAACCCAGTGGTTCGTCTCTTAATATGACACCCAGGGCTCATCCCATAAGTGCCCTCTTTAATGCCCATCACCCATTTAACCCATCTCCCACCCACCTCCCCTCTAGCATCCCTCAGTTTGTCCTCTGTACTTAAGAGTCTCTTACAGTTTGTGGCCCTCTTTGTACAACAGCTTAATTTCTAACAGGAGGACACTGGTAAAGCAAAATATGACCCATTCATAAGATGAGACACAAGGTGGCTATTATATTTGCCTCAGGAGAAAATGTTCACCATATATTGTAAAGTACAAAGTACAGGGCAGAGAAGTTTGTATAGTAAAACCCTCTTCTTTTCTCAAAAGGAACACATGTAACTAGGATTTGTGTGTGTGTGCAAATGTATGTCAATATAGAAGAAGGACAAAAGTTTTGACAGAGGAACTATCTTGCTTCAAGTAATTTATTCCCTGTATTTTATTTTTTTTTCTTTTTCAAATTTTCTGTTTCATACTTTGAACATATATATTTTTGGCATCCAGATACAAATGCTAGAAACAACTCATATCCCCTTGCTCTTGCAAGAAAAGTATCTCCTTCCTCCCTCGAGGTTAATTGTGCTTCATTTGGATTGAGGGCAAAACGAATCTGGGATGATTCATCCAAACCAAGGGATGCCCCGGCAAACTTCATGGCATGAAGCATTTCAGAGCACTTTTTAAGGCTTGAGTTTGGTAAATTAGGACATTTTGTGTCCAAGCCGGGATTCCGGAGTTTGTTGAAGGAAGGAGGTTTCTGTTGGTTGCTGCTTGTCCTGAGTGGTCTCAAAGACACACAGCAACGCCTTTGATGGAAAGCACCCTAAGCATCACAACGGAGACAGATCTGGACTCAACTATGCCCAGAGCATTCAAAGTCATGTCCAGAAGTGGAGAGCTCTTTGAGCTTTCAGTGATTTTAAGAGGGCAGAGTAAGAGGGGAAGGGGGAGGGAGGACAGCAAGTCGACACTTTTATGAAACATGTATTCGTGTTGGCTATCAAATCCAATTGATTAGTAGAACCTCAGTTAAAAAAATAAGATCTGAGGTGGGGCGCCTGGGTGGCTCAGTAGGTTAAGTGTCCGACTTCGGCTCAGGTCATATCTGGCGTCTTGTGAGTTCGACCCCTGTGTCGGGCTCTGTGCTGACAGCTCAGATCCTGGAGCCTCCTTCGGATTCTGTGTCTCCCTCTCTCTGTCTGCCCCTCCCCCACTCATGCTCTGTCCCTCTGTCTCTGTCTCTGTCTCTCTCTCTCTCTCTCTCTCTCTCTCTCAAAAATAAATAAACATTAAAAAAATTAAAAATAAAATAAGATCGGGGCGCCTGGGTGGCTCAGTAGGTTGAGTGTCCAACTTCGGCTCAGGTCATGGTCTCGCGGTCTGTGAGTTCAAGCCCCGCATCGGGCTCTGTGCTGACAGCTTAGAGCCTGGAACCTGCTTCAGATTCTGTGCCTCCCTCTCTCTCTGCCCCTCCCTTGCTCATGCTCTGTCTCTCTCTCTCTCTGTGTCAAAAATAAATAAACATTAAAAAAAAAGATCTGAGGGGTGCCTAGGTGGTTCATTCGGTTAAGGGTCTGACTCTTGATATTGTCTCAGGGCCTGATCCCAGGATTGTGAGATTGAGCCCCATGTCAGGCTCTGCCCTGATGGTGGGAGCCTGCTTGGGACTCTCTCTCTCTTTCTCTCTCTTTCTCTCTCTCTCTCTCAAAATAAATTAAAAAAACTTAAAAAAAAATATCTGAAAGTAAATAATTACTAGAACTACTTGTTTTATATGTAAAGATCACACTGATTTTGAAATATGGGATATTTTATAATCCTGAAACAAGAGGCAATGTATATCTGAGCACGGTTTTCATCTTTGATGTGAAAATCGGTTCACCGACAAGTGGCCTGGAAGATGGTGATGTTTCCTGCTCCCTCCCTGACACAGATGCAAGTGTTCCTCTCCTCGCAGAATCTCTGCGGGAAGGAAAACTTAACCCAAAGCAACACGTTGAATAAGCAGCTATGAAAATGCAAGCACAACCAGGAGGCTAAATGCAATTCAGGGACCTGCACAGTAATGGAGAATCACTGCACCCTGCATCCTGTCTCTAGTGATGCTTAATGCACGAAAACTATGAGAGGGAAAACCCCAAACCATACTATTTGCCATAATGTAATTCTGACGTGAGAACTGATAATGCTTTTCTGACCTCAGTGATGAGCGTATGTCATTTGTCATGCATTAGATTTAATTACCCTTATTTATTTACTGATCCAGGCTTCCTGGCCATGAGGATGGCCCCTTCTCAACACACAGCAAAGGCAAGCAGATGACCAGCTTTTAGAAAAAGCAACTCAAAACGCCGGTTGGAGACGTGTCCAATTTGACGCCATTATCAGTGGCCAATGCCCTGATGTTGTCCCAGTGATAGGTAGCAGGGTCCCCTTCCTCTGTGGAGGTCGGAGAAAAGGAAGCAGTTGGGACCACAGTGGACAGGTGGACACCTCCGGTCCTTATCAAAGTTGAGGAGCGGATACCTCGCTGCCCAAGAGCCTCAAAGGCAAAAAGAAGCAAGGCAGCGAACAAGGGAGCACTGACATCATGTTCTGTGTGTGTATTTCTTGTTCCTCTTGAGCATTAGAAAATGAGAAAGGGGCATGTGGATTGAACCCCTGAAAGATTGACTTTTAAGTGCTTTTTCCCCTGGAGGACATAAGATGGAGAGGAAGACAGAAGCGTTCTGGCATTGGGGGCAGGGGCCGGGTGGTGAGCCTCCAGGAGCCATTTAAAACATGATTGCTCGTCCCTGGGATCTGAGTGATGTTCGGGAAACCAGAAGAAAGGTCATACGGCCAACTGAACGCTCAACCCCAAGCCAGACCTGCATGCGAGACTGTCCCAGGTGTCCGAGGACATTTAATTAAAGAATCAAGCCAGGATTCTCAAATTGCTTTTCCGTTTCCACTTTGTCCTATAAAATACACACATTTTAATTACACTAAAACTAACAGGGAACATCTCTTCTTCTAAAGGCTTAATTATTAATTAGTCTTAATTATTTCACCACCAAACACGCATAACTTAGGTTTTAAGTGACCTTAAAAAGATGTGCTCATGGTTTGTCTTGAGATTAGTTTTGTTTTTTTTTTTTTATTTGGGGGAAATGTCAATAACCTGTGTTTTTAATGACCTTTACAGCTGCCCCACACCATTTCTAACATATGGTAGGTACCGAATGCATGTTTCTAGAATGAATCAATGGGTGGTCATGAAAGCAAAATTTCCCAGGGAATGTTATGCTTCTTTGACATAGTAAAATCAGCTGTCTTGGTGCTTTAAATTCTTTCCATGGGAAAGGAGAAGAGGAAAAGAAGAAAACCAAAGAGAAAATATGCCCAGAAGTGAAACTGCATTGTCCATGAAGTTTAGCTGATCGGGGAAGGATGTTTTTAGTCTCGTAATAAATTGTTCTGTTGTACTGGTGATGAAGACAGGATATTTATGCCTTGCATCTGCTGTATTTTCGACATCCTTCGTGTCCTAAGAGGACATCACATCCTGGGAAGGGAGAGAGGCCGATGTGAGCAGCAGACGCCATTAGAGGCAGCACTGGGTAGCAGTGGCCCTCACAGCAGCTGGCGTCATTATAGGATGAAATGGTTCCTAATTGTGCTATTGATTTTTCCCCTCTTTAATGGATTATTCTCCCAACGCACTTCCAGTTGAGCCACTACCCACATCCCACATCCCACAGACATGTTGCCCGGGATGTGTGTCCAACGGTGCATTAGAAGAACATGGATGCTTTGCTCTGCGGGTTACTTAGCGGGTAGAGGAGCCCGGGAGAAGGGATCCCTGTGGCCTTGCAGTAAAGACGCTCACTCCGTATATGAGCACTGGGGAGGCGCGCTCTGTGGCATTTCATTTAACTTAGTCTCTAGGAGGCCCAGGTATGAGGAGGAAGGGGAGCCAGGTAGAGGCCAGTGTTAGCACCCAGCAGCAGTAAGAGAGGTAAGATACGAAGTCTCACTCGCGTGAGCCTCTGCCAGTGAGTGTGGGTTTTATCACAGTGGACTGTAACCGCTCCTGCCTCTCTCTGGCTTGAGCCGCACGGGTCCTTGGCTGGGAGCAGGCTGCATCCCAGCCAATCTGTCCTGGACCACAGAGCAGAGGTCAGCATCAGCTTCCATGGGTGACCTCTCTGGCCCGGGGTGGGGGTCAACATTCTTCCTTTGTTCTTTTCATATTTGTAGCTAAATTCCCAGCTAGAATGCGAAACTCCATGTGCGTGACGAACCCATCTTTCTCTCCCGAACTCCCCCGTGGTTTCTAAAGGAAGAATTAATTCTGATCTTAGCTTCCTCCAAAATGGGAGCAGCCAGTGAAGAAACACAGCTACTGAGGTGCGGATCAGATTGGACTGAGTTCAGATCCAGACCCCACCATTGGAAGGCTATCTAACTCTAGTCTAGATGCTCAGTCTCCCTTTACTTCAACCTCTTTATCTGCAAAATGAAATTCATCATTGTATCTACTTTCTAGGGTTGATGTGAAGAATAAATGAATGGATTCATGTCAAGTGCTTAAAATTGTACCTGTAAAATCATGAAGACTCAACAGATAGAGCTATTGTCATTATTGTCCCATCTGCAACCTCAGAGGAGAGGAGCGCCAGATGGAAATGGAGAGATTCTTTGAAACTTGGGAGGCAATAGTTGAGTGATTTTGTAGTGATATATATATATCACCATAGATTAGATATAGATATTGATATTGATATTGATATTGATATTGATATAGATATAGATATGGCGCAATCCTGTTGGAGACCTTCTGAAGTACGTTCCAGAATGTTCATGACCTGTCCTTCTAAAGGACAGGAGCCTGGGGCATTTATCACCTGATTCCCCATCCCCAGCAGTTGAAGTGACTTCAGAAGACATAACTCCCCCACATTTCTGGGCAGGCATAATGGCCTGAGGGAGGAAAGCCCAGAGATACTGAAAGCTGCCCTTGAGAGGCGACCCCGGCAGCGTGCCCGGGGGGCTGTCCACCCCAGCAGCAGCTGAAGTCAGATGTGGACCAGCGATGCATGTTATAGGGTACCAGAAGCTCTAGTTACCTCCTGATGCACTGATGCTCCAGAGTAATCTCATCAGTGCAACAGTTTTCAATGTTGTTACTTTCCCCCAAACTCCTCAATAACTCTATTGTCCCCTGAGTAAAGTCCAAATTCTCCAGCCAGAATATCAAAGGCTTCAACATTCCAGAAGAGTTTTTACCCAAACAGTTTAACTTTCTGATTCATTTATGTGAACTCTGCTCTAAACAGGATGGTTTCACGGCCCTGCAGAGACTTTGTTCATACTTTCCTCCAATTCATCTCACCTGAAGAACAAAACAAAACAAAACAAAACAAAACAAAACAAAACAAAACAAAACTCCTGCATCTTACCTAACCTTTCAGAACTGGCACCAAGTTTTCACCCAACATCGTCTACACAGATCTCTCCACTCTGTGAGATATTAACCATGCTTTGCTACACGTGTATTTTTCCCAAGAAAGTTCATATCCTCTCAAGAGAATGAATTTTGTCCCTTACTACTTTTTTATCCCCTACAGTATCTATGATTGTGCATAGCTCTATAGTACATTACATTATATTACATATCGTTGACACGAATATTTGAATATCAACCAGAAAGATGCATTTCCCAGTAGTTCTGTTTTTCTGGTTAATTTCTGGCTCAGTTACAGAGAGTGTAGGTGTTAGTTGCCCAAAGTGGGTTATTATAAGGATAAGAAAGTTATCTCATCCAGAGAGAGGAAGGAAAAATACAGCTGGTCCATTCAGCCAGGAAATTCTCAGAAAAGGACTCTCTCCATTTCTCAGCAGTTCCGTGGTCCTCCACCTTTCTCTGCGTGTTTGTCACTTTTCCTCTCTGCCTACGTTGTCTCTCCACTGGATTCATTGTAGCCAAGAGGTCTGAGTGTTTTAGAGGCAATACCCATTACCACTCTGTGTCTCTGTTCAAATTTTTGTGAGAGGATCCGATTGGTCATGAGCCAGCAAGCTGATTGGTTGACATCGGGTCAGGTGTTCAGCTCTGCTCAACCATCTATGGCAAACATGATGATAGAATAGAGCAAAACATGGCCTTCTAGACCTACCCTGTCAGCATGAATTATGGGAATAAGTCCTTAGAAAACAGGCCCGTGAGCACAGTAAACACTGAAATATGCCACCAGATACAAATAAAGATGAAATTGTCAGCACAATGGATAAAGTATATGAACTGAACAGAACTCTCAAAGTACAGACAAGAAATACAATTAGACAAGAAATACAAGTGCTTGGATTTACAAAATATTGGTCCTGGGAGAGAAGAAGGTAAAAGAATATTGGTAAACATGCCATGCCCTACCATTCCTGTCTTTTTGGAACTGTGGCTGTCTTTCACACATCACCTGCCATCTAAGGTCAAATCTTTCATCAAAGACTCTGATTTTCATGGTTTATAGCTTCCTGACCCCAATTTGTCCCATGAGCTTCTCTCTCCCAGATTAGCAGGATATAGGTAACGTGATGTGTTTATTTCCACCACCTTCCCTTTACTTCTCCCCTCAAAATGAGAACCAGGAAAACAGAAAACAAGCTATAATGTCCCTTTTTTCTTATTGCAAACTCTCTTACAATCAATATTTCCTGCTGAACTTCTATATGCACAACCCCAGCTTTCTGTTGAATCTGTCTTTGTGGAATAATTTCTAGCATCTGAGAGTTCACATGTTGAAAACTGACTTATCTTTTCTTTGTTCTCCTATCTCTGTTATCTGCATGGCAAAACCAGCTTCTCTCTCTCTCTCTCTCTCTCTCTCTCTCTCTCTCTCTCGCCCTTTCTTTTCTTTCTTCATCTTTCTTTCACCCAGTATTCTATCAATGGCCATGTGACTGATTCCACCTACATAAAACCTCCTCTGTGAGTTTACCATTTTCATTGCCATTGGCAGGTCTTGCTTCTCTACCAGATTAATGTAGTGAACTACCAATACTAACCAGCCTATAACCTTTCTTGATCCCCCAACCTATGTTCTGTTGCCAGGGTTAGATCCTAAGAAAGGTGTCATCTCGAGCTTTTCCCCGGCTCCCCTGCCCCCCATGCCAAGTGATACCCAAGATCATTAGCCTGGGATTAGAATCTCCCCAAACTTCTTCTTACCTAACATTCCATCTTTGCCTTACATGCTAGTGGGTTGAGTTGTGTCCCCCCCAAAAAAAGAGATGTTTAAGTACTACCTTCAGGACTTATAAATCTGACCTTTCTTGGAGATAGGGCTTTTACCTGTATAATCAAGGTAAGATGAAGTTATACTTGAGACTGAGCCTTAAATCCAATGACTGGTGTCTTTAGAAGAGAAAAGAAGGTTTGGATACAGAGACATAGAGGAGACCCAGGAAGAAGATTGTGTGATGACAGAGGCAGAGACTGAAGGAATGTAGCTATAAGCCAAGGAAGAAGCAAGTAAGGAACCTCGCCTAGAACTTTCAGAGGGAGCATGGCCCTGCAGACACCTTGTATGCAAATGTCTAGCCTCCAAAACTGTGAGAGAATTTCTATCATTCCAAGCCACTCACTTTGTAGGAATTTGTTACAGCAGTCCTAAGGAACTACACACATGCACACACCCTACTCTCCAGGCGCATTTTCTAAACACACGCCCACCTGCTACCTCTGTCTGTGTCTTTGAAACCTGGCAAAGAAATTTCTAGTGAGGTACCACGTAAGTTCCTAGCCTCTTGCCCTGTGACCTACAAGAGATTGCATTTTTCCACATGGTGCTGCTTTTGAAATGAATCCTAGACCTCCAGCTTTGGGGATTTTGCATGGTGACAGTGGAAGTCCCTGAATTACTCCCCATGGCCAAGTGTCTGCAAGTTATCATCCTGTTCAGTGAGTAACTGGGTTCATATGTGAAAAGGACATCAGGAAAAAAGAGAGTCACGCCAAGGCCCTTTTCCTAGGCCCTAATGGGCAAAGTCCATTTGTAACTGGGTGTCAACAGGAAACTAGATAGTTGAACTCCAGCTGAAAAGTGAATGTACTGGGATGGTCGTTCCCTTGTAAGGGGTAACTTATGCCATCCAGCAGAAATAGGAGGCAAGCTGTGAACACAAGCCATATTTGCAATTTTGAAACTTTTAGTAGACGTGTTATGGATGAAGCTTATCTTCCCGAAATTCACATGCCTTAACCCCCCTACCTTAGACTATGACTCTGGAGATAGGGTATTTCAGGAGATATTTATGCAAAAATGAGGCTGTTAGGGTGGGCCCTGATTCAATCTGACTGGTGTCCTTATAAAAAGAGTGAATCTGGGCACACAGAGAGACACGAGGGATGCTTGAGCACAGAGGAATGGCCATATGAGGACACAGGGAAAAGGCGGCCATCTGCAAACCGTGGAGGGAGGTCTCAGGAGAAACCAGACCTGCTGGCACCTAGATCTTGTGAGAAAATAAATCTGTTGTTTAAGCCACCCAGTCTGTGGCATTTTGTTGTGGTGGCCCCTGGCATACTAATATACATTTTGGTAGCAAGAAGGGGAGTACTTCTGTAACAAACACCTGAACACGTGGAAATGGCTTTGGACCCGGCTAATGGGCAGAGGCTGCAAGAGTTTTGAAATGCAGCTAGGAAAAGTCTAGGCTGCCTTGAAGGACTGTTGATGGAAATACAGATGTTAAATGTGTCATGGATGAGACTCGGATGTAAATGTGGAACATGCTATTGGATGCCGGGGGAAAGATCATCTTTGTTATAGAGTGGCAAAGAACTTGGCTGGATTGTGTTCTAGTGCTTTGTGGAAGGTGGAATTTGCAACGAACTTGGATATTTAGCTAAGATTTTTAAGCAAAGTGTTGAAGGCCTGTCCTGGTTTCTTCTCACTGCTTATGGTAAAATATAAGAAGAGAGGGGTATATTGAAGTAGGGGTTGTTTAGCCAAAAGGAACCAGAACCCGAAGGACTGGAAGTTCTCAGCCTATCTATATTGCAAAAAATGAGCCTGCGAGTCTTGGAGAGAACACCAAGGATGTGGCTGGGAAATCATTTGATAAAGATTACAGGTATGATATATGTATGCAGTCAGACATCTCAGCAGAAGTCAGGATTAGAGATGGGGTTATACCGGAAGAAACATTGCCCCTTTGGCCAAAGGGGGACAGAGATGGGACAAAATGAAGGAAGGTGGGGGACTTCTGTCATTCTAGGGACAGGACAATAGAGCTATCCAGCTGTGAACATGTGTTATCCCTCAAGAAAAGGGAGGGATGACCCTGAAGGTAATGTAGGCAGAGATTGGCAGGTTGCTCCTACCAGCATAGAACCCAAGGTTCCGGGACCCCAGGGGTGAGGCTGTGTTCTAAGTTTCAGAGAACCACACTGCCCCCCAGGCACCAGACCTCATGGGTGGTACTGCTCTGACCCCTTAATCCCAGACTTCCAACTTCCACAACTGTGAGAAAATTAATTTATGTTATTGGCATTTTGTTTGTTTGTGGTGTTTTGTTACGACAGCCCTCACGAATGAATACACCACAATAAAAAAGGAAAAAGAAATAGCTGAGATTAATTTTCATAATATATTCTTGACCTCATACATCCAAAATTATTATTGTTTTAGCATGTTATCAATATAAACATTATCAGTCAGATTTTTTACATTTTTTAGTGCAAAGTCTTTGAAACCCTTACATCACATACCAATTTGGACTTGTCCCACTTTATCTTTTTTTTAATTTTTTTTAATGTTTATTTATTTTTGAGACAGAGAGAGACAGAGCATGAACGGGGGAGGGGCAGAGAGAGAGGGAGACACAGAATCGGAAGCAGGCTCCAGGCTCTGAGCCATCAGCCCAGAGCCCGACGCGGGGCTCGAACTCACAGACCGCGAGATCGTGACCTGAGCCAAAGTCGGACGCTTAACCGACCGAGCCACCCAGGCGCCCCTGGACTTGTCCCACTTTAAATGTCCAACAGTCGCAGTGGCCACACAACTGGCACAGCCAGACACCTCGAAACTACTAATCCACTACTAATTGTCCCTTCTGTACGTATTTTTGGCAATAGATTTTAAAACTGATTGGTGCCTACCAGTAAGACCCCAGAGGTTTTTTCTAGACTTCTGCCTTATCTGGTGAAGGCAGGAACAATTGCTATATATAAAGAACTATCCAAATGTGGAAGTTGGGAGGAAATTGGGAAAGCTGGTAGAACCAATGATCCAGACAAATTTTGCTTCTGAAAGAATGTGTTCAACTTGAGTGCAAGACCAACAGAAATTGGTCAAAACTGCCCAAAGTGAAAACCTCAAGAATCCATACTGTCTCTTGTCCCAGGTTCCTGCTGTTCCCCCAACTGGAATAATGTTTTCTTCCCTTTGCTGGCAAATCCATCCACTCCCAGCTCGGATCCAATGTCTTCTGTCCTTTGTCACCACCACCACCCCCAAGCTGCCCCTTAGAGCAAATGGCCTGGGTGTGCCGGCACCGCTCTCAACTCTCAGGATAAAACTGAAGACCCACCTATGCCCTCTGGGCTCCTGCCTGCTGCTCCAGAGTCAGCAAGAGTCTGTCATTCTGGGGGGAAAAAAAAAAAGTCTTTCTCATGGCCTCCTGTGTCTATCATACCCATCCTACCCTTCCAGGACTGTGGGTCTCAGCTTAGACGGTGCTGCCTCCAGGCAGCTTTCTTGGTCCTCCACATTGGGCTAGTTTCTCCCACTACACAATCCTATTTGCTTCTCCTCCCTCTTTGAGCCTCTCAGCCTATTTCCTGTATCAACAGAATCCATCTGGGATTTCTTTCCCCTTTCCATAGCCCTCCTAACATGGGGTCATATCCAAAAAATAAGTAAAAAACCCACCCCCATATAGGCTTGAAAAGGGAAGTTGCAGGAAAGGGTACAAGACACGTCTTCAAATTTTATCTTTCCACCTTTCATTCACAATATTTCCTCCTGGAGCAGGGGCACAAGGGTCCAAGAGCATCTGGCTCCAGGGGGTCCCAAACAGACCGTGTTTGGCCGCTCACTGCTGAAAAAATCCAAAGGCAGAAAGATGAGTGCTGGTGAACCAAGAAAGGAATTTATTTCAGTGAGGCCAACACAGGGAAGACAGCAGACTAAGTCTCAAAGACTGTCTCCAAAGTGCCAAAAATACTTCCAGGTTTATGTAAGGAAAATGGGGGATAAGGATTGGCAAGCATGTGCAGGTGGACAGTGAAAGTCAAGTTGATCATCACCATGATCTTTATCGTGGGAGGAGTCTTGCTGGCTCAGAAGAGTCTTTATTGCTTGGGGAGGTAGTGGTGCTTTCAGTTCCCATCAGGGGATGCTTTGCCCAAAGGGTCTTTTGCCAGAGTTCAGAGAAAAGTTAGAAAGAAGAACTTAATAAATCAGAAAGTTTGAGGTCCAAATGGAGGTCGTTGAAGCCCTCTTTCACTCCCAGTTTGGAAAGCTGACTCATGACCCTCCACCAAAATTTTCTAAAGAAGTCTGCTGTCAAACTCGGTCCTGTTGATCTCTTGAAACTTCTCCTCCATTCCTTTCTCATCCCTACCCTTCTCCTCCAAAGACACTGAGCTTGGTCTCTCTGTTTCTTCCACATCTACATTGTCCCAACCATCCCAGGAAAAGTACAAGGAGTGGAGTGGAGACAGTGATCAACCACTTGTGTGTCATTACCTGTAATTTAATGGTTATATTTTCTAGAAACTTTAAGCTCTACAAGGGCAAGGACCAAGTGTGATGATTTTACCAAAGGAGGCACTGATACATATTACTTGATGTAAGATCCATTCTCTTAGACAGTATACCCTAGAGTTTTAGTAACTGTAGTCACCACGATGTGCATTGGGTCACCAGGATTTATTCATCTTATAGCTGAAAGCGTGTACCCTTGACCAGTATCTCCCCAATTCCTCCACCTTCCAGCACCTGGTAACTATTCTTCTACTCTCTGTCTCTATGACTTCAACTTTTTTAGACTCCACATATAGGTGAGATCATGCAGTATTTGTCTTTTTCTGTCTGGCTTATTTTACTCAGCATGCTGTTCTCTGTTCTCCAGGTTCATCCATATTGTTATGTCAGGACTTCCTTCTTTATAAAAACTGAATAATATTCTGTATGTGTGTGTGTGTGTATAAATATAAATATATACATGTACATACATATATATGTATATGTAATACATACATATATTTAATATATGTGTGTATATATGTAATATATGTAATGTATGTATTTATATATGTGTTTGGCCATATAATATTCTTTGTCCAGTTATCTATCAGCACACCCTTAGGTTGTTTCCCTACCTTGGCTATTGTAAGTTACACTGCTAAGATAGTGATTTCATTTCTTTTGTGTATATACCCAGAAGTGGGATTGCCGATCTTATGGTAGTTCTCTTCATGTGTTAGTTTATCATCTCTCCGTTAGAGTTTAAGAATCCAGGAGAAAGGATCTCAGGTTAAACTTTGTATCTCTCCATGTACTTAAAATAACTCAATATTCATAGTAGATGCTAAAAAGTAGAATATGCCACCCCAAAATATGCCACTTGAGCATAAGAATTATTTTGAATTGAAGGCAATTGAGAAGAAGCAGATTATAAGAAAAGTTCTCTGCCCTCCCCCTATATGACTAAAAGCAAATAGACAAATTCAAATTTGTAAAGATGTCTCCACCCCCCACCAGGATAAAGAGAAATTAATCTCTGGAGACAACCCTAGACCCACATCAGCCCAGAGATGTCAGCAGAGGAATAGACACAATAAACTTGTAAAAACTAGCCTTTATCCACCATTAGTTTCCCCATTTATTTACCTTCCCACAATTTGCCACCCGTAAAAACTAAAAATTCTTTTCCTTTGTCCTGATTGAATGGTTTTTTTTGTTAAGATGCTCTATAAGCCCAAATCTTAACCACCCCTCTGAGTTACTCCTCACTGGGTACTCTCATGGGTTTGTGCTGCACTACACGTGCTAATACATTTCTGTTTGTTTTTCTTTTGGTGACCTGTCTTTTGTTAGTCGGATATACAGGGCCCCAGCCCATGAACCTAAGATGGGTAGAGAAAAGACTCTTCTTCCTCTCCTACAATGTTCAATAGACTGTCAATAAACAAAAGTTATGAAGATGTTGATTATGATGATTTTTTTATTCTCTCACCCATCTTCATACTACAACTAGAAAGGAACAGAAAAGAAGGGGGAAGGAAAGGACTAGGACTCACAGATGAAAAGGTGGCCATGTGATTCTTGATTTGAATTTCTTCAACACATTCAAGTGACACTTCAACCAAAATCAAAGCCTATCAAATGTGACTGTAGAGAAATCTGAATTATGTGAGATTCATACAGTGCCTGCTACTCATATTGTAAAGCCCCCAAACACTTTGGCCCCACTATACCCATCAAAAAACCAGTGTACTGACCATCTCCCACCTACCAATTATTTTTTTTTAATTAGTATACTTTATTTTCTAAAGCTGCTTTAGGTTTATGGAAAATCTGAAGGTAAAGTTCAGACAATTCCCATAGACTCATTCCCCCACCTCAAATTTCCCCGTGAGTTATATTTGTTACAACTAAACAATATCGATACACTTTTATTAAGTGAAATCCACAGTTTACATTAGGGTTAACTCCTTGGCTGTACACTCTATGGGCTTGACAAATACATGAAGTCATGTTCCCACCATGACCGTATCATATCAGTCCTTTCCCCCCAACTAAGCCCTAGCGATAAATGATCTTTTGGCCACCCCCATAGTTTTTCCTTTTCCAGGGTGTCATAGAGTTGGAATCATACAGTATTATTAGCTTTTTCAGATTAGCTTCCATATTTCCTTGGCAATACACATTCAAGTTTCCCCTGTGTCTTTTTACAGCTTGATAGTTCATTTCTTTTTATTGCTGAATACTATTCCATTGTATGGATATTATGCAATTTGTTTATCCATTCACCTATTGAAAGGCATGCTTTCAAGTTTTGGTAACTGTGAATAAAGCTTCCATAAATATCTGTGTGCAGGTGTTTTCGTGGACATAGGTTTTCAGCTCATTTGGATAAATACCGAGGAGCACCAATGTCTGAATCACATGGTAAAACTATATTTAGCTTCGTAAGAAATGCCAAACTGCAACAAAACATTTTTCTGGTCGCCTTTATCATGTTACCTCCTCTTTTCGGAACAATGAGGTTTGAGAGTGAATCTAACTGACAGCAGTCTTATTATAGGCACAAAAACCAAGCTTTAGGGAAGAAGGAGGAATACTGGCACGAAAAAAGAAAGTTTCAAGCTTCTTGCTTAGCCAGCTTGTTAAGAGGGAGAGCTTCCTGTTTTCTCCCCTGTGTTACAGACCACACATTGCTGCTCGCCTGTCACAGACAAACGGCAGCAGCTGCCAGCACTGCGGGGCAGTCCTGAGCACAGCCTGGGGCTTCTGAGTTATAGTGACATGTTAGGTAAAAGGGACTCCTCCAGGGCCAGCCAGAGGGAGACGCCCACGGCGCGGCCCTCTGGACACAGCACGAACAAAAGTAAGAAGAATCCTTCCTCTGTGTCTTGGGTGACATACATGTAACAGACGAGTCGGAGCCCATGTCTGTAAATCATCGCAGCTCAGGGAGCCGGGCGTCACTGTCAATGCCAAAACCCTGAAAGTGAACCAAAGCAGCAGTTTCCGAAATCCCCTTCCCCACACGGTCTCCAGCTAAACCCACGCAGAGCACGTGTGTCGTTCTCGAGTGAGGAGGTCTGAGCTGCACCCGGATTTGGGGCCACTTGCCACGTAATCTTAGAAACTTCGCTGGCCTCTCCGTCTCCCATCGCCTCCCACCTCCACCGCCGGCGGCCAACCCTAAACGGGAATAGCATCGAAAGCCATGTGAGCCGCTCAGACAAAACACAATTTATAATCTCTTAATCACTACCGGGCTAGACAAGCTTCTTCCAACACAAAGTTCCCACGCATCCTCCGTTCCTTTTATGTCACCCCCACGAAGCCACAAAGTCCCTCCATGGAAACGTTGCAAAACCTCTGTAGTAAAGGGATGGCCGTTGGCATGTCTTCGTGGGAGCTTTGGAACAGAAATGCAGTGTAGTGTCTCAGGAAGGCTCCTTCCAAAAGAACTAGATGACATCGCACGTGAAAGGTGTCAGCCAAAAACCGATTTGCAGGCGGCCCCTCTGTGCAGGGTATGTTAGGACCAGAAACCTGCTAGAAACCTGCGAACGGGACCACTGATCCGCAGCGGGTTCCTGGGAAAGCAGAAAGCCTGTGGATTCAGAGGCAAAACGCAAGGACGATGCAGTTCCGTTTTCTTTTCTCTCACAAAGGAATTGCCCTAAGGGTTTCCCTGAGCTCACGAGAAACTAAAAAGTTAGTTTGGGGTTTAGGTCGACAGCTGATACCAAAAGAAGCCTATCCTTTCTATCAGGTAGGGTTACAATATGCCCTCCCTCTCTTTTTTAACCTGGGAAGAGTCGCCCTGAATTTAAAAACAGGCTTCCACTTTTTTATAAGTCACCAAAGGGCTTCTTTGGTGGCAGGCCACTTTGCCGCTCTCAGATGGAATCTTTGCGGCAAGCCGGGCAGGCAGGCACATCCACACCACCCCTGGCCCCACACTTTTTTTTTTTTTTTTGCCTAGAGCAAATATTGAAGTAGAGAGCCTTCAGATGTACTCTGGATTCCATTACAAAGAAAATCATGAATAATGCATCAGCACCTCCAGCTTTTATTTAATCTCAATCGGTGGGAGAAAGAATGCAGTTACTGGGTCCAGCTGTCCTCCTGGCCCGGAGGCTGGGAATAAGGGGGACTGAGGGACCCACGAGACCCACAGGCAGTGTGCGCAGAGCCATTGGTCGCAACAGCCCAGCTCAAGGCTCTGGACCCTGGATCCAGCTTACCGCGGACTCTCCCCCATCTAGGGGGGCTGCAAACCCCAGTTTGGAGCTGGCCTAGCACATGTCCCCAAGAGTTCTTCCTCTGTCCTTCCTCTGTGTTTATGAAACCATGCATATTCGAATAAAGTGAACAACCTATCCCACAGAATAAAAGGTTACGATAAACAGTCCACCGAGTCTATTAGGATGAGTGGATTCCGTGTCCCACAGGCAAGTCCTTGTTTACTTAGGCACACTGAGCATGACACAGAAGCAAATTACTACACTGTCCACCGAGGGTGCATCACGATGACGGATAGCTTTTAAATAGAAGACACTGCAATGCTTTTTCATTTCTGGGGGGATAGCTCGTATATCCATGCTATGAATTTTATGTTAAATGACATGTTAATGTTGGGATATGAGACGGTGAAAATGCCATGCAAAGAAGTTTTCATACACGTGTACACACATATAACTTCACTTTAAGTAATGGAAATACAAAGTGTACAAAATCCAACGACTCTTAGTATACATATGGAACCAGAAGTAAATTGGGAAACAGAAGTTTTAGGTAAGATAAGATTTTGAAGATAATCAGGAGTGTAAATTTAGCTGGACTGTTGGGTATATTATGTCTTTTTCATGGTGACTACTTTTCTAAATATTTTTCATCTTTATTTTTGAGAGAGAGAGAGAGACAGAGTGTGAGCAGAGGAGGGACAGATAGAGAGGGAGACACAGAATCCGAAGCAGGTTCCAGGCTCTGAGCTGTCGGCACAGAGCCCGACGCGGGGCTCGAACCCACGAACCGCGAGATCATGCTCTGAGCTGAAGTCAGATGCTTAACCGACTGAGCCACCCAGGCGCCCCTCACGGTGACTATTTTCCACGTTTGGTGGCATCAAATACTTGCCACACACTCCTGCACATGCGTGCAATTATTTTCTGCTCAGTTGGGGTCTGGTTCTTTACAGTTTGATCACCAGTTGAAGTGCTTGAGTTTCTTTACGGACCAAAACAAAAGCTTAGCACTTTGAGAGTTGTTTTATTTTTACAACCTTGGCAAAGCAAGTGTCATTGATTAAATGTCTGAATTCCAGGAGAGAGAGAGAGAGAGAGAGAGAGAGAGAGAGAGAGAGAGAGAGAG
>NC_064810.1:9380788-9500353 GCF_023721935.1 Panthera uncia | reverse complement strand
GAGAGAGAGAGAGAGAGAGAGAGAGAGAGAGAGAGAGAGAGAGAGAGAGAAACTTGGCAGATTCTGGCTTCCCGAGGATGCTGGACTGGCCCCAACTAAAGTAGAGATTCCAAGTGATGCTTTTTATTTTAATGCATGCTAATAGATGTCCTGTGGCTTGTCACTGGGTCTCCAGGGGGGGAAAATTGTGTGGGGTGGAGGGGATAAGGGTAAAACGTGTATGTAGATGGATAAGGCGAGGTGGGAGGGAGAGAGCATCTCGAAGTCAGGAATCTGAGCCGCCGCCCCATTCGTTATTATCTCTGCTGACAAGCAACATTTGCCCACCTCAGTACTTAATAACTACTGTCCTAGTCTGTCCCAAAGTTGCCATTCACATCCTTCATTAGCTTTGTTTAAAAATAACGGGCCCAGGTTCCATGTTAGCCCAGGATCACTTTTGGACGCTTTTACTGTTTTGACATCAGTATGAGCGGCTGGGTCCAAGGAGATCCAGGCCCTGTATAGTTTCAAATGCAGTCCACACTTGGTTTTGATTCATTTATTAACCTACAAAATCCCTTGGGGAGGGGGGAGCTAGCGGGGAAACACCTGAATTCTTTTGTTTTAACATGTCAGCATCGTTATTCGTAAGAACTGCCGAGCCCCCCATCTCCCTAGCCAGCAAAGGCAAGTATGTTTTTAAGTGTTTGGAAATAACGGACAGTATATGTGTTTTAAATGCACTGCGTGCAAACACACGGGCACGCGTGCACACACACTTGCCCATCATTGTTCACCACCACCGGTGTGTCCAGAGGCTAGGCATTCAGCTTGCTCTCTGACCGCAAAACTCGTCCGAGCTGGAACCCGCTTTTAAGGAAGACAGATAGCTAGGGAGTGAGGGTTTCATCTTGCTCTTTGAGTGCCCTCACCCCTGCCCCCACATCTTTGGGGAAAAAGTGTTAGTGTCAGTTTTATGAGATGCCGAAACCTTCCTAGTACATATTCTGCCCACATTTTTTTTTTTCAGGAAGGCTTTTGTTTAATAACAAAAGTGATGTGGCTGCGACCCTTAGTTAATAAAGACCTCTTCCTGTGGCAGATGTGAAGCCTTGATAATAAAACCATAGCCGTCTTTTCACGCATCATCTCTTCACCCATCGTCAAAGTGCCCAAGTGCTTGCTTTAATCTTCCGCTTCACCAAAAACTCAACCTGCTCCCTCCAACCACCAAAAGACCAAATTGTTGTATTTCTAGCAACAATCCCTCTCCTCGGGAATCCATAATTTTCAGCTTATGGTAAATCTTCAATAATTTAGATTTCCTGGGGGAAAGGCAATATTAAATTAGAAGGTAATTACATAGCTTTTGACATAAAGGTCTTGTTATTATTGTTACCTAAGTGCATTCTTTGTTTGGAGAAAGGTTAACCGTATGGGTATCAAGTCAGTTCCTAACAAATTTCCTTCCACAAAAAAGATGAGATGCACTTAGAGTAGCTGTATGATACAAAGAGATTCTTCTAAGAGGTGGAGAAACCATGTAAGCTGAACATTTCCTGGAAGTGTGCTTGACTGTGTTTTCCAAGCTTTAGTCCTTGCCCAGGTGATGAAAGCTATGTGTTCGTGTCTTAGCAAATGACAGTATTTTTATGGCAGAGTGAAAAATGGGTCAGAAAGCAAGCTTTTCCCATTGTGGTTTTTTTTTTTTTTTTTTTTTTTTTTTTGCTTTTTCAGCATCCCCCCCTCCCATTCTCAAAAAATAAATAAAATGAAATTTTTATTACTAATGATGTACAAAATTGATACTTAGAGACATTGAAAAGAACACGGCCATATTTTCAACCAGAATGGATTCTCAAAGGAAAAACTAAAAAAGAAAACCATGCTTCTGTCTCCTCCCCATCTCCTCATTCAACAATAGTTGGTCAAACAGCAGTGATGTGTTGCCTTCAGGATGGAATCCTAACTTGCATGTTGGAGCTTGAAGGACATTAAGTTTCATAGTGTGTAAGTAATAAGCTGGTGGCCGGTTCTCTCTTGTGACACAGGGTGCCCTGTTCAGGAAGGGACTTTGAATGCTCCTTTATGCCAACTGAACTGCTCTGTACAGAAATCTCCACATGGAGGCAGACGTCAAAGTCGAGAGTCAGAACGACGCGCAAAGGTCATCGTGGCTAACCAGGGCCATGGCATTGCACCCACCAGCCACCTGCCAGTCTCTGCCATCAGAGTCTGGATGAATGGTTTCCCCCTGGAGCAGTGCCTGGTGCATTCTGTGCAGCTAGAAGGGTCAGTCCCCAGGCCAGCTGACTCGTTTTGTGAGTTAAGCCGGGAGACAGATTTCAACTCAATATAAGGAAAACGTTTTTGGAAGAGTCAGCTGTCAAGGGTGAAAGTGGCGCTTGGAAGGCAGTGAGGGCTCGTTAGAAAGGGTGTTCGGGCACAGTGTGCCCTACCTTCTGGCAGGCACTTTCAGAGAAGGTTTGAAACTGGCCTCTGCCGTGGGGCGTCTCTACGGTTAAGTCTTTCCCCATCCCCGACAGTCGGGAATTCATCGTTCAAACACCAGTCTTGAGGCTTCTGAACTTGGAATTGAGGCATGGGGGCGGAAATGGAAACAGCTATTTTGACAGTTCTCAAACTTAAATACGGGGGGGGGGGGGGGGGGCAAAGTTGGGGACCCTCTCTCAGCCGCTACAGAAAATAAATAATTGTCACGGATGCAATTTCCTCCCTTTTACCCCCTTTTACCCATTTTGGGTATGTTGCATCATACCCAATTTCCTCTTCGTGCCAATATTTCAGAAGTCGTTGGTGACTAAGCCACATCCTCCCTTCTAAGAGTAGTTCAGAAGGTCCCAGACAAGACCTAAGAGGAGGTCTAGGAATGGTCTGTGGTGTGTGTGTGTGTGTGTGTGTGTGTGTGTGTGTGTGTATAGATGTGCAGAAATGGGTGTATTTTTTCAAACCTGCTTTGCAAAGTCAAAAAGTACTCCTGATGTGCACATGTGTTGGACCGGTCCTGCCCTCTGTGGAGATGCTTCCCACCTCCCAGAGGAGCGAGGCAGGGTCTGGCCGTCAAGGTGGGGCGTCTGCAACAGCGGGTGCCCATCCACCCTCTCGCTTTCACCAGAAATAAAGAACTGGAAACGCTCGAGCCCCAAATAGTATTTCACCAGGTACTGAACCCAAAGGCCTTTTACTCTCTGCTACGGAACTCAAAAGGCAGTGTGGTCACCTAGAAAGATCATGGTTTGGGGACTTCATCACTCAGGAGTTCAAAGCCAGGTCAGCCACCTCGTAGCTGTGAAACTTTGGCAAACCCAGTCAGGGCGAATGCACACCAGCTTCCTCATCCGCAGACTGGGGACAATACCTCCTACGCCTCGTGTCGATGTGAGGCTTACCGAGTTAACCCGTAAGAAAGCTCGGCGTCTGGCCCCTGGAAGCACACGGATTCAGGTGGTTCTATTTCAAAACAGTTCTCCAAACCTTCTGTCTGGATGTCAGAGCAACACAGACAAAGGGGCATGCACTTGAGGAGGGAGGTACACTTCCCTGACAAGCTCAGTTACCTATCAGTGGCCCCTCACAGACTTCCAGAAGCCTGCTTGCCTTCCCTGAACCTGTTCTCGAACTGGCCTCACTCAGGCTTTTCCATGTTTTGGACAAAGCAGTCAACTTGGCCCGGTTGATAATTAAGATAGTCTGCACTTTTTTGCCAACATCAAGCTGTGGGACTCGTCTGGGGCACTCTCCTTATGCAAACGGACAAAATGAACCATTTCCTAGCTAATTCAAGCACAAATGGAACGGAAAATTCAAAACACCTCTGCTCCCAGCTATCTGATCATTTCAGGCAAAAGGTACACTTGAGCCTGGATCACATCGAGTATAACTCCTGCTTCACTTTGCGTGGGTACAGGGGGCTCACGGCTTCCTGTGTCACTAAGGAAAGTAGGAAACGCAAAAGAGGAAAAAAGTGTGAACTCCAAAGAAGCATTTCCTCGATGCAACACCGAACTCAAAAGTCAAATGGAGCAGCGTTCCTCAGCTCTCCAGGACACAAGGTTTCCATAACATTCTTTTAAGTCCCAAACGAGCTACGTTCTCCAGAAGAACAAAGGATGTTAGTGGGTCTGCAGAAGGCGGGATCCAGCAGCCCTTCCCGAGGGGCACTGGGACCCTACCCACAATGGTGCTGCCGAATGCTGCATCCTTCCTGGAAATGCGGCTTCGGGGAATGATGTCATAATGCTGCCAATATCAACCGGACCGTATGACCTCCTCCCTCCCAGACCACCCTGTCCCCCTCTCTGTCTCCCAGCACGTGGAGAGCAGCCGAGCCAGCTGGGGGAGGAGCGAGGGTGCCTGACAACAGGGAAGGCAAGGAGGAGTAAACCCACCCCTCAGTTGATTTTATGATTGTACTTGGGGAAAAACAAAATTGAACCCCTGGCGAGTGTTTTGACGCGTGCATGGTAAGTTCCGTTCGTTTTCCAGGGCAGGAAAAACGCAGGTCCCTCGGGTTCCCAGAAGGGCTGGTTCTGAATTGAACTCTGGGGAAACTTCCTGCAGATGCCCAGTAAACAGTTTCTCTATGGAGTCACCCAGTGGTGGTCTACTCCCCTCCCCCAGGAGGTGAACGAAGAGTAATGTCTCCACTCCCCCGTGCACCAGATGTGTGGCCACAGGAACCCTAGGGCATCTACCTAAGTCTTGCTTTTCACATGTGCAAAGGGGACCATAAAGCCTGCCTCAGGGCACAGCTGCCACCCGATGATGTGGGTGGCCTTGGCCTCCAGAGGACGTTAGACGCAAGCCAGTCTTCATTTAGGGGACTTGTTTTTCCAAGATCAGCTTTATCCTTCTCTTTGCTGACGTTACCCCCCACCCCACCCCACCCACCCCATTCTGAAGATAATAGGCCTCCTTTTTCTGCCCCGTGATGGAAACGCGAGTATACGGGAAATGTATAAAGAAAAAAACAAAATTCCACCCTCCTGTAATCCAAAGGATACATCAGTAAATTTTTCTTCTGGTCTTTTTTTTAACCTTTTTTTTTTTTTTAACATTTACGCTCATATTACTTAGATAACTTTTATTTTCATTTCATTGTATATTATTTTATTATGACTTTTTTTGTCCTGTCGCTGGAACTTTATCTGTAATATTAGTGGCTTGTGTGTACGTGTGTGATTATAAATATAACACACACAGCCTAGAATCTAGCCATAACCTCGTTGTTTTACGAGAAGAAAAGGAGCACGTAGAATGCCCAAACCAACCCATGGCCGAGAGGAAGGTCCAGTCCCCAGCATGGGAACAATTGTAACTTTCAGATGGTGAAAACCTTTCTGGATTAAGCCAGATGGCAAGTGTATTAAGGGTTACATAAACAGCAACTAGAGGAGGTCCAGGATTTGATTCTCTTTCCTGCCCGTGCTCTGGATGATGTATGAATCGGACTCAGAAGTCACGGACCCCCAGCTATAAGATGAGGGGGAATTCTTGAAGAGCCATGCAGACCCGCAGAAAGCCTGGGATGCTGTTAAAATGTAGCGCCCCTGCCGGATTCACAGCAGATACGACTTTTATGCATTTATCGAAAGGTAGAATTGTGTTTAAGAAAAACAAAAGGAAAGGAAAGAACATGACTTGACAAGGGTTAGATGTCTTTTGAATAGGGGCCTTATGAACAGCCAGTGGGAGAAAATGCTCAGACTTTGGAAAATAATAATCCCCTATAATCAAATTATTTAAAAGTAACTACTGAGAAAAGTTGGTGGATGTTTCGTTGTATTTTTCTATATACATCTTAATAGAATTTGAATCCTGGACACACATTTGAGTGAAATTTGAATCCAAAGCTTATACAAGTCTACATTCTGCTTTTTATTTCCCTATAGATCAAGCATTTTCACATGGGAATGAAATTTCTTCCAAACTCCATTATCATGACTGTAAAATATTGCATCGTGTGCCTGGAGCAGAATTTACATCATGCTCATGGTGGTTGGACGGCTTTCCAAATGCTGCACGCTTACAAATATCTCAGTAATGAATGTCTGTGTTGAAAACTTTGCTTAGAGTTTCTTGTACTTCCAAGGAGGAGATACCTCATGGTGACTTCTGAGTAAAAGGCGTGAGTTTTGTTTTAAGGCTCTTGCCAATGGAGGTTTCAGAAAGATCCTTCCACTTACACCCCCCTGAGCAATGGCTGAGTGCATCCACATTATCACACCCTTGGCTAAAACTGGCTTAGCCATGACTGATCTTTGCCAGTGCTGTGCAAAATGCCAGTATGATTTTAATTTGCGTTTCTTTGATTTTATTTCCTTGATTTTGATTTACAGTTGCATGGGAAACACTTTATTTGCACTTGGTTATTTCCATTTGCATTTCTCCTGTGACTTGTCTTCATGTCTCTTGCTAATCTGGCTATTGGGGTTTTTATGTCTTTCTTACTGAGTCGTGAGAGTTTTCCAAATTGGATGATTGCTGACCACAAGTTGCTTCATCTCATTTGATGCAAATATAGTTTCTAATTTGTCTGCCTAACAATGTTGTTTATGGTGTTTGTGACACTCAAATATCTTTGATATTTTATTGCTATATATCTACTTTTTGGTAACTTGTAAAATTAGTTTATGCTTAGAAAAGTCTTTCCTAATATTTGACAGATATTCGCCTCTTGTTTCTCACACCATTTTTAAAATGGTTTATAGAGGGCTTAGAGAAATACCGAGTTCAGGAATTGTCGGAAGTTTAGAAACCGGAATTTCAAAAGTCGGTTGACCATTAGTCACCGAAGCAATGTTGGCAAGCTGGCTGTTGCTGATTGAATTTTAGGAGCATGGAACTGTCACCCTCAGAAGATGAGCTCATACAATGTCGTCGGTGGCTTCACTGGTTCTGTTGATCATTCTGTGGCCAAAGAATTGCCAGTCCTCTCCCCTCTGGAATTTGTAATATAGAAAATTTTTATTCTCAATATCTATCCATCTCTTTCTCTTCCACGTCTGTCTCCCTTTCTTTCCTCTCTCCTATATCACTCTTCATTTCTCTTTTGTGCTCATGTATATAATGTCTTCCATATCTATCCATCTATCCAACTTTCCTGTCAGCCTTCTGGTCAATGGATCTATATCTTACCATCTTCTAGTGACATGTGCCTCTTTACTATCTGTGAATCCGTCTTCTATATCTATCCATCCATTCATCGATTCATTATTTCATCTCTTTACACTCCCCCAATTGTCTCAAAAGGTGTCTGGAATTTTATAATATCAACTCAAGTGTGTACAGTGATGATTCCATATCTTTCTATTTCTAACCTGGTTTTCAGATGACCTTTTGCCATGTTCGGCTTTCTTGCAAATCTTATTAGTTTTCTTCTTTCAGGGCTACCTGCATCTCAATCCTGAACCTTATCCTTTTTCTCTGACCTAAAGACAAAGCATGAATTGATGGCCTTGTCCCCTACCCCACAGACTTACGTTCAGTGGTCCCTTGGTCTCCTCTGGCTATCCTTCACTGAGAGCATTCTTTACCTGTTCAGGGGTCTGATCATCTGAAAATGCCAATATTCCTGAATATTTTGGTTCAGTTTGTTTGTTATTCCCTAACACCGGACATGAAGATCACAACTTTTGAATAGGCAGTTTCTGAGATGTTTTCCGTCCCAGGCCCTTTCTATGGCTAGTCACATCACAGGTGACACACACACCAACTTTTCACATCTGCCTTAAGCACTCTTACATTACCAGGAACTGCAGTCCTGGAACATTTAACATTTAGAGGTGATGAGAAGGGATTGTCTCTGTAAGGGATACACCTATCCAGGACATCTCAACAGGCAGTTCCTGGGGTGCCTGGGTGGCTCAGTTGGTTAAGCTTCTGACTCTTAATTTCGGCTCAGGTCACCATCTCACGGTTCGTGAGTTCGAGCCCCGTGTCAGGCTTGTTTCTTTCTCTCTCAAAAATAAACATTTAAAAAAATTATTTAAAGGAATATCTTCTCAGGCAGAAAAAAGGTGGTGTGTAACACACACTGAGGCCAGCACAAATTGTGAACTTGAGAAACGGAAAACTTGAGATAAAGAGGTGCCCTTGAGACCCAAGGGCAGAGGCAGGGCCACACACAGAGATTTGTGGAGAATTCAGATTTGAATTATCATTAGCCCCTTTTAGAGAGTCTTGGTAAGCAGAGTAAGCGTGGTCTAATGGATTTTCATGTATGTTCTCTGGTCTAGACTAAGGGAGATCACATTTATAAAAATGACTCTACTTGCTGAGGAGCGAACAGACCATGAGGGGCAGGAATGGAGGCAGGGAAATGTGCTGGGGTCGTCACATGGCTCAAGAAAGTAATACAGGGCAGTTAAGATGGTGAGAAAAATCTACCAGATTTGAGATACAAATCAATGATGAGCCATTTCTTGGTGTATTTCCCATGCAATATTTGGGACATATTTATGCTTACATTTTTTGTTGTTTATCTGAAGTTAAAATTTAACTGGTGTCCTGTATTTTGATTTGCTGTGTCTGAGACCCTGACATGAGACATTTCAATCATTTTAGTGGAGGAGATTTCGGTTAAGAAGACTGAGACAGAGCATTTGGTGTGGTAGGAAGAAGACGAGGTGTGATGCTTAATTTTGTGTCGGCTGGCTGGGCAATGGTACCCAGATAATAGTCAAACATTATTCCAGAAGTTTCTGTGAGGTTGGTTTTGGATGAGATTAACATGAAATTGATGAACTTTGAGTAAAGCAAATTGTTCTCTATGATGTGGGTGGGCCTCATTAAGTGAAGGCTTGAGTAGAATAAGGACTGATCCTCCTTCTTCCCTCCCCCCAGCAAGGAGTTCTGCACCAAAGGATCTTTGGACTTGACCTGCAGCATTGGCTCTTCTCTAGGCCTCCAGCCTGCCAGCCCCCCTGCAGATTCTGTACTGACCCCTTGTATAATCACATGAGCCAATTCCTTAAAGTAACTCCTCTCTCTCCCCCTCCCTCCCTTTCTCTCTCTTTACACACACACACACACACACACACACACACACACACACACATTTTATTGGTTTGTTTCTCTAATAATATACCACGGGTATGTGGTATCCCAGGACCACAGAGGAGAAAGGTTTAAAGCAACAAAAAATTGACTTGGCAAAGGTGGCTTATTGGCCACTTTGACATAAGCCATGATATAAAAGAACATGGTATCTTATCATTTTATTTGTGTTTATTTGATCACTTGTGAGATTTTTTCATAATTATTAACCATTGCTGAGTTTTTTATAACTGCAGCTTTGCAGGAATGTGGCAAGGCCTCTCTTTTCTGACCCAAATGTCTATGATTTAATTTTGGCAGATGCTTTTGGCACCCTGTTTAGCAAATAAATGTAATGCCAGGTAGCAGTCAATGCTGTGATGAAAAGTGAGATAAGCAGACACAAAGGGGACAGGCAAGGGCTGTTATTGAGGAAAGGGTGGTCTCTGGGGAGACAACATCTGAGCAGAGACCTAAATAAAGTGGATGAAAGAGAGAGGACACTATCTGGGGGAAGATCAGTGAAGCCAGAGAACAACCGTGCAAAGGCCCTGAGGCAGGAGCATGCAGTATTCTTGCCTGGGACAGGCAGCGAATTACAATGAAAAGAGCTTAGAATTGTGGTAAATTCTTGTCCCAACCCTGCCATTAACCAGCCGCTTCAAGTGGAACAATTCCCTTCTCATCTTTCAGTGTCAGTTTCTGAATCTGAAGAACAATGGGAGTGGAGGAGTGGCTCTTAGGTCCTGGCCCGCTCTCACACCTTATAATTCTAGGGATGGAGGAGCGCTGTAATTGTCACTTTTTTCCCTCAGCAGGGTCTCATTTTCCACAATTGCAATTTTACGTGTCAGCCTCTACTTGCCCACTATGCTTAGGCTTTCAAACGGGTAGAGAAATATTTTCTTGAGAGGTTGAACTTTGGGAAACAACGTGCTGTGATGTGGGACGCTTGGTCTGAGATGAAGAATGGAAGGGCTGCTCTCCTCCCCACGTGCTGGAGTCTGGCACGCGTTTGTACCCATTCTGTGAAGGGCAGGGCCTGGCAAGACACTGTTTTTCCCCAGAGAAACGAGTAGACTATGAGAAAAAACCAGAGCCTTGTAATTTATGGCTCTGTGTTAACAGTGAGGGGAGTGAACACGCGAAGCCATCTCTGCCCTGATAAGACGTTGCTTCGGAGACAGACCTTGCGTGAAGCATAGACATAACAGCGCATAGATGGAGACCCCATTCTCCTTTGTCTTTGGGCAATTAAGAGCTGGTGGAGGAAAAACAAATGTCCGAGTTCTTTTTAATGACTGCTACGCGAAATAAAAGAACACATTTGCTTTATTCTGTTGTAGAATTTGCCAACATACTGAATTTTTTCATTTTGCCCCGTCTGAAAAAATAAAGAAAATTGGCATCCAATGAAGCCTTCCCACAACTCTTTTTTGTTTGTTTGTTTTCAGGACAAAGAAGAGATTTCGGCATGGAGAATAACACAAAAATGGTAAATGAATGAAAAAAAGGATTCATGTCTGCCTTATGGCCCTGGGCGGGACGGACAGAATCTTATATGGGAGGGAACGTTCTCTTACTTCCTCTGAGCTAAAAGGTGGGAAAACTCTGAAATTATCTTGCTAGAAAACCTGGATCTTCTGGCCAGGGGGAAGGAAATGACCTTTCCAGGCTTCCTCCAGTCTGTTTACAGGCCTAAGGTCAAGACGGGAAGGGCTGGTGGATTCTCGGTGTCTCCCCTGAAACTGTGGGAAGGTGTTCCAAGGATTGAAATTTGCATGCAAAGCAATAGATATTCAAACCCATGCAGCCCCCCTCCATGTAACAGAGAAGATAAAAGCTGTTTCCTTTCAAAGCTTCAGGTTAAAGATGGAAGAATCAGCCAACATGTAATCGTATAGCGGAGCACTCAGAAAGGCGAGGAGGGAAGTCAATGATATCCAAATATCAATCTGCACTTAGGAAAAAAAAAATTAACCCCTGAAAAACTACTTTGAAAAACCCAAGGAATGTCTCTGTCTAAGGTTCTCAAAGGAGCGGGCAGCCCGCGGGGGGGGGGGGGGAGGGGCGGGGGGAGTGGATTCTGACTCCAGGGAACATTTGTCGATGTCTGGAGACATTTTGGGTCATCACGGCTGGGAACGGGAGAGGTGCTGCTGGCATCCAGTAGGCAGAGGGTACCAGGGATGCTGTCGAAGGACCTATCATGGGCAGGACTGTCCCCACAACAAAGAAGACCCAGCCCCAAAGGTCAAGAGTGCCCAGGCTGCGAATTCTCGTCTAAGGATTCCATGCTGGCACTTAGACAGTTCATCTACTCAGGATGCTTCACTGGCTCCTCTTGAGTATTCCCAGGGAACTCCTACCCCAACCTCAAAGTGAAGCCCCAGGGCTTTTCCATGTTCAGCTTAGTGCTGGTAACTGCTTGGCCCAGTCTGTTAATTACGAAAGCCATACACCAAAGAAGGCCAGGGGAGGGAATAATCCCTGTCCGGGGCTAATTGATTCCCCCAAGAACCTCCTATCTGCTGTCTTTGCGGTCAAGGAGAGCCGATTTATGAGGTAGTTAAAACCTATCTGTGTCCTTCTTTGTAAATAAATTGTTTAGAGTTCTCAGATTTCTATCTAAATAGTTACAAACTTTATCAGGCCCTGCTGTAGTGTTGTTCAAAATAGGATCCTGCAATTATCACTCAATTGCCGCCTTGGAAATGAGACAGTCAGGCGCCGCTGGCACGGCCCCAGGACAGCATTCTGCTCCCAGATACCTATCAGGGAGAGTCTTCAACTTGATGCTTCCAACAGGGCACAGGACATTCTTTGTAATACACTTCTGTGTGTCCTGGGAGGGTTGACGAGATGAACTGACTGCTTTGTGTTTGTAACAGCTTCTTGAAAAGGAAGGAGCTGTGGGCTTGCCTCCCTGGCTCTGCATGTCAGCTGCAGACCACAGACAGCACCACCCCCTGCTGTCCCGCATCCTTGGAGACCATGCAGGGCCCCAGAGCTTGACGTGGTACCATTTGGTCAGCCTGGGACACTTGGCCCAACGGAGCTTTTCGTAAGGAACCATTTACTAGGTCTTCCAGTTACTTTGGTCTATTCGAGCAGGGGAAACACAGAGCTATACTTCAATTTACCATCAACATCCCTAACAATGTCAGGCCATGCCTGGCCAGTGTTTCTCTTTTATCCCATTATCACTACCAGCCGCGTTGAGGATGCGTGGGCTTCACTAAATCTCCACATCTGATCTATTTGTCATTAACAGTAGCCACTATTAAAAAACACCTAAGAGCTTGAAAATTTTGTTCCACTTATTTTTTAAGTGTACATTTTTATGGTTCTTTGTAGGATTAAGAAGAAAATTAAAATGATCTGCTGATAATCAATATTTGCATACACTTTTCTATGAATGCATTTATTTATAAGATTGATTGATACAACATACACTTTCTAAACTTGCTATTTTTGATTATACTGAAAGCAAATTTTCATATGATTCCATACCTTTTTATGATATTTTATGAATGCATAATATTCCATTGTAAGTATGTAGGTTATCAAATTTATTGAAACTATTTTGTCGACCATTGAGGCTATTTTTAATGTATCTCTAATAGAAACCTCTGCAGAGCTCAAAATGGTCCAAACACTTAAATGTGAGACCTGAAACCATAAAAATCTTAGAAGAGAGCACAGACAGTAATTTCTCCAGCATTGGACATGGCAACATTTTTCTAGATATGTCTCTTCTGAGGCAAGGGAAATAAAAGCAAAAGTAAGCCATTGGGACTACATCAAAATAAAAAAGCTTCTGCACAGCAAAGGAAACAAGCAACAAAATTAAAAGACGATCTACTGAATGGGAGAAGATATTTGCAAATGACATCTCTGATAAAGGTTAGTATCCAAAATATATAAAGCACTTATACAACTCAATAACAAAAAAAACAAACCAATTAAAAATGGGCAGAAGACATGAACAGACATTTTTCTAAGGAAGACATCCAGATGGCCAACACACATGAAAAGATGTTCAGCATCACTCATCATCAAGGAAATACAGATTGAAACCACAAGTGAGGTATCCTATTGCCTCAGACCTGTCTGAATGGCTAAAGTCAAAAACACCAGAAAAGAAAATACGACAGAATACACATACTGCTAATTCTCCATTTCATTTACTTTTTTTTTGATGCATTCATATTGTTAAATGTTAGGACTTTTGCCTTTTTTGTCAAAATGCACTAGCACACTGATAAACAATCATTTGTCAAGTGAAAAATTTCTCTGTAGATTAAATAAAGCAAATAACAGATTTTTTTTTGCAATGGAGATTTTGCTACTTAGCTGAAAGCAATGTCTTCCTAAATGCTACTCTAAAAAGTTGTACATAGTGACTTTCCCTCCCACCAAACAGAGGAAGCTCCCAGAGAAGCCTTGCCCTTCTACGGGGGTCTCTTTATGTCTTACATTAGCTCCGATTTCCCACATGGACTAGAATTCCCACAGGGTGTGCCTGTACTAGTCACTGGAGGGACCATGTAAAATACTGTTCCTGGCGTGTTTCAATCAGTTCCGTGAATTTCTTTCACGATGCCCCAGATTCCATGTTGTCTTCACGTATCAACATTCAATGTTTCCCCAAAACTTATAAACTGATACTGGCTTTCCAAGTGGGAACCTCCCCAGAAGAGATCCTCCTCCTTCCTGAGCTTTCTTTCCTCAGTTGCCTGCCCTGCCACCCTGTACAGGCAAATAACTCTTAAAGGTTTGCCCCAAGAGGAGCCACGTCAAACCAGACTCCCCCAATAACCTACCCCACCCCAGCTTTTTCATTCTGAAAATTACTTGACAAAGTACAACAGCCAATGTACGTGTGATTTATTATTGCTCAGTGCCCTTTCTATTTCTAGATATTCATCAAATTCCATTCAAATATGAGGTTTAGCAATATTATAACTAGATGGCTACAGCTTTCCAATGAATCACAAAGAAAGAGCCTCTGGGTGATGGTTGTACATAATGTGATTGAGTTATTTTGCTTGTCATTGTGTTACTTGTGCACCACAGTGAAACATATTTAGCTGCCTATTAAATATTCCTGGATGTTTCCAGTGATTGTGACAACACAAGCCAAAACAGTTGGGATTTTAAATCATATGGGGTGTGATCATTAACATGATAGCCTGTCTTGCCATTTGCAATTATGTCCTCTGAAAAGCTGTGAGTTTTCAGTACACACATTGGTTTTCCTGGGGTGTGAGTCACATAGAAGGGGAAATACTTCTTCAGTGAGCTTGCTCGCTGACAACAGAAGCGGCAGAAAACTCCACAGGTGTCTGTATCCAAGTCTCTGTACTCAATACTGGGCACCCACAGAGCGCCTCCAGCCTCTCATCCCAAGAAACCAGAAGTACCTCACAAGTAGGGAAGCAGCCGGGGCTTAGAAACAGAGATAGGGATGTGATTGTTATCGCTTATTGTATACGGATTACATTATCCTTCATGCCATCTTCCCTGGAGGGGAGAGGGGTCAACAGAAGAAGAGCCCATTACAGTAGTCAGTTTTGATCTTTCTGTTCATCTCCGTGCGTTTTGGTTTTTTAACCTATAAAAAGTATATTTGCGGGGCACCTGGGTAACTCACTCAGTTAAATGTCTGACTCCTGATAATGACTCAGCTCATGATCTCACCGTCGTGGGATCAAGCCCCACATCGGCCCTGTGATGAGCATGGAGCCTGGTTAAGATTCTCTCTCTCCCTCTGCCCCTTCCCTCCTCCCCCTCTGTCTCTCTCAAGGGAAAAAAAAATGTATATTTGTTAGAGAAGGGAATCAAAGTTATGAGGATTCTGGTTCAGCAATGACACCTGAATTATCCATCCACCAGCAGATTTATTGAGCACCCTGCTAACGTTTTAAGCCTCCTTGGTACCTGTGTATTAGAAGGGGTTGGAGGGTCAAAGATCTGCAGACACAACTCTTACCTTTGAGGCTATCATTGCTAAGAGATTGAGTCCACTGTGTAAGTAGATTATCAATCAACGTGGAATTGATCATCATGAAATTAAAAGAAAGGACACTCCACATAGATGTGCTATGTGTAGATGGTAGGGCATCAGACTTGACACAGACGTGAGGGTGAGTTGCCCATGGATGTAAACTCAAAAGGAAAGAAACCACCCCCAAATTATTTAATCTCCTTTTTTTTACAAAGTTATTGTCTCTTTCACTCCATAGAGTATCACAGCAAGCAGAACATTAATATAGGCAGTAGGAATGTTAACAGATTTAAAATTCAACATGTTTCATCCAGACAGTCAATATTCTTAGTATATAAAGTTAAGGGCTGCAAAAGAATTGTGCAAGCGGCCTGGGAGTTGCCGGGAACCAGGATGTGGATATTAATATAATTGTGTCTTTGGTGCATAAATACCTTTTAGAAAAAGGATGCCAGAGGGAAAAAAACAAAAAACAAAAAACCTACCAAAATATTTTCCCAGTCCTTTCCTAACTTTAAGGAAAATCGAAATTTGGGGCCAATCCTTAGAAAATAAGCTTTTTTGTTCATTAAAATATAAATATTTGACCTCAGGTAGTGCTATGGGCTGAGTTGCGTGCCATGACATTCATATATTGGAGTCTTAACCCCCAGTAACTTAGAATGTCACTGTATTTGGAGATGGGGCTTTTTAAGAGGGGATTAAGGTAAAACGAGGCCATCAAACGGACTCTAATTCAATATGACTGATGTCCAAAGAAGAGATTAGGACACAGATACATGCAGAGGGATGACCATGTGAAGACACAGCCAGAAGGCAGTCATCTACATCTACATCTACATGCCATCATCTACATGCCAAGGAGAGAAGCCAGGAATCAACCCTGATGACACCTTGATCTTGGATATCCAGCCTCCAGAACTGTGAGATGATTAATGTCTGTTGTTTAAACTCCTCAGTCTGCGGTGTTATGGCAGTGAACAAATACAAGTAGTGTTTCAAGAAGAAATATGGAACATCTCCAGCACAAAGAACGTCAATCTAGAGAGAAAAAAATGAACCCTGAGGTTTGGATCCACGGAAGGGTGTCTGTAATATAGGTATAGGGAAGGGACATGACCTTCCTTTGTGGGAAGTTGCCCTGATGCTCATATTAAAGAGAGGGTCCTGTGTCCTAAAAGCTGAAGGCAGACAAGGGAAAGGTTAATAAGAAAGCAATAAAGCAGTAAAGTGTCTAGGTCCAAGGGCACAGTTTGCTCCATGAATCACATCCTAGGCTTAGAGTCCCAAGACGCAGATTTCTACGGCTGGGACTCAGCATGTATGCGATATGAGAGAGAAAATGAGACTTTGGAGAGCAGCACCTGGGGACATCTGCTGGGTGACTGAGCCAGGAGGCTGAAGGGATAGCAGATTTGTCTTGGTGTCATCAAACATCAACTAAGGGCCTTTCCACCCCAGAAACCAAAAGGGCCAAATAGTGATCGGACCTGGAAACAAGAGAGAAGGAGCTGTCTGTGGGAAGCTGAGAGGTAGAGTTAAGTTTCAAGTGCTTTGATTCGGACTTGAGACAAGATTCTTCATGACTCCCTCGGTGGGGTCTGTGTCATTCCTCTTAGACCTACCGACCAACAGAAACAATCGTGTGACCTGGAATATATATAGTCCAAGGGCATTTTATTTAAAGTTTCTTTTCCAGCGGCCTTTCTGAAACATTAAAAATAAAATTAATATAAAAAGGGGTGCCTGGGTGGCTCAGTCGGTTAAGCATCCAACCTCGGCTCGGGTCATGAGCTCACAGTTTGCGGGTTTGAGCCCCATGTCGAGCTCTGTCCTGACAGCTCAGAGCCTGGAGCCTGCTTCGGATTCTGTGTCTCCCCCTCTCTCTGCCCCTCTCCCACTGTGCGCGCTCTCTCTCTTTTTCTCTCTCTCTCTCACTATCTGAGGGATACAGGTATGCTGTTTTGAAGGGGCACATGCACCCCAATGTTTATAGCAGCACTATCGACAATAGCCAAAGTATGGAAAGAGCCCAAATGTCCATAGATGGACGAATGGATAAAGAAGATGTGGTATCTATATACAATGGAGTATTACTCAGCAATCAAAAAAAATGAAATCTTGCCATTTGCAACTACATGGATGGAACAAGAGGGTATTATGCTAAGCGAAATCAGTCAGTCAGAGAAAGACAAATATATGACTTCACTCATATGAGGACTTCAAGAGACAAAAACGATGAACATAAGGGAAGGGAAGCAAAAATAATATAAAAACTGGGAGGGGACAAAACATAAGAGACTCTTAAATATGGAGAACAAACAGTTACTGGAGGGGTTGTGGGAGGGGGGATGGGCTAAATGGGGAAGGGCATTAAGGAATCTATGCTTGAAATCATGGTTGTACTATATGCTAACTAACTTGGATGTAAATTAAAAAAAATAAATCAAATTTTAAAAATTTTTTAAACATTAAAAAATTTTTTCAAATTAAAAAAATTTTTTAAACATTAAAAAATTTTTTTAAATGAACATAAAAAAATAAAGTAAAAAAAATTAAGTGGCATTTCTGGAACAGGGAAAATAATGCAAGAAAGTGGAGGGTAGAGGGTCCTGGTCTTCAGAGACATGTCCTTTCTTGTCCTTGGGCAGGGATGGCAGAGAACCAAAGAAATCTTCCAATGGCACTGGCATGGTGACATCCTAATCCAGGCTGCTTATAGTGCTCTGTGGATGTGTGGAAGCAGGGGACAATAAAAAGTCTCCAAGAACAGGCATCTACTGAGTGTTAGATGCCCTAGAGGAAGAGAAAGGCTGGCATTTCTACAGAACCTTCCCTGAGTCCCTAGCTCTCCCACCTAGCATCCAGTAGAACATAGCACAACATGATGGCCCTTGAGAAGCAGCATTTGGTGATGAAGCAAAATGACAAGAGTCTACTGTGACATTGGGAAAGGATCTCTCCCAGTGGGCATGGTGCGAAGGACAGGGGAGGTGCCGGGAAGCAGTCTTGGGGACATCATATTCTTTCCTGTATCAAAACATCCTACCTTCGCTTTTTGGAGGGTAATAAAAATGCAACCAAGGGCTCAAAGGAAAACACCTCTCTCTTTTAAAATCCAAGAACTGCTCATGTCTGGGGGTTGGGGAGATTATAATCACATCACTTTCTCCACATTTCATTTGATAACAGATTTGGCGTGATCCTAGAGAAGCCCAATCTTTTGAGTCATATAGACCTTTAGACACGCGAGGCAGGCAGGAACCACGTGAGTCCCCATCCCAGCCTGTTCAAAGCATCAAGCCCTTTATTCTATGCTAAGACTGGACCAGTGCTATGAGCTTACGCATTTGCTCCAAAACATTCATTCCTTATGGTTTTGCAAATTCCTTGTCTATGAATGCTCATGTCCAAAATGCCACTTTCTTTTTCAGTGCTTCAGGAGCAGTTAGAAGGATAAGGTATTAACCAGTGTGGAGAGAGAGAGAGAGAGAGAGATCTCACACATATGGAGAGAGAGAGAGATCTATCTATCTCTATATGTATATATATCTTATATATAGAGAGAGAGAGACAGAGAGACAGAGACAGAGAGACAGAAAGAGGGAAAGAGAGAGGGAGAGAAGCAGAGAGAGAAAGAGAGACAGAGAGAGGGGAAAAAGACAGAGAGGAGATTGGGAGAGAAGGAGAGAAACAGAGAGTGAAAGAGATCTCTATCTCTATATATACATCTATCTCTATAGAGAGAGAGGGAGAGATAGAGACAGAGAGACAGAGCTAAAGAGACAAACAGAGAGACAGAGAGGGACAGAGACAGATGGAGAGGGAAAAAGAAAAAGAGAGAGAGAGAGGTCTGGAGCTCGGGCTCTAATTTGAGGCAGGAGCAGGGACCTTGAGGCTGCTGCTCAGGTCCTCTTGTTCGGGTTGAGTGCCTCCTGTCAGGATGTGCAGGCTGCTGTCCCCCTGGAGGGCAGCGAGCTCTGCTCAGGACGCAGCCCGTCATCTCATCCTCCCACTTGGGCTCATTTACCGAGAGCATCTCGAAAAGCCAGTCATGGGGAAAGGGGAAACGCAGAGTGACAACCCCAACACGCAGAAAGTTCTCTGCCGCCCCGGCTTGTCAGCTTCACAAACAAGGGGGGGGAAACACACTTTTTCCTGCGGGTTAACAGGAAGCGCCGCTCAGCGGAGAGGGGCTGCGGGTCTGCACTGCAAGAGAGAGAGAGAGAGAGAAAGAGAGAGAGAGAGAGAGAGAGGCTCTCCTGCAGGTGCAGGCGATGTGGGTTAAGTGGGTCTCCAGGGGTCCCCTGCTCCCAGCAAAGGCCAGACCACAACAATCAGCGGGTTAGTTATTTACCATAACTGTATACAAAACCACAAGCATCCAGAGTTCCCTCAGATACGTCCGAGACATTGTATATCTCTTTATTAAAGCCTGTCAGGGTTGGTACTGCGCAGCTCGCCTTGAATCCCAGCTAAACCCCGGGCTGCCTGAGTGAAGAACCAAAGCAGTCTGTCACACAAAACACCCACAAACCAACAGGAGCCAGCATTTTCCTCTCCAGGCCACCTCTCCTTTCACTTTTTTTTTTTTTTAAGTTTATTTACTTAGAGAGAGAGAGAGCGCCTGGGAGGGGTAGAGAGAGTGCGCGCGAGAAAATCCCAAGCAGGCTCCACACCACCAGGGCAGAGCCAACCTCACAAACCATGAGATCATGACCTGAGCCAAAATCTAGAGTCGGACACTTCATCGACTGAGCCACCCAGGCGCCCGCCTTTCACTTTTACTTAGAATTGATTTTTAAGTACACTTGAGTATTCAAGCTTAAAGCGATAGATGGCTGCAAGATATCTTAATCATTCATAAAAAGAGTATTAGCGGTGTGTGTGACTTCTCCGGTCTCCTTCACGTTCACGAACACAGCATGCGTCGCGGTGATCCATCACTATTAATGACGGCAAAGGCGGAACTTAAGAGGTTCGCTTCTTCCATCCTTTCTAGGCCTTTGGACTAAGATCATGCGTCGTGGCTCTTCTTACTGATTTACTTATTTTCATTTTGCCCTGTTCCCCAATATTTTGCCTTTTCAAAGCAATTATGCATTCTATCACCTGGATGTCGTTTCAAGTTCTAATGCCCACTGGCCAAGAAAACGAGCCAATCCATGGAATTTCAAGCTTTCAACCAGACATTTTCTACAAGACAAGTCAGATGGAGAAGTCAGTAGTGACCAAGGCAGTGATGACCGGAAGGATGGAGGGGGTTTGCTTCCTATTCTAAATAACTGTCCAACTTGAAATTTGACTGTGGGCCAACCACCCTGTCCAGGTTTGTGCAGGATTTTCCCGGTTCTAGTACTAAAAGTCTCCTGTCCCAAGAACACCCTCAGTCCTGGGCAAGGCAGCTGCCCACCCTACTATGCCAGATTCATTCTTTGGCTCAAGTACACGCTTTTAAGATATCAACAGTAAGGGGCGCCTGGGTGGCTCAGTCAGTTACGCGTCCGACTCTTGGTTTCAGCTCAGGTGGTGATCTCACGGTTCGTGAGTTTGAGCCCCGCGTCCGGCGCGGCACGGAAAGCAGCACAGAGCCTGTTTACGATTCTCTGTCTCCACCTCTCTCTGTGCCCCTTCCCTCTCACTCTCAAAAAAAAAAAAAAAAAAAAAAAAAGCTTTTAAAAAAGATACCAAGAGTAAGACGTAAGACAATCAACCGTGAACTATGGCATGAATTAGGTGGAGTGACTGCCCGCTGGGAGAAGACCAGAGAGCCCAGGCCAAGGGTAAGCTGGACATCTACGTGTCGCTGCCTCTGTGAGTTGGAGTAGCTGGAAGCCGTCTCTGCAGCTGCTACTTAGAGCTGTAGGAATGTCTGTCTCCTGGCCACCTTCTTTGGGGCTTTCCCTCCCCTGGAGTGCTCACAGTCTGGTTCAAGAGCAGGACTCTCCCTCCAAAGAAACTGGCAAGACAAAAATGGCCAAGCTGCACTCGACGAAGGTGGAGACTGCTCGGAGAAGAGCACAACTCTGTTCTGTCCCCACCTGCCCTGCTGGGCCCCTGAGCTCCCCCTCTGAGCAGTAAAACGAGGGGATCTCTGTAGAAACTAGATCATACAGATCATGTGCACAACCCCCCCGGACATCAGGACATCTGAATGCCCTTTGGCCATCCTCCACCCCCGGATCATGATGCCTTTGTCCCCTGAGTAAGGAAAGCAGAATGCGTACTCTACGCATTTCCATTCACTTCCTTGACATCTTTCAGACAAAGGTAGAAAAATGAAAAGGAAAGACGTGAGAATAACAGAAGAAATGAGAGAAGTTCTGTCTACATATAAAAAAAAAAAAAAGACATGTCTTCGGGGCGCCTGGGTGGCTCAGTCGGTTGAGCATCCGGCTTCAGCTCAGGTCATGATCTCACGGTCTGTGAGTTCGAGCCCCGCATCGGGCTCCGTGCTGACAGCTCAGAGCCTGGAGCCTGTTTCGGATTCTGTGTCTCCCTCTCTCTCTGACCCTCCCCCATTCATGCTCTGTCTCTCTCTGTCTCAAAAATAAATAAACGTTAAAAAATTTTTTTTAAAAAAAGACACGTCTTGAGATTTCTGTTGGAGGGAAACCCTTTGCCCTGATTCTTAGTTGTATACAAAAATACAATTTATGAATTGCCCCTGCTTGCTGAATTTCTCAAGTAGATCAGTGATGAGGAACTTCTGAGATACAGGCTCAGTGCTCCTGGCATGTTTATCAGTCATCCATGTCTTGATTTTGGCTCAGGTCATGATGTCAAGGTTCATGAGACTGACCCCTGCATCAGGCTTTTTACTGACAGAGTGGATCCTGCTTCGGATTCTCTCTCTCCCTCTCACTCTCACTCTGCCCCTCCTCTCTCTCCACTCCCCCCCCCCAAAAGAAATAAACTTAAAAAAAGATAACAAAATAATTTTAAAAAATCTCTAAACTTTCTTTAAAAAGTTTAGAAGTTGAAAACTGTCCAATCCTTAGCCCTGGAATTGTATAAAGAGGGTTTAGAAAGAAATCAGAAAGTCTGAGTAATGTAAGAAGGTGCAAAAAGAGACCACATAATCCATGTGAAGGTCTTATGTTTGAAAAGGACTTTGGAGAGGGACCATCCTCCTCTCACTGGGTAAAACATCAGAGCCCCAGAGAGATGAAGAGGACTTACCCAGGGTCACACAGGTAAAAAGGAGCCCAGCCATGCCAGAAACGTTGGTTATTCCTAATCAGCTCCTTCTACAACATGGCGTTGCCTACATATTTAGACCCTGAATTCGAAATTCTAGAACGTGTCACCTAAGTCAAAATGTGAAAAGGGAGAACACATTTCTAATAATTTATCATAATTCCATTCCAATAAAGAATTCATAAACACCTCTCATGCTGGTCAGCTTCCCTCTGTAACCAGCTCAGGCTGCTGCCACTTCTTGCCCCCCTGCTCACCAAGATTCCTGATGCTACTCAACACCAACCCAACACCCAGCCTTCCAATCAGTCCTGCAAGTATGATCTTAGTTTATGCACATCTGACCTCTTCCCAGTGATCCTTCTCAAAACCCTGGTCTCCTTGTCTCTAGGATAAAGACCCAAACATGAAGACCTAAAAGGGCCTGGAAAGCCTGGCCCCACCTCAACTGTCCACCTTCCTCTTCTCTCGTGCTAACTTGCCTTCAGCTATGGCCCCAACAAATCCCCCTTATAAACCCTTCCCTTCCCTTAGAATTAGGTAGTTATCACTTCCTGGGAGACTCCTCCACAACTGTTGCTCTACCAGGCCCATACCTTGGCCTCACCCAGTTCTAATGCTACGTTACTCATGTGGTCTGTCCTGTAAGTCACATTCATCTCCCTTGTCAGATCCCATGAGGACAGGGTCACATCTGTGTTCGCTCACAGTACCTGGCATATATTAAGCCCTCAATAAATATCTGCTTGGTATACAAATATATGAGTGGTTTCTTTCTAGTTATTTCTGTTTCGCTATTTGTATTTTGTAGCTTATCAAGGACAAGTCTTTTGTGTTTATTAGGATTTTATGAATAGGAACTCTCAGTACTTATTTAAATATTGACTATCAACTGAGATGAAAATACAGAAGATGTGCTAACGACATTTTCAGGTGAAAAAAAAAAAAGTTGAGGGAGACATCTGGGTAGCAGAATCATGACTGTAGAAGTCCACAGCAGACTGGAATGACTGAATAAATGTAAGGTCTTAGAGTGGATTTCAAGCAGTCAAGTCCACAGCGTGCACTTGTCCGGTTCTAAAGTCCCAAAGGTAGGCAGGGTCCCTGAATTCAAAAAGCTCGCAGCTGGTAGAAATATCAAATGCGGGCATGACCTCATCACAGAACACCATGTGTTCACATCCGCTGTGAAATTACAAGGTCTCTTCAATGGCGCCCTTTTCCCAGGAGAAGACCTGATGATTATGGAGCCACCAGACTTAAGACAATAAATGATGACTTCAGTCCCAGTTCTTGCCCTTGAACAAAACATTTTTTTTAAATTGCTATGGGTTATTTAGGAACTTTTAAAAGTGATTCAGTGAAACATTTTATCTCCACATGTGATGACTTCACAAAGAATAACACTACATATACACATCTCTCTTGTGAGCACACTTTTCCCCACAACTAGCTTTACAAGTCTCAGGTCTTTGCTTACCCTAACTGGGGCCTGGCTACCCCTCTCACCGGACAGTCATCAGCATGCCATCTAGTTACTTCCTGGCAGACTTCTCCAGAATTGATGACTTCTCCAGCTACCCATTTAGACACATCTTAGCCCACATCACACCAAGCCACCATTAATGTACCCAACTGTCATCTTGATCGATGAAAATACAAAACCAAAAAAAGACAAACTTTTAAAAAGAGATTATTAATCTCTAATATAAGCAGTAATATAATGCCTGCCTAAAATGCCATCTTTGTTTGAGTTCATTAATGTAGCCTCTACTTGGCTGGAGTGAACAGGAGTTTCCAAAGCTGTGCTTTGAACGGTATCATGAACATTGTTGTAACTTAAGTTTGGGCAGCCCACATCCCTGCAGAAAAAAAAAAAAAAGTCCATTTATAGAGATTCTTGCATATTTAATCCTGATCAGGCTCCAAGGTGAAAGAGTTTTGCTCATGCTGCTCTTTCCTTATTATAGATATTCCTCATGGGCTTGAACATGGCTAATTTTCTTTCCTCTGTATCTGTCAATTTGAATAAAATAGGCAAAACCCACCTTGCAAAAAAAATGATACTAGAAATAGAATCAGATTAGGAAGTTCTGTGATAAATTTATTTAAAACATTAAAAATTGTGTTCCAACTTTCAATACATGGTCTCCCCAGGTAAAGTGGAGGCGATTTGATACGGTGCCGTTAGACTGGCAAAAGGGAGATTGTTTGGCAAATGGTTGAGGAGCAGAAGATAGTGTCTTAAAACTCTCTGAAAACAGCAGAAAATATAAGGAAAACCAAACCCAAAACTGTGTTGTGGAACTATCTTGGTGTTCATATTGCTTATATATATTTATATAGACACATACACACACACACACACACACACACACACACACACAGTGCCTTCATTATTCAGAATTACGTCTCTTCTCTTCCAATGCCATCCAATTAGATTTCCCTCCTGACAGAAGTTGGTTCCATGTAATAAATTTGTTAAATTCTGTCAACACTCACAAGACAGGACTTGCAAAATCTCACTGAGTACTCCCATTACACCTCGTCCGTTCTCAAGCAGAAAAGAGGACGTCGGCAAAAATGAGAAGACAAAGATCCTCCCCATCAGAAAAAAAAAAAAAAAAAAAAAAAAAGTAGGTGTTTGAAGAGTCAGAAAGATTAATATTTCCTCCTGTTTTGTGGATCAGCTCACACCCTTGGGGCCTCATTTTCAAACTGGCTAAAAAGAAAAGGATGAAAGGAGCTCACAAACGTGCAGCATAATTAGTCTGGATATACTGCAGCGAGACATTAAAGGTCAATAATTATTGTCGGTGGAGAGTCCCTTGTTAGATATCAAAGCACAGAGGCTACGTGCATGGCCCGGGGTACCTCACAACAGCACGGGCTCGGGGCGCAGGAGACAGGAGGCATCAGCACCTCGGCTGGTTGCTTCCTGCCAGTGGCCTTTAATGCTCCGTTGAAAATGAACTTCTTTTCGTTTTTTGTGACGGGATTGATTGCTTCCGGCCCAAGATGTGCATCAAAGCCACTGATACTTCTCAGTGAGTTCTAGATTTGAACTTTGAACTGCAGACTGAAAGTCTGAACTTGATCCAATGAGTTTGTCCTTCCCCTCCTCCCTGGGTCCCCTGTGGGTTCCTCCACCCCCAAGACGTCGACCACTCTGCATCACCTCGCCTCTGTCGGGTATGCCCGCATCTCAACTGCCACCTGGATCCTGCTTTCTAGATCCACTTTCTAGAAAGTGGTTCTTGGTGGGGGGAGCAAGAACATATTTTTCTTCTTTATGGCTAGAGCAGGGATGTGTGCACAGTATATAAACTCATATACAGTACATTAACATTTCGTGGAGATGTGCTGTGGCCTCAATGTTTGTGCCCCCCCCCAATTCATCTGTTGAAATCCTAACCCCCAGATGTGGTAAGTATTACGAGGTGGGCCTTTGGGGGGTGATTAGGCTGTGAGGGTGGAGCTCCCATGAATGGAATTAGTGCCCTTATAAAAGAGACCCCAGAGAGCTCCCTGGCCCTCCCACCGTGTGAGAACATAATCGGAAGACAGCCGTCTATGAACTACAAACAGGTCCCTCATGGACCATGTTGGCACCTTGATCTTGGACTTCCAGCCTCCATAACTATAAGTAATAAATGTCTGCTGTCTATAAACCGCCCAGTCTGTGGTGTTTTATTATAGCAGCCAGATGGACTAAGACCAGGGGCGAGATTAGTTCAACAAAAATGTGTGAAAATTCTCCTCAGAGGTACAATAAAAAAAAAACAAAAAAAAAAAAAACGGTGAAACATGGGCCTGGACTAAAAGCTCACTGAGAAAGGGAAGCTTGCCTTTTCTTTAATATTTAAGAAAAATGAGGTAACTTAATTAAATAAAATTTGGAAAAGGAAGGAAAGAGGGCACGCCTCATCATAACCATTCCAGAATTGTTTTCCAACCTTGGTAATCTGCGCACATTTTGCATGGTAATGAGCACCAAACACACGGCCCACGCGCATTTTTCCTTTCTAATTTGCATGTTTATCTTTCTCATCTAAGGATTTTCTTGCCACAACACAGTCTCCATAATTCCTGTACAAGAACGATCCGTCTAGGCAAGGAGTAATTCAGTTTCCTTCTCTGAACCTACCTGAGGCCAAGCAAATTCCAAGCAGGGCGCAGAGGCCTCTCAAGATAGCATGATTCTCAAACAGGAGTGTTTGTAGGTCCTTTAAGACGGTAAACGGGCAGTAGATGTGAAGGGCTAAACCTTTCAAGGACAGCCTCTGGCTGCTGACCAACACTAGACCCCAGAGAAGGGCCACAGAAGAGCAGGTCCATGCCTCAACTGGGACTTTGGGGTGCAGACAGTGCCCCAAGAGTCTCCTCCCACATGGTCCGGCATAAGACCCTTCTCCTGAAGTTTCTGTTCTGAGGGAACAGCTCTCAGATTCACATTGAACAATTTATAAACCCTCTGACCCTTCACTTTTTACACTCTTTTGTTTTGTTCAACTGGTTTTTGCCCAAGAAGCCCCCTGACCTCCTGCAGGTTTGCTCGGCATGAACCTTAACCCCATCTTACTAAATACATTGCACTTGGCTATGCAGTAAAGCCTTGGATTGCGAGTAACTTGTTCTGTGAATGTTCCACAAGATGAGCACACATTTCTAATAAATTTTAACTTGGTAAACAAGCGATATCTTGTAATACGAGTAGTACGTGATGTCCAACGTCACATGATCACAACTGAGCCGATGGTTCTTGAAATTCGCTCTGATACACATGTGCTTTGGATGACAAGCATGTTTCCAGAACAGATTCTACTCGCAAACCAAGACTTTACTGTAATTATAAATGACTGCTCTATGTTTGAGTAAGACTGCTTGGAAATTTATTTTCTTTTTTTAATGCTTATTTATTTATTTTGAGAGAGAGAGAGAGAGAGAGAGAGAGAGCGAGCACATACACGAGTGAGCATGGGAGGGACAGAAAAGAGAAGGAGAGAAAAAATCCCAAGTGGTCAGCACAGAGCCCACCTAGGGGCTCGAACCCACAAACTACGAGATTGTGACCTGAGCCGAAATCAAGAGGCAGACACTTAACCGAATGAGCCACCCAGACACCCCAAGACTTCTCAGAACTTTTGGAAACACATAGTCTGACAAACAGCAGACACCCATTTAGGACATAAACAGTACAAGGCACAAGGTGAGGCTACAGAAGGATGAAACCCACTCATTCCCATTTCAAGGAGCTTGACTGGAAATTATTTAACCATCTCCCATTTTTCTACTGTTCAATACTTGCATCGTGTCCAATTTTATACAAATTATTAGCAGCATCGCAATAAACACAGCTGGACATGAAGAGCTTTGCTATTTCCCATGATGAAATTCTCAGTGAGCTATGACTTGAGGTGGCTATTTATGTGGCTTCTCACGGCCACGGCTGACTGCTGGATTATATATTCATCTTCGTGTCTTTCAAAGTAGCTCATTTACCTCTTTGTCACGGTCAGGGACCAAAACACAGAGTTTTCAAAGGACGCGAGTACTGGTGGATGTGCTGAAGAGAGGCTTGCTAGTGTTGATGTCACGATTTTTCTGTTTGTGTTGTCTAAGGTTGATATTATAATACATAATCATTATCAGGAAATAGGGAGTATCGTCTGAAGCCTGTGCCCTTTGCTCACTCCCTGGGATAGCTGAGACGTTGGTTTCTGTTTGAGGCAGTAACGGGGGTTCTAAGATTAGGGGACTGCTTTTGGTTTGAAGGACCTTCCAAAGACCCAAACCATTTTGGGTTTATCCTGAAAGTTTAGATCCTTTCTGATCCCCCGGACGTGGGTTGGCAGGCTCAAGGTCAGCCTGGGAACCTCCGGAGCTCTGCAGGGTCAGCTCCAATTCCCAGCAGCTCATGAACGAGCACCCACATTGGAGGGCTTTCCAAGAGAAACCAGTCCAGAATCCACCACAAGCAGCCATCTCAGAGCTACCTGGAAGCAGAGGCCAGAAACGTTGGCGTCCTGCGCCCGAGATTCTCTGGTGATCTACAGACCAGCTGGCTGCGGAATGATAATGTCTGGAATCCTCACAGGGTACGGCTGTGGTTACAGAAGACTTTATCAAGCTACCTTCCTCTGTGGGGAATGGTCTGAATACAATACTAAAAGAGGTTTAAAAATATCTCCACTGGGGCGCCTGGGTGGCTCAGTCGGTTAAGCGGCCGACTTCGGCTCAGGTCACGATCTCGCGGTCCGTGAGTTCGAGCCCCGCGTCGGGCTCTGTGCTGACGGCTCGGAGCCTGGAGCCTGCTTCGGATTCTGTGTCTCCCTCCCTCTCTGCCCCTCCCCTGCTCATGCTCTGTCTCTCTCTCTCAAAAATAAATAAAAACAGCAAAAAAAATTTTTTTTTATTTAAAAATAACAAAAAATGCTTACAATCTAATGTATTGTTAAAACTTGAAATGTCAGCCAGAACTCTACAAAAACTTTACCGTGACGTTGTATTTAGTTTAGTTTTCATGAGATCAATAGGATTTAGAAGGAGACTACAAGGTAGAAGTGACAGAAAAAGTGCACATCTAATTGAATTTTGAAGCAGGAATACAAAGCGAGAACAGAAGGGATCTCAGAGTCCAGTGGCTCCCCCTCTACCTGTCCAGGTGAGCGCCAGAGGAGAGATGGCCTGGGTGGTCCCACCCTAGTCGAGGCGACGACGTCTCAGAATTGATCCCCAGGTCCCAGAGCTTGGGAAGCAGGAAGTCTTGTCACACAAATCCCTTGCTGGGGGCATTTTCACACTCCCTTGCTTTGGCTAGAATCACGGTTCTTTCATTCCATCTCCCCTGGCCGTCTCTTTCCATCCACGCTGCACCTGCCCAGCTGTGCCTCTCTCCATCCCAATCCCTTCTTCTCCAGGTGTGTTCAAGCATCACTTTTGCCCCTTGCTCTGCGAATCTCATTCTCCCTGCATAATGTCTACAGCCCCGCATCTCCCCTTTAGTGGACTTTTTTTCTAATTCTTGTCTTGATATGATTTATCTCGATAAAGGTGCCCCATTCCAAGTGTGCCCCGCCGTGTCTTTCGCTCCTTCTCCCGAGTTCCTTCCTCTCAAAGATCTCATTTTCACCTCGGAAAGTCAGGGTAGTGCTGTGGTTATAGATTGTATCATTGAATACCGCTATAACCTTGAGTAAATTACTCGACCTCTCTGTGCCTCAGTTTCTTCCTCTGTACAATGGGATTAAGATCAGTACTCATCTCAGTAGGCTGTCGTGAGGACTAAGTGGCAGAACCCATGTGAAATGCTCGGCCGCAGCTCCTGACAAGCAGACATCACTAAGGTAGTGTGCGATGTCAACCACAGGTACGTTCTGCATCCCTCCCTTGCCCGCCCCCCTTCTCCCATTTCCAGGCTCCAGAGCATTCTCGCATATACTATTCATCTCTACCGACCTTTACTCAAAAGCCTTTTCCGGAAACTTGCCCTCCCATGAAAACATGCCTGGCCCTGTGGTCCATTCCTGGGGAACCTATAGTACAGTTCGCTTGTTAATGAGAAAGGAACACTGTGTCCTGAAATGCCATCAGTTATCAGATCAGATTGATGTTAGCATCTCTACCGTCCATGCAGCTGAGCCATTTGGACAACATGGGGCAGGAGGTTCCGGACAGTGTGGGTACTTTGGGGCACCTCCTACTCATGGCTCTGTGGGTAAGAGTAGGCCACCTGTGAGTCACCAGTTTCTGTGAGCACCTGTGCTGATAACATTGCATTTGCCTTGCCCCCCTGCAATGAGTTTAAATTTAAGGGCAGAGAGAGTGATTAGACCAAATGTTGTAGCAGCCCGTGCAGATGGCAGAGTAAGTCACCACTGCCACCATCACCGACGTTATCATCACTTCTGTGTTTCGGTCTGTTCGGGCTGCTACAACAAAAATACCATAGGCTGAGTGACCTAAACAGCAGATATTTATTTCTCACAGTTCTGGGGGCTGGGAGTTCAAGATCAAGGGGCTGGCAGACTCCGTGTCTGGTGAGGGCTCTTTTCCTGGTTCACGGACAGCGGTCTTCTCACCGTGTCCCCACAGCTAGGAAAGGTGAGGGGGCTCCCTGGGGTCTCCTTTATGAGGCCACTAATGTCATCCATGAGGGCTCCACCCCCAGACTCAATCACTCCCCTAAGTTCCCACGTCCAAATACCATCCCACTGGGGATTAGGTTTCCATGTATGAAATCTGGGGGACATAGAAACATTCAGTCTATGGGATTCACTGATAGCAGGTGCCACATTTATCAAAACTAGATGATTCCCATGGAAATCCAAAACACTTGAATTGAGGGGCATCTGGGTGGCTCAGTCGGTTAAGCAGTTTGACTCTTGATTTTGACTCAGGTCATGATCTCATGATTTCATGAGTTCGAGCCCCGCGTCAGGCTCTACGTACTGACTGTGAGGAACCTGCTTTGGATTCTCCCTCTTTCCCCCTCTCTCAAAATAAATAAATGAACTTAAAAAAATACACTTGAATGGAAGCCTAGTATGTTTTCTGTGTGAAATGCAGACAAAAGTACTGTGGCCTCCACTGTGCCCCAGAAAAGCCTAGATTGTGAAGTTGGCCTTGCTCATCTCTGGTTTTATGATGTCATGAAGTAAGAAACTCCAAAACCACGTGATGACAAGTAGCAATCCCCGGCATGATCTGTAGTGACATTGACATCGTGGAGTGTTCCATCTGGGTCTTTAAACTGTAAGAGTGCATCGACACCGGCCAATAGCCTTTAGGTCCTCCGCACAGCAGCTCCAGTGGCTGGGCCGTGGGTGTTTCATCTATGTAAAATATCCACCTGTCGACGGGCATGATCACTGAGCTTGCTTGATTCAGAGGATCAGTTAGATCCTCCCAGTGAATTGTGAAACGACAGTTTGGCTGCATATAAGCCCCCAGAAGGAGCTGATTCCACACGGAGCCTGGTGATTGAGTCCAGGAGGGCAACCTACAGGACCTGAGTCTAATCCAAGGACCTCGTACATTGCAGTGGATCCATTTTTTAAAGCTAAGGTTGTACACTTTTTCACAGTGGAAAAAAAACCCCATAAGCAGCTCATTAAACAAAACCGTTATTGTAAAGTCTTCGCCAAACCCTACCCAAGGCCCATCTTGCCCAGCAAATGAAATGATAATGCACGCCAAGCACTTAGCGTAGCAAGCGACCCAGTGAAAGTCTGATGGGAACATCCCTTCTCTTCCTGCTCTATCCACAGGGAAAATTAATTCTGGCTTGTGAGAGCATTTCCCAAAGCAGATGCTCACAAGCTTATGTAATTAGTCGCATACATGTTTGATTCATTACATCATGTTGTGGCTGCGATGGGTCCACGATATTGACGAAGCAGCATCGCGGACCAACAACGTTCTACTCAGTTAGGTGTCAGGGTCTATGCAAGGTCCATGTAAAGAATTATTCACGTAAACTGGTTTATGGTTTTAAAAAAGAAGAAGAAGAAGAAAGGAAGGAAGAGAGAAATTTAGATTAAAACATTGCCTGACACTCCATCAGAGTGGCGTCTCCCTTAGGCAACAGCAGCTGTCCCGGGCCACCTCTCAGGAAGAGGTCCACCCACGAGGCGTCTCCCATCGTCACCAGAGCTGCAGACAGGAAGCATGTGTTTGACTCAGACACCACCCCAAATGCAGTGCCACTCAAGAGCATTAACTCACCTGCAGGCCCCCCAATTACCTGAAATTACCATCCCCATTAAATTCCAGCCACTGCTATTAAGTATCATTAGGGCTAAATCGGTTCTCTGATCACATCCTGAAGGAGTAGATTTCCCGAATAAGCACCTCCCAATTAAGAGAGGACTCCTGTGTCATAAAGCCTAAATGATATTCCCTCAATAGTCACTTAATTACCATATCTGCAAAGCCTCCACCAGACTGAGCACAAATTGTTTGCAAAGCAATGGGATGAATTCAGCAGACAGGCAGCGAGGGGCGTGTGCGCCCAGTTCTGGGTCTGGGTAATGAACTCTTCAACAGACAGGCTGAGCTCCACAGTCGTCCCACTGTTTTAAATCCTCTTTGCGGTAGATAACGTTTAGTCCTGAGGCATCCTTCATACGGCACTTTCTGAATCAGTGCGAAGTATGAACTCAGCTACTGGGCTACTCAATCCGTCTCAATGCTTGATGTGCATCTTAAATCGCTTTCTTCAAGCGGGGTAGTCTTTGGGTGCATCTGGCTCATTTCTACACATAGGCACAGTTCTTATATTTCTCTGGATTTATAGCACTTAGCGCAGTGTCTTGCATAGAGGAAGCACTCAACACTTTTTAGGAGTGATGAAATCATAAAGCTGAATTTGAGATTTTAAAACCTGCAGATTTAAGAAATGTAAAAGCTAAGTCCCTTTCTGGAGCGGTGTTATGCCGAGATGATCCTCAAAATGCCAAGAAGTAAAATGAACTTTCTGGCAAACATGCAGAAATCTTGTTATGAAATAGCTTATTATAATGCAGACTTAGATTTACACAAGTCTAATAATATCTCCCTAAACAGAATTACTAGTAAAAGCCTCATGTAATACCCCTGGCTTATAGCTCCTGGATATCCCACGGGCAAATCAAACTCCAGTTTCTATACCAGGTCACATTATTTTCCTTTCAAACCTGTGTCTCCTCTGTATTCTGGTCTCTGTTGATGGAGTCATCATTTCCCAGAGTCCCAATGCTAGAAATCTTAATTCCTATCATTTCTTCACCTGCTTCTCTTCCTATTTCCTCCTACCTGCCCTCGCCTTCCACTGCACCTATCCCCATGCAGGAACACATTGGCCACTCGTTGCTTCCACTGCCACATCAGGAACTCCTTTCAAGTCCATCTGGTCTTTTCTATCCCACCACCACCGTCACAGTTTGGAACAGGATCATCTTTCCCCCAGACGGTTCCCAACAATCCTGCTTGCCTCCATCGTTCCGGTAACCAAGCCATCCTTCCCTCTACAGCCAGGATAATCTTCCTCAATGAAAACAAACAAAGCTACAACAGCCTGATTGCATTACTCTCCTGAACTTAAAAGGGAAAAAAAAATCCAAAGCCTGCAAAATAAAAATGCACACTCCTTAATTTGTCATCAAAGCTCTTTACAGTCCTACCCAGACAGGCTCTGAGGTGTGTCTCATCCTGCCAAATGGCACGGCAGCACATTCTCCCCACAAGGCACCCCCATCCTGTTTCTGGAGGTCTTGTCTCCCTATCACCTGTGCAGTGAGCAGACGCCTTTCCCACATCTTTTAATTCCAGGAGGAAACCTTTCACAGAGATACTTATAACACAATGTACCATTTCTCTTATTTATGCATATTTTTAATGGGACTTTTGTTGCCTTGTGTGGCTTTTTTCCTGATTGCTCATTCTTAGGCAATGGGAGAACTCTCCAGACCTGACCTTTGATGGCAGACAGGGCGTGCGTGTTACTCTTGGCCCCGCTTCCTGCTTACTCGCCTGCTTGTGAACTGGGCAAGTTCCCTTCTTGAATGTGTAGCAAGAGCTCGGGACTGGTATACACAGCTCCTACCCCAATCCCTCGTCCCCTGGGTTTTCTTGTCTTCTCTTTGTTTAAATCAGATGTATTGAGGTATAATTTATATCCATTACACACATTTTAAATATGAAGTTTGATGTATACTCTCATGAAACCCACACCCTTGCTAAAATATACAACATTTCCAGCCCCAGAAACTTCCCTTGTGCCTCTTTGCATTCAATCCTTCCACGCTGCAACCCAGGCAACCACTGATCCACTTTGTGCCACTTTTGCTTCTTCTAGAATATTCTATAAATGAAGCCATACGAAATGTATCTGAATCTTGTACCGGACTTCCTTCAAGCAATATAATGTTTTTGAAATTCATCCATGCCATTGTGTAGCTCATTCATTCCTGGCAGTTCATTCCTTTTGTTACAGAGTGGTATCTCAATGTATGGAGATATTACATTGTTTACCCATTCAGCTGTAGGTAAATATTGGGATGTTTCCAGTTTGAAGGGACTGGGAAATATTTATTGTTTAAAAAGAGAAAAAATAGGCCAGGGGTCTGTATTGTGTTTTTAAATCAGATGAAAAAGTGCAGAAGTTTTACTTGATTTATTGTTTTTATTTTGTATCTCTAGTCTGAAAAATCTGATTTCCTAATGTCATTACCAACATTATGTCTTTATCCTAAAATCTATCTATCTCTATATACCTGTATAATTGAATTAACAACACCAATATTATTACTGAAAATAAAACTGTAAAATGCAGTTAAAATTTTTAAATGCTTCTTAGGGTATAACACCAATATTATTACTGAAAATAAAACCATAAACTGAATTTAAAAATTTTTAAATACTCACTCCTTAGGGTATATCCCCATGGAAAGCATTTACAGTCAAACTTTTATACTGCCATATGAAACCATTTTTTTTTCTGTGTGATTATCTTTCTTATCCACTTGACATAGAGTTAGGATCATTTGGTTTTGTTTCATGTCCCGATTTGTTAAATTTTGTTTTACTTGTACTGTGTATTATTTAGTTACATAAAACATTTACTTGGTTCCAAAGTCAGATCTCTATGACGAGGCCTATTCAGAAAGGTCTAGGGTCCATTCTTGTTCCTACTTTTTTTCTATGTCATTCTATTGGTTCTTTTAAAAAATATAAGCCCCTGTGAACTTCTATGGGTATTTCTCCTCCTTTCTTACACGAAATCCTAACTGCGCTCTTCCTCATCCTGATGCTATATTCCGAAGCAGTCTTCCTCATTTCTTTTCATAACGGCTTCACTGTATAGATGTGCTTCAATGTATTCAACCAGTCAACCCACTGATGGACATCTGGATTGTTTCCTTCGCTATTACAAACCATGCTTCAGTCAGTGAAGAGTCTAGTGCCAACAGCATTTCCTACCTTGCAGTATGTTTAGAATTGCTGCCTAAAGGGGTAAATCCACAAGACCTTTTTCTAGACTGTGCCAACTGTCCTTCTCCGAGTGTTGTGCTGTGTTCCCTCCAGCTGCATACAAAATGGTGCTTCCCATGGCCTCCCCATCAGAGCCTATTGTCAAGCTTTGTGGTGTTGACCAGACCCGTGGCTGGGAAACGGTAACTCAGTGTAACTGGAGCTTGCGTTTCAGCCAGTTGTCCTTTGAATTTCGAACCAAGTCATTTTCTTCCCTTGACACCTCCACCCACATCTGCAGATATTTTCTCATTACCTAGAAGCTGCAACCTCTCTTTGGTGGTAGTAGCTTCCAGCCCCCTCCAGGACTCTTCGCTCCCTCGGCCAGCACCGCACCCTGGGGGAAAGTACACCCCGTGCTTCAAGTTCTTGCTCTCTTCCACGGTGGAACCAAGCTTGCCTCAAAACCAATTATCCTGGGGCGATAGTATCCTGGGATGGAAGCAGTTTGTAGGACAAGAGATGCTACTCTTTGCAACTCTTTCCAGAAATGTGTTTTTCAATAATTACAGATGTCATCACATCTTTGATTTTCCCTTCCTTGTTCAGAGTATGCCGCTATAATGGACTCAACCATGGAAAGTGGTGTTTAAAGCAGGTGATCGTATTCAACCATCTAACACGTCAGCCTTGGCCCTGGATTGGCGCTCTCTGAAGAATGTGAGCAGAGGCTCATCATCCGTCAACCGCGTTCACAAGGACACCTCATGGTCACATTCTGCTTTCAGCCATAGCTCAGATGCGGAGGGACAAAAACAAATGAACAAAAAGATGAAAAAGAAGCCATTGTAAAATGCAGCCACAATTTAATGTCGTGGCGGCAGAATGAGAAAGAGTCATCGTGAATGAGAATTTTGCCAAAGCACTGCAGTGAAATAAAAGTCAACCTCTCCTGCCATCTCTTTCTGGGAAACTCTGTCCACGTGGCATGGATCTCCTCAGGAGGAGGACCGAGTCCTGGAAACTCAGGGAGCTCTCCAGGCACTGACAGGAATTGATCAGGCTGATTAGACCTCCAAGGACCTACCCACAATCCCTCCAATAGGCTGCCACCTTTGTTCATGCTCTGTCTCACGTGGTCCTCTGGAGAGGTTTAGGCTCTGGGGCCAAAGCCCTCACCCTTTCCACAAACAGGCTTTGTAATATTTTAGTGTAATTGCACCAAGCATGTTGGGAAATAAAATAGCAGCCCACACCCAGTGGTCTACTTAAGATGTCAGCAAGAAAGGCAAAAATTCACTCCCCGGGTGGCAAAGGGCCATTCCAATGCTCAGAGACTGGGCTCACACATCTTCTAAGAACCAAACAGAAATATCCACAGAGTGCAACGGGGCAATGCAGATTGTTCAATCCAAATGGACACACTGGTTTCGAGAGCTTGGGGGTCGAAACTCATGGGTGCTTTGGTTGGAAAGAGTAAAAACAGCAAAGGAGGGAACAAGGTCCACATTTAGACCCAGGTTGCCATGCAGAGAAATGCAGTCATAAAAACTCAGAATCAGACAGCGGGTTGGCAGCAAATGACTCTTTTCCCCATTAAGTAGTTTGTGGGTGGAGGCAGATCTCCAAATATTTTGTGGCAGTGCCACTGAGCAAAGAATGGTTTGTACCTCGATTAGTTAATACTAACAGTGACACATTCTCCTCCCTCCTTCCGTGGAGAAATACTTTCACTGAAATGATTTTTCGGTGGATGGGCTGGGGCTTTTTTTTTTTTTTTTTTTTGGTAAAATTGTCCGGTATGATGAGCTAAACTAAGAAGCACCCACGAACGTGGTAATACTGAACAGCCACGTTCTCATTGAGTTGAGGTTTGGCACAAGCCAGCAGGACATTTATGACCCCGGCAGCCATCACCAACCCCCAGAGGCTGTTATCAATACCAACAATTTGCCTTAACTAGGACATTCTGATAGTGGCTTTTCATAGCGGTAAAGTGGTAACCCCTGTGGTCAGCTCTATTTGGTGTTACAAGTTGTACAAGATAAATACCAGAGGAGCCAGTTAAAATTCCAGCCGTGTGGGCCAACGATACGTGTACCAAAGGATCTCACTGTCGTCAGCACGGGCGGTTAAGAATTACATCACACTGGTATATGCTCAATGACATTTTAATGTATATAGGATACCTTGACTTTTGTAACCCGAAGAATTACATCACACTGTGACGAGCGTAGTGACCTCAAACCTTTCAGGTAAGAAAAGGGGCTTCGGGGGCGCCTGGGTGGCTCAGTCGGTTAAGCGTCCAACTTTGGCTCAGGTCATGATCTCACGGTCCATGAGTTCGAGCCCCGCGTCGGGCTCTGTGCTGACAGCTCAGAGCCTGGAGCCTGTTTCAGTCTGTGTCTCCCTCTCTCTCTGACCCTCCCCTGTTCATGCTCTGTCTCTCCCTGTCTCAAAAATAAATAAAATGTTTAAAAAAAAAAAAAAAGAAAAAGAAAAGGGGCTTCGTGTGGTGTGACGCTAATGTAGAGAGACAGTAACACAGAACTTTTCAAACCTTAACATGGGTGCAAATTACTTGGGGATCTTGTTAAAATGCAAATTCTGGTGTAGTCTGGGGCAGAAATGGAGATTCTTCATTTCTAACAAGCTCCCAGGGCACAGCGCTATGTTAGGGGATAGCTGGTCCATTGGGACACCCTTTCAGTAGGAAGACTAAAAAATATCAACATAGAACTCGATGACATTAATTATTGTTCTCCATTCAAAGTGGTCACAGGAACCTGCATTCCAAAACTGGAGCCATGGCTCAAAATCATCTTTGACATTGTTCTTTAGAGTTGCTTTAGAGACAATTGTGTAACGTATTCTAAAATCAGTTCTAGTATTTTGAAGTTAACCTTTGCTTTTCTTTCTTTTTTTTTTTAAATTCAAGTTAGTTACATGCAGTGTAGTCTTGGTTTCAGGAGTAGAGCCCAGTGATTCATCACTTACATATAATACCCAGTGCTCATCCCAACAAGTGCCCTCCTTAATGCCCATCACCCATTTAGCCCATCCTCCTGCCTACCGCCCCTCCAGCAGCCCTCAGTTTGTTCTCCGTAATTAAGAGTCTTTTATGGTTTCTCTCCTTCTCTGTTTTTATCTTATTTTTCCTATGTTCATCTGTTGTGTTATATCCAAAATCTATAAAGAACTTATCAAACTTAACCTTTGCTTTTGACTGAGGATGACAATGCCCCATTTGCTCATTCAGTTCATCCATCAGTCTTGCCACCAAAAGATCCATGAATTCAAAAGATGGGCCCAAGTCGACAGGCAAGGAAACAGATTCCAAAGCTGTGAGGAGGACTGACAGCTGTCCTGAAGGGTCCTATAATTATTTGAAAACTAAGATCATATTCGTTTACTCAAAATTAGCCTGGGCCATTAGCTCTTCTCTGTAAAACAATGACAACTGCAACAGTAAACTTAGTGCTTAAATGTGTTAAAATTCACTTAGCCACTGGCAGCAAACATGTACCACACATATGCACGTACACACGTATTCACATAGCAAGATTCCCCATCACGTCTGGGCAGCATCTGGGAACTTTGCGGTGCAAGTTCAACGTAACACCAGTGAAATAATAATAATGATTATGGGAACGCCTGGGTGGCTCAGTCGGTTAAGCGTCCAACTTCAGCTCAGGTCATGATCTTGTGGTTTGTGAGTTCGAGCTCCCCATCGGGCTCTGTGTTGACAGCTCAGAGCCTGGAGCCTGCTTTGGATTCTGTGTCTCCCTCTCTCTCTCTGCCCTCCCCTATTGCACTCTGTCTGTCTCTGTCTTTCAATAACAAATAAACGTTAAAAAAATTTTTTTTAAATAATGATTGTACTTTATATTGAGTGTTCTATGTACGTTTACATGTTATGTTGGATTTAGTATGTGTCTGGCACAGTTGTAAGAGCCTTTTTACATATATGAACTCATGTGATGCTCACAAGAACTCGACGAGAGACTCATCCCTATGTTGCCGTTGAGGGAACTGAAGTAGAGAGTCATGATGAAGAGGGTGGTCCCACCCAGCTAGTGAGAAATCAGAGCCCGTGCTCTCAATCACCCTGTCCTCCCGCCCTTGATGCTGCTGTCATTATGATTAGGCAAGCTCGACACAGAAGGGTGGAAGCCAATGTCCACCATGACTTACATAAAACATGGCATCTCTAATATCTGTGTCCTCCCTCCACAGCTGTCTGAGCATGGTGATCCCACCGCCGCAGTGAGCAGAGCCTGGCCGTGGCATGCAGGAATCCAGAAGGGAGCATGGAATTCTACTTAAAAGAGAGATTCTGGGGCGCCTGGGTGGCTCAGTCAGTTGAGCGTCCGACTTCGGCTCAGGTCATGATCTCACGGTCCGTGGGTTCCAGCCCTGCATCGGGCTCTGTGCTGATGGCTCAGAGCCTGGAGCCTGTTTCAGATTCTGTGTCTCCCTCTCTCTCTGACCCTCCCCCATTCATGCTCTGTCTCTCTCTGTCTCAAAAATAAATAAACGTTAAAAAAATTTTTTTTTAAATATTAAAGAGAGATTCTGACACATTTGGGTTGACATTCTTTGAAAAGCCCTTGCTGTAAGGGCCATGCCATGTACCATTTATTTGTGTATCAACAAAGAGTTGCTGCATAGAGTAGCTTAAAAAAGTTTATGAAACCTCTATATTGGAAATGGCCACAAAGTGTTAGGACCAGTTGCAGAGAAAGAAGTTTTAGCAGGTTCCTTAAATGACATGATCTGTACTGGAACTGCTAAGAGAAGCCAGGAGCTCTGACAGTGAGTGAAGAAAGATTTCAGGGTGCCTGGGTGGCTCAGTCGATTAAGCGTCCGACTCTTGATTTCTGCTCAGGTCACGATCTCACAGTTCGTGGGTTTGAGCCCTGAGTGGAGTTCTGTGCTGACAGTGTGGAGCCTGCTTGGATTTCTCTCTCCCTCTCTCTCTCTATGCCCTCTGCCTGCTTGTGTGCTCTCTCTCTCTCTCAAAATGAATACGTGAACTTTAAAAAAAAAAAGAAATATTTCAGATAGTCTTCTTAAAATAGATGCTCAGCCTGGCACCCTGGATATGGCTACCGGTGAGGTACCTACACATTTTGTTTCGTGGAAGGAATGATGGGCCTGATATTATCAGAGATTTCTTTTGGAAGAAAAGACGATGTTTGATAAGTGTGGATCAATTTATCTTGATGTGCAAGAGGAACGTTTCATAGAATGTTGCCTATGTCAATCAAAAAATTATAATAGTGGGGCGCCTGGGTGGCTCAGTAGGTTAAGCGTCCGACTTTGGCTCAGGTCATGATCTCGTGGTTTGTGAGTTCAAGCCCCGCGTCGGGCTCTGTGCTGACAGCTTGGAGCCTAGAGCCTGCTTCGGATGCTGTGTCTCTCTGTCTATCGGGCCCTCCCCTGCTCATGCTCTGTGTGTCTCTGTCTCTCAATAATAAATAAACGTTAAAAAAAATTTTATATATAAAAAATTATAATAGCAAATACTTAGATGGTACATTCTGTGTATGTGTATTACTATGTTAATCTTCCTCCTGACCCTATGTCATAGGTACTATCATTATTCCCATTTTTCAAATGTGTAAACTGGGGAAAAGAGGTTGTGTGATTTGACCCAGGGGTGGTGTGGCAAGTAAGCAGTGGGAACAGAACTGAGGTCTAAGCAATCTGTCTCCAGCGCCCCCTGCCCCGCGTTCCTGAGCACTGGCCACACTGACTCCCCATAAAAAAAGTTCCCCTCCTCGTCTGGCCCCAAGGGGCCTTTGCACAGCTTTCCCCTCTCTTCCTGCGGCACAAATGTTCTTCCTCTTGACCTCCAAGGAGTGCCTCTTTGCACTCCTTTAGGGTTTAGTGTTGCCAGATAAAATGTGGAATAAAAGAGCTCATGGGACGTACTTACACTAAACTATTATTTGTTGTTTCCCTGAAATTCAAATTTCATTGTGAGTTGTTTGCAAAGAATGTCACTCAAAGAGGCAGGGGCATTGTCCATGAGGTTTACCACTCTATTTGCAAAGCCTAGAACAGTGCCCATGAGTGACAGACAAGTGGTAACGATGCGTGGGAAGAATGAATGAATGTGTGTTACCTGCTGTAAGGACCTCTGTCTTGGTATGTGAGGGATCCTTTGTTTCCTCCAGTGAACACAGAAAAGTTGACCAGAAGATATACCATAAGGCATTGCCTTTTCCATGCTTTGTGTGAATACCTTTGGAACCAAGCACCCTGTCCTAATTTTTTTTTTTAATTTTTTTTTAACGTTTATTTATTTTTGAGACAGAGAGAGACAGAACATGAATGGGGGAGGGTCAGAGAGAGAGAGGGAGACACAGAATCTGAAACAGGCTCCAGGCTCTGAGCTGTCAGCACAGAGCCTGACGCGGGGCTTGAACTCACGAACTGCAAGATCATGACCTGAGCCGAAGTCGGACGCTTAACCGACCGAGCCACCCAGGCGCTCCATAATTTTTAAATCCAAAGGTAATGACTTCCTATTGCTTAATGGTTGTTCATATTGTAAAATTTTTTAAAGAAATCAGCTGGTTTCCTTGCAGCCAAATGGTAATTTAGTGTATGTCTCTGAAAATAAAGAACATCATTTGCCCAGCATACCAGACAGATGCCGTCAAACACCTAAACACGTCACCCTCGCTCTGGAAGGTGCCATGATGAACTCAGGGACAGTCAGTCTCTCAGTGACTGCCCACTTTTATAGAGTAGCCCTCAGTTTGGGTAAAGAAAATAGTAAACAACTATCTCACGAACTCCTTTTTTGAAGACTGACTTTTAGAGCAGTGTCTTAGGTTTACAAGAAAATCGAGAAGAAGGTCTGATTTCTCACAAACCTCTGTCCCCACATGTGCGTAGCTTTCCTCAAGATCAACATCACTCACTAAAATGTACATTTACACCATGGATAAATCTACATTGACACGTCATAAAGTTACAATGTGGCTACATACTCCACATACTCCCTTTCCAAGCTCTTGTTTCCTAACCTCCTTTTTTATAATCCAACCTTGAAGTGTTGGAAAAACATGCACTTATCAACCGAGGCTTTTTTTTCCCCCGAGACCACTCTCACAGTGAAAAAAAATCAATAATATATAGCCACTTTATTTTCCCACAAATCCCTCTTCTCTCCCGGTATCTTATCAACTTTCCACAAACTTGATGTACATTTTCCATTAAAAATTTTGAAGTGAGAAAAATTGACGATGGCTACTTTCAATGAGACTCCTAGTGTGAAAACCACTGATTCTTTATCAGAAAACCCTAAAAGGTAATCCAATGCAAAACAAACTGATTTTAATATTTCATACTGAAAACAGTGCACTTCCTCATAAGATGCTACTTTTAAAAATAGGCATGAGGGAAAGGCGATTTACTTTGAGGCCCAATAGGTCACTTCTTATTTTGAGTTGGGGATAGTTTGTGGAACCAATCAGGGGAAACAGAACCCCCGTCTGAAAAATAATTTGAACCCGTGTCCCGAAGTCACTGCTTTACACATTTGGCAATTTTATTTTAAGATATGATCATATCTAAATCTTTGTGCAAACTTCCACCTTTCCGTGAATGGCTATTTTTTCTGAAACCATTGATTAAGGGCGAGCCCCTGTCAGGAAAAGCAACCTCCCTCTCAGAGACGGGCAGCATATAAATCCACATGGAGAGTGTGATGTGACACATGGGGTTTCATGACATCAGCTTTACAGTATAATAGCCTTGCCTTGTATTGGCTTTGCCATGTAATAGCTTGGTAGCTACCGGCACATTCCTTAACCTCTCTGAACTGTTTCCTCCTCTGTGAAGTGTCCATAAAAATAACTATCTCATTGCGTTGTCATGCAGATTAAATGAGATAATGTACAGAAAGTGCTTGTTATATAACAGGCGCTTAATAAATGTTAGCTTCGCCCGTGCACTCCGGCTTCTATATTACTGTGTGATGTGATTAGTGAGCTATATAATACCACATGCGTAAACAGGACTGGTCTGTCCAGTTCTTACCCACAGATTTCAATTCATGTCCCAAATTAGCACTAATACACACAAATGCACCGAGAATAAAGTAACCGATGCACATATACAGAGGTCTCGCACGCTACTCTTTAAAAGCTTTACATTTTTACCTGTAACCTTCCTCTGGCTGCTGCAAACTAAAACATCATCACAAATACCACAACACTGTTTAAGGGGGTGATTTTTCAGGTCAGAGCCCTGTAAATGCCATGAATCAAAATGGATTTTCCAGTCTCTCTGAATGCTATCTTCGTCAATCTCCCTCCCCCACTAGGCACCATTTGGGGGTCTCACCATGCCCTTCTCTCCCTGCACCCCTCCCCTTCGCTCCACAGTCTACCTGGACTGTGGCTGGCAAAGCCCTGGGAATTTCGCTCTATCAGAGCATCCCAGGAAACACATCACTAGAGAGCTCCTGCTGCAAGCCCAAGCAGACGAACATCTGTTTACAGCCGTTATCTGTTCATTACATCAAGATCGTAACGTCATGTGTTCAGGTAACGAAGATACTCATCACTTGGCAATTGCACCGCATTTGTTATTCAGGTTCTCAAAGCTCTGAAAGACAGCAGATGTCTACGATTCCCCAATGAGAGATGATGAGAGATAGAAACTATATAAAAGACGTGGAAATCACTTCCTTTGGCCCACAGGACACTTGCAGCAGCCTAGAGCAAAGAGCACCAGAGTTGGAGTCTATAGGCTCAGGTGGTACGTTGTGGAACCTCAGATGTGTCGCCTGTAAGAGGGGATCACAGAGACTCTCTCCCAGGGTTATTATCGAGAATCAAATAGGGCGAATAGGTTGTTGACCCGATAAAGTGCTATGCATGTCAGTTACTGAGGTTGTCTTTGCTTAGCTAGTAAGACGCGCATGTAAATCATTTCCAGGGATTCTCAGTTCCTGTACCTCCAATGCCACGGCTACTCCTGACTTTTACCTGTAACCTTCTTCTGGAGGGGGGCAAACGAAAACATCATCCCTAATACGGCAACAGTGTTTAAGGAGGTGACTTTTCAGATCAGAGCACTGAGGCCCATGTCAACGCCACATGAATCCAAGTCACGTGTGTTGATTCATAGACTAACATTCTATCATTTTAAATGCTGCGTTTATAAAACCCAAGTAAGAATTTTGCTAGTCTATACTATATATATATATTTTCTATAGGGAATATGCTGTTGTTGTTCAAGAAATAGCGTTATTGGTTTTGGCTCTCTAAAGAGATCCTAGACTTCGTGACTGAACAAATTTATCATCGATAATTAAACCAAAAATGTGGCTGTTGAATTCTTCATGCTCTTCACCTTTATAATAAAATAGAAAAAATCTTTGAGAGGGAGAGAGAGAGAGAGAGAGAGAGCAGGGGAGGGACAAAGAGACAGAGGGAGAGACAGAATCCCAAGCAGGCTCCATGCCATCAGCATAGAGCCCGACACAGGGCTCAAACCCACGAACCGTGAGATCATGACCTGAGCCAAGATCAAGAGTAACTAGGATGCTTAACCTACTGAGCCATCCATGCGCCCCTTTACCTGACATATTAAGGTACCATTATAGTTTGAAGGGTGAAAGGGTCTAGGTGGTACTAAGCCCTGAGATGCAGAACATATTTGAAATTAAAGTAACTCCTGTCATTGTCTGCCTGAAATATCTCCATGTACACATGACACCTTAGGCACAGGGGATATTTTCAAAAAATGGAATAGTGCCGGGCACCTGGGTGGCTCAGTCGGTTAAGCGTCCGGCTTCAGCTCAGGTCATGATCTCACAGTTTGTGGGTTCGAGCCCCACATCGGGCTCAGTGCTGACAGCTCAGAGCCTGCAGCCTGCTTCGGATTCTGTGTCTCCCTCTCTCTCTGCCCCTCCCCTGCTTGCACTCTGTCTCTCTCTCTCTCTCCCAAAAATAAATAAACTTAAAAAAATCTTTAAAAAAAGGTAATACTGTAAAGATGGGCATTGGAACACGGAAACAGAACAGGTGATCATTAGAAGGACTGACACTTTTATTAAATAGAATTGCCTCCACTTTAGAAACTGTTTTTTTATTAATCTTTTCTTCTTTTTAAGTATATTTTTACTTATCTTGAGAGAGAGACAGAGAACAAACATTCTTAAACCTTAACTCCACACCAAGTTAATAATAAGAAAGAACAAAATAGAGCCAATCTTTCAAAATTCATGTTATTAAAGACACAGATAGGGACACCTCTTTGTATATTCAGATTTTGTTTTGAAACGCCAAATGTGATGGTTTTGCAACATATTTCCTGGTGCCAAAACTTCCCACTCAGGGCAGACGGAGGAGGAGCTAACTCAGGAGCTACAAGAAGCAGCTTGAGGGTGAGTCAAACCGTGGAATTCACCACGTGCATGGAAGTGTAAAAGCTTGAACATCATACCATTCCTATTTCCCAGATGAGAAAACTGAGCCTGGGGGCACAGTGGTTAAAGCCAGAACCCCCGTCTGACTGCTTCAAAGCTGATACCCATGTTTCTTTTGTTTGCTTTTCTTTAACAAACACTCGATTTAGTGTTACTGTGCCCCTGGCTCTGCTGTACGTGGCTTTGTGCGTATTAACTCATTCAGTTAAGTCTCTCTAAAAGTCTATGAAGTGGCTACTATTATCACCTTGTACTGTTGAGGGAACTTAGGCCAGAGAGCCTAACAAATTGTCTCGGGTTGCCTAGCTGGTAGATGGTTCAGGAGGGTGGGGGGTAAACCCAAGCAAGCTCCGCGGGGAGGAGTGGGAGGGTTGAAGCTCCTACAATTTAATGTTTAAGAAAACCTGGGCAAAATTATAAATACAAACGTGGGTTTGCATGGGGAAAAATCATCATGAACTATTTGAGATCAGAGATTCGGGGCCTTTCTGATGGATTGTCAAAGTCAATTTGCAGAAATGTTTCCTATCTCAGCCTCGCTTCCCACTTCAACTAGAACATTCCGGAGTTGTCTGCACTCTGGCACTCTCCGCAGCCCATGGGAGGAGCTTCGTCTTCCCAGGGACTCCAGATTTTCTAAGGGTTCAGTTAGCTGGTGGGTGGAGGGTGGGGGAGGCTGGTCTGCGTGCTGCTCCCTACCCCCACCCCACCCCAAGGGTTCCCTCTACATTTTAACTCAGCAGCTATGCACGTTCGGTTCTTAGACTTCACCTCACGCTTCGACTTTCCCTATTCTGACTCAGTGATCCTGGCCGTGACCAGGTCATTTGTTGTCAGACTTTGAGGCCACTGCGGCCAGGGTCATTTTCCTCCCCTGGTTTCCCAGATCGGTGTTTTGTGATTGCAGTCTGTGACTCATGGGCAAAAACTGACAGAATTTGAGGGAGAGAGAGAAAGCCACAGTCCTAGGTGAAGATTTAATATCCTTCTCTCAGTAAATGATAGAACTAAACCAGACCAAACCGAACCAAAACAAAAACAAAAAAGTAAAAATCAGTATCAGGAAGTTTTAAATGACTGTCAAACAGTTTGACGTATCTGACCTCAGTAATAAACACTAAACTTTAGAACAGACATTCTTTCAGTTATACATGAAATAGTCACAAGAGATCAGTAAACTTCTGAGACTATGTTGTCAGCTGAAGGTGAAATGAAGTTAAAAGCAATTGCACTAAGATATCTAGGAAAACTCCAAATATTTGGATATTTAACACACTGCCAAAAAACGTACAGATCAGAAAGAAGTCAAATATCAGAAAATATTTGAAGGACTTACTGCCCTCGGTTACCACAAAATAAATATATTTCCCAACACATGTGTAGCTGTGGAGAGAAAATAGAGGTTTTCAGCTTTCTTTTTTTTTTTTTACATCTACACCATATCCTGTGAACAATTAACCCTTTAGTCACTGAGTTAGTAACTTCTAGCTAATGCACATCTCTTGGGATTTTAAAAGACTTAGCAGAAAGCATAAAGTCTCATATTTAGAAAAAACATAGAACATGCAAAAAATAAAAATAGGAAGAGGAGAGTGAGGCCAGTTTCACATAGTAACTTCTGAACTGGCTTCTGTATCCACTCTATTTCTTACCATAGCGTTTAAGAAACCACCGTGAACCCGACTGCATTCACAGCTGAGAATTTAAAATCTGCATATGCAGTCTGCCACTGTTGAACTCTCTTCTGCCGAAGCCAGGAGCTCGCTCACATAATTGTCCCATTGCCCCACAGTGGGGTACCAAGGAGAGGTGGGCAGGAGGGTCTAACGGACGATGGCGGTGTCTCTGTCTCGGTTATCTGGCAATGCCGGCTGCACTGGTAGCTCCTTTTGCCCAGTAGGAAGGGCTAAGCACAGTCTTAACTTCACATGGGCCTCCAGGTGCGAACAGCACTGGACAACCGATATTCTCTGCACAGGCATATGATCCCTGTGAGCACTGGCATTTAAGCTCAGTCTGCTTTCCTTCCTATGCTTGTGAGTGGCTTTTTGGCATAATCTATAGAAAAAAAGAACAACAGGGAAAGAAGACAGAAGAAAAGAGAGAAAGAAAGAAAGAAAGAAAGAAAGAAAGAAAGAAAGAAAGAAAAGGGAGAAGAAGGGAGGGAGGGAGGGAGGGAGGGAGGAAAGGAGAGGAATTGTATGTTTATACAATTGGGCTTATAATTTCTATCCAGGAAATATGTTTAGAGTCCACTGCAGACTTCCACAGGCACCATATGTGGCCAGATTTATTTTTCTCGTAAGTCTAACATGGTGTTTTGGCATTTTTCTTTGTCCACTGTATTGAATAACTCTTACTGATTCGTACACTGCGCTCATCACAGGACCTCTGGGTGCATTAGCTGTGAGACACATACGGTTAGCTGATTTCCATGGTGTGACCTAAGATCCAATTTTCCCTTTATGGCTAATTCCAGTGTTTCGGACAAATACCATAAGAATAACTCATTTCTGGAGGAGACGGATGTGCGGAAAGATTTGGGTTTGGGAACTAATCAGGGCCCCAGTGTTCTGGCTCCTTTGCTCACATCCAAGGCCAAATTCATGTGATGTGAAGGGCTGGATCCAGATACCTTCAAAAGTGGGGTCCCAAACCAGCGAGTCATATTATCTGTGTTTGTTTAGAATTTTACTTTTATTGACGATCATCACCATTCCTGTGTTATTTCCTTGCACCAGATTGCTTTCAGTGTCATACTGCTTACGTTTACAAGGGCCCCGCAAGGTCAGGAAGTGAGACAGAGAGAGTTAAGCAAGACTCTAGGGACACCTCTGGGTGGCTCAGTCAGTTAAGCGTCTGACTTCGGCTCAGATCATGATCTCATAGTTCGTGGGTTCGAGCCCCATGCTGGGCTCTGGGCTGACAGCCCTGAGCCTGGAGCCTGCTTCAGATTCTGTCTCCTCTCTCTCTCTCTCTCTGTCTGTCTGCTCTCCTCCACTAGCATGTTCTATTTCTCTCTCTCAAAAATAAACATTAAAAAAAAAATCTTTTTTTTAAAGAAGAGCTCTATCTAGGAAGCAAAGGTGTTTCCAAATCCTCCAGTTTCCATGAAACGGTTTCCATCCCGGCGGGCCCACCATACCAGCGTCTCTCTCACACGCTGGCTTTTATAGGACTGGGAATGCCTCCTCCTATTTTAGGTGCTTCCATTACTCTCTCTAAAGACCGTGCAGCCTCATCCTCAATACCCCTGCTGCCGAGTCACGTGGAACAGCGTTACTACGAAGCATGAGTGCTATTAAACATTTTTTTAATGTTTATTTACTTTTGAGAGAGAGAGGGGGGCAGAGCACGAGTGGGGCAAGGGAGGGGCGGATAGAGAGAGGGAGACACAGAATCCGAAGCAGGCTCCAGGCTCTGAGCCATCAGCACAGAACCCGATGCAGGGCTGGAACCCATGAACCGCGAGATCACGACCTGAGCCGAAGTCGGATGCTTAACCGACCGAGCCACCCAGGTGCCCCAAGGTCCATCCATTTAAAACTAAGACACAGTGCAAAGACTCAACTTGCCGAAAGAACACAACGGTACTTTCACCGCCTAACTTTACAAACACCTATTTCCCAGGAAGAGAGTTCTAGACTTAAAATAAATGAATAAATACAAGGTTCTGACCCCTCTGTGCATACCCAGGACACATTTCTTGATGATACACGTTCATAAATTCACTGAGAACTTGGCAGCTGGAGTCAGTGGCATTGTCCCTTAGTATAGTAACTGTGGTTTTGTTCTAGTTCCTTAAAAAAAAAAAACACATTTTTAACATATCGTCCATTTTTTTAAAATATATTTTCTCATTCCTGCCATTCAAATCATTTAAAATGCTTCCTCAAGATCTACATCAATAGTGTTGAAAAAAATGAATGATTGGGAACAGGAACGAACCTTAATGGAATACAGTTCCGGCTCTGAAGATGCTACGAATCCATGCTTCATTTTTAAAATTTAACCCCTCCTCTTCCAAACCTGCCTCTGGAGGCCTGATAGGTGCTGAGTGACCCCAGATCTCCAAGGCCCTGCTAGAATTCAGATCGGTGGTCTTCTGACTGTCCGTCTGCAAGTGCCAACCTTGAAGATTTGTGGCATTTATCCTTTCTCTTCTAAGGATCACTTTTTTCCATAGCAGGCAGACCCAAAATAAACTAAACCTAAAATAAAGCAGACAGGCCCCTCAAGTAAACTATTTTTTGCACTGTATGGTCCATGTGAAGAAATTCTCCGTTTGTTTGTATTCTGATTTTTCAAAACTTTAAATTTGTAAATCAGTGCATGTGTTGCTTTAGGAGAGGGTAAATATTTTGCCAAAAAAAAAACAAAAAAACAAAACAAAACAAAAAAAAAAACCCAAACCCCAGCCTAAACTTTCATGTTTTCTTTTGGGTCCTCTTCGATTCACTTCTCCGCCTCTAAGGATGAAGTGACGGGGTGTTAATCAACTCCGAAGGTTTCATGACTGTTTGGGCGTGGGGCTCGCCCCGAAGCTGTTCCCCATAAACGGCATCTTTAAAACCATGTGCAAATAGCAGATTAGCGGCCACAAAAGACTGTTCAGCAGCATCAATAAAACCTCAGCAGCAGGCACAGGGAGTCAATGGTCAGAGGGTCCCAGGAGGTCTCCCACACAGGATGCACATCTTGTTACAGAATTCCTCAATGCCTTTTTGCTGTCTCCCTAATGACCAGTTAAATGGGCTCCCTCGAGGATGCTTGAGTCAGCGCCAGCTTGAAACTGCTGAAGAAACATCCTCTTTTACTGGAAATGATTTCCATCAAACTGCCTCGTGCCATATTTAGACTCACAGCTTAGTAACACCCAGCAGAAGGGGCTACGTTTGCAGGGCCGGTGGCCCCGTGCTGTGAGAAAAGAGCTTGCTTTTGTCTGGCCCCCGTGACCGCAGGCAGCACGCTGCAGCCAGACAGACAGAATCGCTTCGCTGTCTCTGGAGAGCCAGGCTCCCTGGTGCTGGGGTCACAAATCCCAGACGTGAGCGGGGAGGCAACCGTCCCAGGCCACCCGCATCTGCCTGGTAGAGAATGTCAAAACCCAGCGATCTGCTCACCTGAGCTCAACAAGGCAGATGGCAAGCAAAAGTCTCTTCGCCCCCTTTTGAATTTAAATCACAGAAAAAGGTCACAGAAAAATGAATGGGTATAGTTCTGCTAAAAAGCCGAATCATGAAATTAGAGAACTTTAAAAAGCATATTATACATACGTACACAAATACATAATGTAATATAGCTATTTAAGTGCAATTATGTAATACTCTCCCCAGTTTTTCCCTTGGCTTCTCTCTTCTCTGTCTTCTGGCTCCTCTCGTATCAGCCCACCTGCCCACATGAACTCCTACTCATGCTTGTGTTCTTTCTTTTTCTTCTTTATACTCATATAATTGTGGACAGACTCACAGACAGACAGGCGTATAGATAGATCATTTCTGCCATCGCTTTCTACAAAAATGAGATCCTATTTATAAGCACTTCTCTGCATTTTGTGCTTCTCTCTCGTCGGAATTTAGGAAAATGCCTCCAGACAAGCCCTACAGGTCCAGCTCTTGGCTCTGACAGCATTTGGTACATTCCAGAACATGCAAGTCTCCTCTCATTCTTCCAGTCGCTCCCCTGTGGGTGGGTGAAACCCCTTGAAACACTGTCCTGCTCTTTTTCCATGACTTTCCACTGGAAATCAGAACACAGAATGCTTGCTCAAGTCTTCAATTTATTTCCTTTAACAGAGAATAAGAAAGCTGCTCCCATGATCTTCAGCACAGGCCTGTCTCCTATTCGGTGCAGAGGGCAGTGCTGTTTCAAAGCCTAGGTTTTGTTATTATTCAGGTGTCGTGAGGGGACAGATCAGGAGACCGCTGCTATTGAAGAGACAGTTGATTACTCATGGTTCCCAAGAGGAGAGGGCGCACCATCCCCAAGGTGGGAGAGAAACTTGGGCAAGGGCCTCTATGGTGGTTTTCACTGGAAGGAACCAGCAAGGCAGGGTATGCAAGGCAAGCCAGTTTAGGATTGGCTATTATGAGTAAGTTCAGTGGGCTCCAGGTTACAGGGGTGTCTAAAGTTGTCTGGTATCTGGTCCTGGAGTGATTAGGGAAGGGTAACACCGGCCCCCAGTATAGGAGCTCTGGAGAGACCAAAAATGGAAGCGCCTGGAAGTATGGGTTTCAGGTCAGTTGGTTTGCAAGCGAAAAGCGCCCCCTCAGGGAAGTTGATTGTCATCACTAGGAATTAGCTAGCCCTGGGAAGGGCAGTGCCACATCAGCCACCGCGGCCTATTTGCTAAAACATCAAGAATACAGAAGATAAGAAAACATCGTAAACGCAAAGGCCTAGCACACTCAAACAATATTTGGTAACTGACAGGCACATTAATCAAGGAAATGCAGCACATTCGGCCTCCTGCCCAGAAACACAGCTCCACAGATTCAGCCAGGTTGTTGCACAGGGTCTTGGGTTCGGAGGAGTGCGCAGGAGTTCATCTGAGGGGTGAGTGGGGAAGGGTACTTCTAGTAGCTAAGCAAAGCCAAGCAGAGCTGGAACTGGGGCAAGGAGGATGACCGCAGCCACTGTTTGGTCTACACAGCCTGATGTCTTATCTAGAGACACCCAGCTGGCCTCAACTGCCTTACTTATTTGGGCAATTGCTGAAGGTCCTGGAACTGAAGAGCCATCCGGAGTTGCATCAACTCTCTTCTCCAAAATTAAGGGGTCTTCCCCTTGAGTCGCAGTTGAGGAACCTCGGGCTTAGGAAACCCAGATCTTTATAGAGGTCCCCAAGGAAACCGGCCCAAACCTTTGCTTCCTTCAGAGACACTATCTCTATCATCCAAGGATGGGAACTCTATGAACATCCTCAAAAAGATAGTCCAGAAAGAAGGACAGTTAGTATTCTTCCCATGAGACATCCGAGACTTGAGAGACAGAGACCTGTGGTGAATTGTGACCCCAAGAGCAATCATGCCCTGCCAGGAATTGTCCCAAGTGCACCATCTTGTTAACTATCTCAGCCACTCTGGGTGGCATCAGCCTTCGCATCCTGTGGATTCAGAAATGCATGTACGTTTCAGCTTCAGCATCAACAACACAAAACTAAAAAGTGACCCCCAAAATGGGTTCAGATTTGATTCCAGTGCCTGTGTCCCTTTGAGGACATCACGCTGCTGAGAGGCGCCAGAAGTGGGAAAAGATCATCTCATTCCTGGCACATGACTGAGAATTGGCAGCAGAGAAATCCAGGGTGGGGATCCAGAGAGCTAGAAACCGGGTTCAGCACTGAGGGAAGGAGACAGTAAGATACTCTGCTCATCTACCACCCACCACTGCCCCAGCATGCTCTGGAAGATGCTACTCTCACACAGCATAAATAATGACTCCGTTTTCTGTTAAGATATTCCGCCTGCTGTGATAATGTGGCAATTGGATAGCTCTGGCTATCAGTCTTTTGAGTTCTTACCCCTTGCTGGACACTGTTCTAAGTGCTGGTGGTAAGGGACCACAGACTGTATGTGCTCTCAAAGCGAGCACGTGACCACAATGGAAAACAAACTCTATCCCTAAGGAGCTTGGCCATTTTCTTGTGGGTGGAGACATCTGGTTGTCCAGAAGATGTATATTTTCCAAGTACGTGGGTAGGAGTTTTGCCAAAAACAAGGTGATATTTACTGCGCACTTCCTCAACATCACCTACCAAAAAAATAACTTTGGAAGGTTCTGTCTAGGTAGTCAGGTGTTAGGTTCATCTAGAGGTAATTACAGACGTCATCAAACAAATCTCAAACCGACTTAAAGCCTCATAGGCAACTGATGTCCTGCATGAAGGTTTCAGTCCCACTCAGAGCAGCAGGACAACCATAGAATAACTGTGCTTACCTAACAGGGTAGAAAAATACTTTGAAGTTGACAGATTGAAGGATTGTAAATATAGACAGTTAGGATGTTTAGCCTGTGTTTCTCCATTCCAGAAATATTTATTTGCAGTCCACCAGGGTCCAGGTCGGCATTGCCTCCTCCTGTATCTTGGACATTGTCCATTCCCAGAACTTCAAAACAGAACTTCAAATGTTTTAACTTCGGGCTTCCTTTTTTAAAATCCTTTGTATGGGGGCGCCTGTGTGGCTCAGTCAGGTAAACATCTGACTTCGGCTCAGGTCATGATCTCATGGCTTGTGAGTTTGAGCCCCGCATCGGGCTCTGTGCTGACAGCGCAGAGCCTGGAACCTGCTTTGGATTCTGTGTCTTCCTCTCTCTCTCATGCTCGCTCTCTCTCTCTCTCTCTCAAAAATAAACATTAAAAAAAGTTTTAATAAAGTCCTTTGTATGTTTTTGATATTTAACAAAGAATAATTACTAATATTGGCTATGATACCTTCAAGAATCTAGAAATTTTTATCACGTCTATCTAATCTGGGAAACAATGACTTATTTAATGAATGTACTGTCTTTATGTTTTGTGTCAGTGTGACCTAAACTACATGCAATTAACTTTTAAATTAACCTAATAGATAAGAACCACTTAAAGCTTCCTCTTCCCTCACTCATCCTCTGAAAAAAAAAAAAACAAAAACTTAAGATTCTGCCCAAGGGTGGTAAATAGAGTGTATTCTCAACTTTCCACACTGCAGGGCTAAGCAGCCATGGGATGCTAGGCATATTTGGATTTAAGGATATATTGACACATCCTCACACTGCCCCTCCTCTCCACCAAACAATAAAAGTCAAATACATCCTTTTGTTCTTTTTGGGCACCTAGGTGGCTCAGTCGGTTGAGCATCTGACTTCAGATCAGGTCACGATCTCACGGTTTGTGAGTTCGAGCCCCGCGTCGAGCTTGCCGCTATTGGCACATACAAAGCCCACTTCAGATCTTCTGTTCCCTCTGTCTCTGTCCTTCCCTGTCTCACTCTCTCTCTCTCTCTTTCTCAGAAATAAATAAAACATTTAAAAAATTAAAAAAAAATATTTTCGTCTTTCCAATTACCAAGTATGTGTGAATTGAAGTGCTTCCATCCATGTCTGGATTCATTCTAACCTCAACCCCATACCTGATCCCCTCTCAGGTCCAGAAGAATTTAATGTCCTATTTGTACCATGGGGCAAGACAGGTGTTGTTACAGGTTGGACTGTGTCCTCTTCCCAAACTCAAATACTGAAGTCCTAACCCCAGTTACCTCGGAATATGATTTGGAAGTAAGATCATTACAGATATCATTAGTTAAGATAGGGTCATTAGGGTGGCCCTTAATTCAACGGGACCAGTGTCCCTGTAAAAAAAAAAAGGGGGGGGGAGGGAGGCAGAATTTGAACACAGACACACACTCACACATACACACAGGGAGCGTACCATGTAAAGATGAAGAGTGATGGGTCTATAAACGAGGGAGCCCCAAAGAGTGCCTCCAAACCCCTAGATGCCAGGAGAGGACGGAACAGATCCCTCCCACAAGCCTCTGAAGGAAACAACCTGCCACCACTTTGACCTCAAACTTCTAGTCTCCAGAACCGAAGCCATAAATTTCTACAGTTTAAACCACCCCGTTGTGGTGCTTAGTTACGGCAGCCCTAGAAAATTAATGTGTCTTCATATCTCACAGAGAGAAAGTCAACGGGAAAATACGTACTACTTATGTCCAGGGTCCACTGCCGGCTCAATGCAGCATTTACCAGATGCCGAGCGGGGAGAGGGAATATTGCTGGCCCTTCCACGCAGGTGAGTCCCCCAAAATTTGTGGCCCGGGTTGAGACTGAGGCGCTCCCGTGTCTATGTATAAGGGTCCACAAGCTACCAATCAAATTAACAAACTGTTAAATAATGTTTTATCCTTCTACCTTGACAACTCTGCCTTCACACTAACGAAATAAGAAAATATGTGAAGCCGTGGTTTTTGTGTGATTAAATGCCAGCAAAATACAGTAATTAACATTGTTAGGCAATAATTAACATTTTAGTGTTCTCATGGGTCAGCATTTTTAGCACAGTAATAAAATTTAAATGTACGTAATTGATTAAATATTACAAATTTATCCCTTAAAATTTTTTTTGCTTTCATTTCAAATGTCATTATAAGCAAAATTATCACTTAATTTGCACTCTATCAACTATAAGCCAACTGAGACAGTAGAGTTTTTAAAAATGTTCAATTTCAAAGAAAACCTTTGCTCTGTTTAGGCAGCAGTGAGTGAAACCATCAATAACAGTTTTAAGGCAGGTCTTAAATTTGTAAACAACACATGAATTTTGCATATCGTGTTCAAATTGAAAATATCACAAAATATTTTAACTGCACCCTATAGATCATGAAAATATATTGGGATTTTCACTACTTCTTAAAGCAGCATCTAAGTAATATGTAAATATCTAAGAATATATGAAAAATCAATGTCATGCTTCATACGTGTTACATCAAACCTGGATGTATAAAAATTCAGGAATAATTGCAAGCGTTTTTTTTTTTAAGTTTATTTATTTATTTTGAGAGAGAGAGAGCAAATGTGCAAGTGGGGGAGGGGCAGAGAGAGAGGGAAAGAGAATCCCAAGCAGGCTCCACACTGTCAGCACAGAGCCTGATACGGGGCTCAAACTCACAAAACTGTGAGATCATAACCTGAGCCGAAACCAAGAGTTGGACACTTAACTGACTGAGCCATCCAGGTGCCCCAATTCCAAGTGTTTAATGTTGCAAAATATTTCTCAGCTACTATGAGCAACTGTTCAGAACACTGATGCCTGAGTATCCCTAAAACCGCACGTTGGAACATAAAGAGAAGCAAGAATAGGAAAGTTTGGAACTATTGGAAAGTGATCCTTCATTTTGTGAGAATACGTTGTCACCAGGATATCTAAGAGAAGGACGGACAAGTTCCTTAATCCATCCTTTCTCTAGGTGTCTCCCCAAAGCTGAGCCCATCCCCAGCAACAGCAGCAGGACCCATGTAGGGTTGACAGATAAATTACAGCATACTCAGGACGTACTTCTACTAAAAAGAAGTATTTGTTGTGTATCTGAAATTCACATTTATCTTGGTGTCCCAGAGTTTGATTTGCCATAACAGACCCATACTCCTTCATGGCAGTTGGGCCCAGCGATCTCTCATTTTAAGCACCCAAGAAGACGAGATGTGGAGGGGTGTTTCCCTGGCACTTGAATGGTGTCGGTCACTATGGCGGATGTTCCAATGACTTGAGGCGCCCTTGCCCGTGCCAAACACGGGATCCCTGAAGACAGAGGCGCCCTGTCTGTTTGTTAAGGCAGGTTCTCTTTCTGCCACCTGGGAAACAATCATGCACACACTTCTTACCGGCCCTCAATAAGTCAACTCCATTCTTCTCCCATTTATTGTTCTATTCGTAAATATCGACTGTGCCCACACCAGGAGCCACACGCTCACCCAGGCACAGAGGAAGTGGGGAGGAAGGAGGTAAGGTATTAATTACACCAACAACTAAGAGAGAAGCCTACCGCACAGTCACCTGCAGTCTCTCGGGAGAGACAGGGCACACCCCTAATAGCAAGAACATGGGCCAGAGGTGGCGCCCGTGGAGGTCAGAGGTCGCTTCAGAAAGAAGCAGTCTCTAATTCACCTCAGATGCAGACAGGCCTAATAGAGAGAGAAGCAAACACAGGAGTTTGAATGTCACATGTGAAAACATGCTAGGAAACAGTGTCATGAGGCAAAACTCATACATCCTAGAAATAAAATTTGAAAAATCCTATGAAATTGTTTCCTGTTTTTTTTTCTTTAATAGTAGAGAAATTGGCCATAATTATCCTGTAAAGAAACCCACTAGCACTAGCCAAGGAGCAGATTAGTCCCTCTCCGGGGAGCGGAAGTTGAGGCCACGATGTTTTCCTAGCATCAGACAAGGCACCGGACAAACCCCCAGCACTTCTGGTTAGGGATGCCCTGCAGCGTCCCCCCAGCCATGCTGCACATGGAGTATTGTGCCTTTGGCTATTGAACTGAAAACAAAGACCCCTTTTTGTGGTTCTAACAATCTCTAGGAGATATTTTTCCTGGAAATTTTAAGACTTATTTCTCACATCAGCTCCATCTAAATTGATGATACCTCTGACCTTCTCATCTAATTACACTAGTATTTTGTCCCTTTTTCTATTAAATGGTTCCATTACATAACCCATTATGGGATTATGAGTCTACTCTAGGATTTCTCTTCTCTTCCACAGTGAGGACAGGATTCTTTTTTTTTTTTTTTTAGAGAGAGAGAGACAGCATGAACAGGGGTGAGGGGTAGAGGGAGTAGGGAGGGTGGGAGACAGAGACAGAGAGAGAGAGAGAGAGAGAGAGAGAGAGAGAGAGAGAGAATCTTAAGCAGGCTCCACACTCAGCACAGAACCCAACACTGGGCTTAATCCCATGACCCTCGATCATGACCTGAGCCAAAATCAAGAGTCAAGAGTTGGACACTTCACCAACTGAACCACCCAGGCACCTCAGGACAGGACTCTGAAACATTGAATGCACATATGATGACTGTAGTAGTTAATACATAACTTGTTCTGTTACCTAGGACTTTCAAAACCCTTACTTGACAAATGCTCTTACTAACACTGGAGTAGAAGACACAGACAACCAAAATTCTGCCAAAATGGTGTGTGCCCTCACTTACAGAGAAGTGTGTAGACTGGGTCACAAGACAAAGACAAAATGGAGAGAACTGAAAAGCAGGACATAAAGCGACAATGTTCCAGAAGAGAAATAAGGGGAATGAAAACCTGAGTGAACAATGGGAAGTGAAGGAAAGAGCCCGAAGGGCCCCCTTCAAGACACCAGGTGTAAAAAGATGTGGGGAGCTGCCGCGAGCAGCCCAGATCAGCCCTCCTCCTGACTTTTGAATCAGAAAAGTCTCCGTGTCAAACAACATGCTCCTAATGTGTTATGAATTTCTATAGGGACCTGGTTAAAGGTAGAAATTAAGTAAATGGACAGATATTTATGAGAACATCATTAGGAAGACCTTACTTCCTTACTAGGGAGTCGTATAAGTGAATTCTCTAGTCTAACAACTAGCAAATTAACGTGGCATGGACTTTCCACTGGTTCCTGCCCCACGGTATTTGCCACATTTTGAGTTCTAAACCACTCTTTTCCTTTTATTTCCTCCTGCCTGATATTCAGCTTTCATCTAGCCTATTGGGAACAGTTGCTATATTTGTGATTATTATGCAGGAGTTATAAAACAGAATTCTACAGGAGCATGCACCAGTGATACGCACAGATTACTAAATCAAGGCAGGGAATTCAACAAGAAAAATTAACTCACTGTGTTACCTATTATCATGGAGAGAGGTTGACTTTAGTGAAGACTTCTTCATTGAGGGCAGTAAGGGCCAGTAATGATATGCCTAAACCATATTAATAGCAATTGCACTGCTAATTTCATTAGCATTTGCATTATCATTATATATTAATTACTACAGTCAAGCCACCAAAGACTCGTATCCAAATCTGACAGCACCAATTCCCCGGATGCCTTTTGTGGTTGCTGAATGATTACTGTTCAACAGTTTGCTGCCTTTGACAAATACAGAGCAACATAGGCTTTCCCGCTTTGATAAGGCTGAGAGCACACACATCATTGAAGCCAAACCAACAAGTCCTCCAACACTTTGGGAGAACACTGCACAGAAGAATGAAGGAACGAATGATAGAACACCAGGCACATTGGTGCAGAGTTCCGTCTTGGCTCCAGGTGGAAGGTTTTTGCTCAAATACAAAATAGTCTTCAATTACTGACATTTCCCATGGTTTTCTCTGACGATGTGTGCTATTTGAAAAAAAAAACGTCAGTGGTCAACCAAGTGCGGAAAACACGGGGGTAAACAGAAACATGGATCTTACTGCAGACTTTCTCAGAGGCTTTAATATGGTACATCTTGTGACTCCACGAGAGGGGGATAGAGTTTGCAGAGTTTCCTAAAGTCTATTTGACCATCTAATCTCTTTTCTCACTGCATATCCCTTAGAATTATTAATCCCAGGAATGCACTTTTGAAAAAGCAGAAGTAATAGAATAGAATTGAAGCCAGAGAGTGAGCGTTCCTTAAAAGTAGAGACTAGAGAAGAAAGAAAGAAAGAAAGAAAGAAAGACAGAAAGACAGAAAGAAAAAGAAAGACAGAAAAACAGAAAGAAAGAAAAAGAAAAAGAAAGAAAGAGAGAGAGAAAGAAAGAAAGAAAAGAAAGGAAAGAAAGAAAGAAAGAAAGAGAAAGAAAAGAAAGAAAGACAGAAAGAAAGAAAAAGAAAAAGAAAGAAAGAGAGAGAAAGAAAGAAAGAAAGAGACAGAGAGAGAAAGAAAGAAAGAAAGAAAGAAAAGAAAGAAATACAGAAAGACAGAAAGAAAGAAAAAGAAAAAGAAAGAAAGAGAGAGAAAGAAAGAGAGAGAGAGAAAGAAAGAAAGAAAGAAAAGAAAGACAGAAAGAAAAAGAAAGACAGAAAGACAGAAAGAAAGAAAGAAAAAGAAAAAGAAAGAAAAAAAAGAAAGAAAGAGAGAGAAAGAGACAGAGAGAAAGAAAGAAAGAAAGAAAGAGAGAAAGAAAGAAAGAAAGAAAGAAAAGAAAGACAGAAAGAAAGAAAGAAAAAGAAAAAGAAAGACAGAAAGAAAAAGAAAAAGAAAGAAAGAGAGAAAGAAAGAAAGAAAGAAAAGAAAGGAAAGAAAGAAAGAAAGACAGAAAGAAAAAGAAAGACAGAAAGACAGAAAGAAAAAGAAAAAGAAAGAAAGAAAGAGAAAGAAAGAGACAGAGAGAGAGAAAGAAAGAAAAGAAGAGAAAGACAGAAAGAAAGAAAAAGAAAAAGAAAGAAAGAGAGAGAAAGAGAGAGAGAGAAAGAAAGAAAAGAAAGAAAGACAGAAAGAAAAAGAAAGAAAGAAAGAAAGAAAGAAAGAAAGAAAAAGAAAGAAAGAAAGAAAGAAAGAAAGAAAGAAAGAAAGAAAGGAAGGAAGAAAGAAGGAAGGAAGGAATTTCTATTTCAGGGAAACTTATTGTCACTAGAGTCTCCCTAATTTCCAGATAAACCTCCAGTCCACGCTGACAGAAGACTCTAATGCCATTCTCAGCATCTCTGCAAATTATTGGGGCCTTATATTCTCCTGGACACTCTGGCCCCAAGCCTCAGGCTCCACTGAACCAAGAACTGATGGACCATCTCTGCTCTGGTGGACACTGTCTCCTTCCACCCCACATAAACCCAAATATGGAATGTCAACCCTTTCTTAGATTTTCACCAAAACCACACAAATAAACAAACCCTCTGAGGAGTTCTGTTGGTGTTTAGCGAGCTTTGCGAAATTCTGGGGAGGCATTTGGAAATTCTACGGCAACAGTGTGATTGCAAGCAACTCGAAATTGAGTTCTAGACATACCTATGCTTTCTTTGTTTTAAGGCTTTATTGAGGCATAATTTATGTACCATAAAATTCACCTGTTGGAAGTACAACTGAATGGGTTTTAGTAGATTCACGAGGTGAGGACATACTTCTTCCTTCATTAGTTCTGAGACCTTGGGCTCCAGTTTCCCACAAAACGATTGGTCTTCCCTTTACCCCGCCTCCTCTGCGTCTCTCTCACCCTCAAATTCAGTTTCTTTCATTTACAGATCTTTGACTCCCTTGCCTGCAGCCAATCCCTTCTAATCCCATCTCTCAACTCCAGGTAGCATATCAGAGACACTTCTCTTCCAGAGAGACATTCAGACATCAGAGTTTAAAAATAAAATAAATAGGGGTGCCTGGGATGCTCAGTTGGTTGGGCGTCCAACTTCGGCTTGGGTCATGATCTCGCAGTCCGTGAGTTCAGGCCCCACGTGGGGCTCTGTGCTGACAGCTCAAAGCCTGGAGCTTGCTTCGAATTCTGTGTCTCCCTCTCTCTCTCTCTCTTCCCTCCCCTCCTCGTACTCTGTCTGTCTGTCTCTCTCTCTCTCTCAAAAATAAATAAAAATTTTAAAAAATAAAGTAAATAATTAATAAAGACTTTATAGCACTAGCCCAATGCGCACCTCCCCTATAGAAACCACGTGGTGAATTCTATCAGGTCACTTCTGGAAAGACCTTGGATCTTCCTTTATATATTATCATCCTACCTAAAAAAAGTGATAGGTGTTCTCACAGCCTGCTACCTTCAATCCATCATCCCTTCCACTGGGTTATGTCCCTCAGACAAACTTCCAGTAAGACCCAGAGAGTCTGGTTCAGACTCCCTTGTGTTATCACCCTGGCCTCTACCTCAACAAGCTGGGAAAATGCAATCCATTATTCAGTCATAAGCAACCGGCTCACCAGAGCAAGTGGGTACAGTACTTCTGGTTCAAGGCCTAGGCTCCCAACAACCACAGCCTAGACTTTCTCAAACCAAGGAGAGAAGGAGGGGAAGAAACTAGAGGAGAGAGATGCACACTGGGCTTTGGATCGGCCACATCGGATGTGGGCTGGGATGAGAGGAGGCCTCAAACCCCACACGTAGCCCTGGGTGCTGAGGAAAGGCCAGCACGAAGGCCTGGCTCCCCATCCTTGGGGTGTTTCCACTGGTGAAGAGTAAACAGTTCAATTACAAGATGTGATGTTCACGTAGAATTCTTCCCAGAAAGGCAGCTCTATCCATATTTTAACCGTTGGGTAATTATTGCAATAAAACAAAGCTCTACACATTTGCATTTGAGCGGCTGCTCCCCAGACTGTCTGTCTGTACCACCCCTGCAGGTTCTGGCCAGGCCATCCAAAGATGAGTCTTCTTCACGTTACCTTGAGGCATTTGCCTTGTGAAATTCCAACCTTCCGCTGTGTTTTATCACAAACCCTCAGCCTTTACTTTTGAGCAAATATTCCTTCAACACGTGAAATGGCTGGACACTGCCCACGTGCGGTAAGCCGACGCTGAGAGGGGGCAGAGGATGGTGTGAGGGACTTCCTGCCGAACCTACATGACACATCGCTGCCTCCTGTGTCAGCAAATGATGACAAGGCGAATCATCGAAACTTTATTTGGGAACCAAAGTCAACCGTGACAGGTCTTGGAAAGGTATCTGAGTAAGTGCTGCTAGTGGCCCCCGGCCTACCTCCACTCCCTACAGCAGAACCATATTTAAATTATTTTTTTAACGTTTATTTATTTTTGAGAGAGAGAGAGAGAGAGAGAGAGAGAGAGAGAAAGAGAGAGAGAGAGAAAGCAGAGGAGGGGCAGAAGATCTGAAGCAGGTTCGGCCCTGAGGGCAGACAGCCCAGTGCGGGGCTCGAACTCACAAGCTGCAAGATCATGACCTGAGCTGAAGTCGGAAACCCAACCAACTGAGCCACCCATGCGCCCCAGCATCACCATATTTAAAGGCCTGTGGTGGCTGGAAGCTATGGGTTATCGCTGGACCACATTTCATTCTCTGCAGCTAGGTGGTTAATTAATTTGCAAATGGGATTTTCAACCTGCAAATTGGTTACTAGACCATGGCTTTCTGGGGTAAAGGGCCTTTTTCTGAAAAAAATTCAAATCTGTTGAGAACAGACGCCTTTGTAAAATAGGAATATGAAAATAAATGATGAGGAAACTGGTCGAGGATCTGGGTTTCACAGCAACATCATACTGCTGTAAAACTTTCTAAGCACTTGACCCCTGATTTCCGTCCTCATGTCAGAGCAGACCATCCAAAAGATTGTGAGAGGAAGGACCCAACTTGCAGCTCATGCCCTGAAAGGAAAGGGGCATGTTCTCCCGTAAGCCTCCACACCCCACTTTCTGTTGCTGACAGTACAGCCAGGCCGTGACCCACCTGGTGCCACACAGATGTGACGATCTTGCTGGCAGGATGGAGACACAAGACAGAAGGAGTCTGAGCCCCAGAGCTTTCACTGAGTGAACTGCCATACCAGCTAGAATTTGTATACTTCTATCTGATCCAGGAGACATTGGTCCCAATTGGTGAACCTATGTCCTTAACCAATGTGGACTCAGAGCCAAACTGCTCGTTGGAACAGCTCTACTCATTATGGATGTCTGAGTACACACACAAGGACTAAAATATATCCCCAAGTCCAACTCGATTCTAATGTCTACACATTTGGGTATCACACTTTTGAAATTCTGACTGGTTTAGCAAAATCAGAGTCAGAAATTTACCACCTTTTTCTCCACGTGGGGACAGGCCAGTGTCACCCCTGCTCCCTGCCAGCTGTTGCACAAAGATGCACCTTGGTCATAATAAGCAAGACAGGATTATACGTATGCTAAAAAGCAAGGTGCAGTGATGAAATAGTATAAAAGAACAGATGATTTTTTTCAGGGGTTTTGAAGGAAGTTGATAATAATTATTTTGTATTGAATGTTGAAGCAAGTTCACAGAAAACAGCCCATTTGCAAATGTTCCAACCACCTGCACACTGATCATTGACAGGATTCAAAAAGGTGTTAATTAGGGATGCACAAACAATAAAGTCAATTTAAAAGCACTATACCTGTATTCCAGAAGAGTGCGTTAGTAAAAGAAACTGACTTGAAAAAGACCTTTAAGTTGATAGTTTAATACTCTTATAAATCTGGAACTGATTGCTTTTTACCCAATGTGTGTGTGTGTGTGTGTGTGTGTGTGTGTGTGTGTGTGTTCAATGATATTTCATTTAGTTTAAGCCTAGAGTAGAGCTTTCTCTGCATCTGAACAGTCCAGGATACAGCTGCTGGAAGGAGGGTCTGTGGCCTGTGTGGGTCAGGGATTATTTGTAATCTGTTTGTGCTAAGATAAGCAAAGAGTTTTGGGAATCAAGTACTTAAAGACTTTTATAGCAATATGAGATTGTCACGAGGCCCAAATGTGTGGTGCACTTTCTGACAATTGTCATGGCAAATTACAAAAGTGTCAGTTCTGAACAGAGTTGAAATCTTGGCCCTTCGCCCTAAATGGCGATGGCTCTCCTCACTAATGTGTGGATATAAAGGCCCCACGTGCAAGTTAGCCCTCAGCTCCATTCATGTCTTAGCTTACACACAGCCAACGTAAAAACTTCTCAAGGACAGAGGCACTTTCCGTAAGTCAGCATTCGCAATAAGAACTAAACAAAAACTCAGCATTCCTATATTTTGCCACTTGGCAAAACGGCAAGACTTCTCGGTGGGCAAATCTGCAAAGTCTGTGTCTTAATAAGAATTGGGAAGTAATTTATTTTATAAGCTAAAGGAGTTAACGTTTGTGTGCGTGTATCTCCGATACAGAAACAGCAGTAGCGTCCAGTCTTCTCCCCATTCTTCCTCGATCCTAAAGCCAGTTCTTAGAATTCGCTCCAGGTGTTAGTAGCTACGCCTTCGGAAAGGGTGTTTTGTTAATACCAAAAGCATTTTGACTTATTTCGTTGGGAAAAAAAAAAAAAAAAGAAGTGAAAGCAGGCACTTCTTTAAATCAGAAAGCTTTATTTTGCCCCCGGAGAAATGTAGCCTGGTGAAATGTCTGCACGAATTGTTATTATTATTTTATTGAGCAATAAACGAAAGTGTGATTGAGTCGCCAGTGACTCGGAGATATTGTTAAGCCTGGAATCACATGGTTGAACGACTGGCTGACCAGAACCTGGGTGATTCAAATGATCCAGAAGGCAAATGCGCCAGGAGCGAGAATGCCTCACACCGACGCAAACCCAATTAATGTCAACAAAATCCTGTTAAATTTATCGGTTGCTTGGCTTCTGAAAATGGTGGAACCAGCCCCTTTCCTGTGCCTGCAGGGCAAATTCATTAGACGGAAAACAGCATCTTGTTAACCATGGAGTTCGGCAACATAAACAAGGGGCCTGCGCCGTGGTCCTGGAGACACCGACAGAAGACCAGCTTAGGAGGGAACACGGAGAGGGGATGCTGACCTTCCTCTACAACACCAGTGAGTTGTCACGCAGTAGGTGCATCCTAAACCATACAGGATGGAAGCAGTACACCCCACTGTCATTCCGTTCATGAAGTAATGATCATATAAAGAACAAGGGAGGGAGGGGGAGAGGGGGAGAGGGAGGGATTGAGATTTTGCCTCCGTGTTCGCCAGAGATTCCCACTTACTTGTTCTTTGTTTTAGCTGTTCAAGTAAGAAGGATTCATTTGTGCTGATCCCACTTCAACCATATTTACATCACATGCCCCTACGCCCACAATTGGCAAATCTTAATGGAACAAACCAGAACTCACCACCCTCAAAGTCATCAAACCTACAAGGTTGACTCCTCTTCTCTGGGTCACCCCAACTGGATGAACACTGCTAAATTCATCTAAGTCAAGCACCCTTAAATCACCCATCATTGTGCCATTTGGCAATGGGATGGCACCACTTCTGAGATCTCCCGCGCCGTAAAGCTCAACAACACTCGCCTTGTTCAAAGTAGAGCTGATACGCATTGAAAGGGCCATGGCACAGAGGGCTTTTGTGTGAACAGACTTACTCCCCTGGGGTAACAGCAGCATAGCCTAGAGAGCGGTTTGGCTGGAGAAGGCCAAAACAAAGTGCCAAAGAACCAAAAAGCATGGCTTATCAAAGAGACCGTTTTCCCGGCCATGTCTCATTCTGAATCCAAACCCGTAACAACGCATATGGGGATTTCACGGTGTTCTATCAAAAATCTACTGAAATAAATCTGAGACATGGCAAAATATTGAGGTGAGATATTTGAGAACAGTATTTGAGAAAAAGTCTCGCAAATATCTTTTTTCTCTTACAAAGAAAATGTTGTTTGTTGGTAAGCCACTAACGCTAGATATAGCGCATGATGGCAGTGGGATGTTAAACAATTATTACTCATTCATCGAGTCAACGCTCACAGTGTGTCTGGCACTGATCAAGGTTAGTGGGGTAGTATTTATCTGTGTTCTTGCTTGTTTTCTGCTTCCATTTAAAAAAAATTTTTTTAACGTTTATTTATTTTTGAGACAGAGAGAGACAGAGCATGAACAGGGGAGGGGCAGAGAGAGGGAGACACAGAATCGGAAACAGGCTCCAGGCTCTGAGCTGTCAGCACAGAGACTGACGTGGGGCTCGAAGTCACAGACCGTGAGATCATGACCTGAGCCGAAGTCGGACGCTTAACCGACTGAGCCACCCAGGCGCCCCTATGCTTCCATTTTTAATAGTGACTGGTGCACGAAGGGCATTTGGGAGGGTAATGAGACAGAACTATAGAAGCGAATGGTCAACAGCCCATTTGAGAATGGGAAGTCACATGAAATCTCTAAGAGATGGTGTTCCAGCTCCCATAACTTTCAATGTCTCTTTTTTTTTTAAATTTTTTTTTAGTGTTTATTTATTTTGAGAGAGAGAGAGAGAGCAAGTGGGGCAGGGGCAGAGAGAGAAGGAGACACAGAATCTGCAGCAGGCTCCAGGCTCCGAGGTGTCAGCACAGAGCCCGATGTGGGGCTTGAACTCACAGAGCCGTGAGATCACGACCTGAGCCGAGGTCGGACACCCAACCGACTGAGCCACCCAGGCACCCCAATTTTCAATGTCTCTTAACGTTTGTGCTTTTGTTTAGCCCATAAGAGAAATCAAACTTCATAAAGGAGTTGCTGATCATTAAATTAAAAAAAAACAACAACAACAAACACGCACACACAAAAGATTCTGGCCACTCTCAACATGCTCCGACAAGGGGCTTCTGGAATACACAGCAGGCACCATTGAGGGGCGGGGAAGGCAGAAATGGGCCTGGAAACATCAATAGAACCCAGAAGCAGAGAGCACAGGGCCAGGGAGAAAGGAAGGGCAGAGAATAATTCAACATGGTCTCCTAGAAGAAATTTAGGTATAGAATGAAGGGATTTGGGAAAATCTGTACGTTAAAGTCTCTGGAGCCTTCCCCATATTCTCCTAGACTCCTGAGCCTTTGCTCTGTAGCACTTTCTCTTTGCTGATTTAGATGTTACGTACCCACCCCCCAAATGTACAGTTTCACTGCTGATTTTTCTCCAGACCATTTGTTCGTTCTTGCTCTGGGCACCCAAATCCATAATTATTGTCAGCTGAGACAAAACTAGCCGCTTCACTACTTACCAAAGTATGCAGTCTCCACGGCATCGATCCCAGCAGAAATGTAGATCAGCTTTTCCAGGGAGAGCCCTCCTCCTGAAGCAATGACTCTGGGCCAGTGACTGCCATCCAGAGGAGTCCTGAAGAGCTCACATGGTCTGCAGGATGGGGTTGAGAGGGTCAAGGGGCCTCACAGTGCACTTGACACATCGCAGACAGGGCTTCATAACCCGCTGCTCCCAGCAGTAAGATACTGATGACTTCATTCCTCTTCTCTTCTTGCCACTAGAATTCACTTGGTTCCTAGAAAATGGAGAAGAGAGGCCTGACATCAGAGTCCCTTTTTACCCACCACTATGCACTGCCGTTTTGCCAGAGCTGGGCCCTGCACCTATGTGAAAGGCAAGGCACATTTCAGTCTTTAATGAGGTGATGCCTTCAGAATCCCCAGTGGCCAATGGACAGGGATGTGTGGTGTAAACCAGAGCGCAGGGAACAAGGGCGGAGGGGTGCAGAGCCATGTCCAAAAGCCACAGGCATTAAAGGGGTCAGAGCTCTGCTAAATAAAGTGAACCTTCTCTTCCACAATTTTCTTCTCCTTGGATCAGCCTTGGCAGTTGTCCCCAAGACAAGAGGGAGCCTCATTGGGGCCACTCTGCAAATTCATGAGGCAAGAAGACATACAAGCTGGGCATATGCATGATTATTACAGGAAGAGAGAAACATTGGAACTATTTAGCATTTGCAGCTGGAAAGGGCTATTGCTGGTGGGGAAGAGACAGATGGGGTGGGGGAAACTTTCCAATCTTAATAAAATCCGTTTGCCTTTTCCAGTAAGTAAAGGATTGAGTGAAGACATGCCTGACCCTTTAATATCATCAGCTGGAATGGGAGAGATCTGAAAGAAAATATTTAGAAAAAGAGAGCCCATATTATGCCTTGCCAGTGTTACGCCTTAATGTATGCTCTCATTAGCAAGAAGCCAATTCGTATAAACAATGTCTTCTCAGCAGGCAACAGCAAGTTAATAAGGTACCCTCAACACTTGTTGGAGTTTCCAGGCTTTAATAAATACTTAAGGAGGTAGCATGGCTTTCCTGGCATTGAGCGCACACGTTGCAACGGGGAATAAATGGGGGCATGCAGCGTGGCAAAGACCACCTTCCCTCAACGAGTTCCATTTTTCTCTTTCCACTGTCTGGGAACAGAGGAAGACGCGAGCAAAGCAATTATTCAGGCTTTACCTGGGAAGGGAAAAGATCACGCAGGGTATGACCAGGATGTACATAACAGAATAAAGACCAGAAAGGTTAGTTCATTTATTTATTTATTTATTTCTAAAGGACTCTTTTTTTTTTTTTTTTTTAATTCAGGAAGATGCTTTAAGTTTTTATTGCAAACAGATGTGACCTTTGAGGCAGGGAGATAAGCCATCTGGGTTTAAAAAACATGTCATTAATAACTGACTTTAGTTATCAAAGTAAATTTGCAAAGATCTGCCACAAATTGGACACCATTGCTTGACTTCATCTTCATGTGTCTCAATCAGCTACAGTAACTGACACTTGAGACTGATTGTATTTGCCTTTGCCCAAAGCTTATTAGACCCACACTAGACAATTCTCTTCCCTCATCTTATCTAGCCTTGGTATATTTGCAAAATGGCACAAGAATCCCCAATTTCCTTGGTTTCCTTAACTTGATACGTTTACCAGGAACTCTGCACGTCCACACGTATCCAGAAAGTTTGTTTTGTTTCTTTCACTTAGATGAGTAGACATTGCCAGGGGGAAACTTAATTACTGGAGGTCAGCATTTTGGAATTATAAAAATGATTACATTGGAAATTCTTGGTGGTATTATATATACTTCAAAAGACAACATCTAAAAATCTGTGCTCCTTTGAGTACAGATCATAATTAGCTTCAATTATAAACCTAAACACCTATAAACACCTTAAATCTTCTCTAGAATTGGCACATTGTAAACCAGTTACTTACCTGACCTTTCAAGAATGTTTATGGGGCGCCTGGGTGGCTCAGTCGGTTAAGCATCCGACTTCGACTCAAATCATGATCTCACGATTCGTGAGTTCGAGCCCCGCGTCAGGCTCTGTGCTGAAAGCTTGGAGCCTGCGTTGGATTCTGTGTCTCCCTCTCTTTCTACCCTGCCCCCTCACACTCTGTCTCTCTCTCTTTCTCAAAAATAAACATTAAAAATACTTTTTAAAAGATAAAAAAAAATAAAAAGAATGTCTTTAAAACCAGTAGAGTACAGGAAGCTTGCTATTGATCAAAAATAGGTAAAGAAATTCCACAGTAGGTGCTTACATATTTAACTTCTTTCTTCTTTATCTTCTGACACAAAAATGTTTTGCACCACCGGGTTGTTATTCCCAAGCCCCACCACAGATGAGGCATTAAAATCAAAATGACAAACTTATTAGCTTTAACTTTAATTGATTTTATACAATCAATGTTTTTAGTGGGTAAGTAAATTCACCTCTCAGCATATTTTAGTATTAAAAGATTACTTTGATGTCAAATAAAAACAAAATGGTTGTATCATTTAAATAAGCTTTTTAAGGATTAGCTTCCCTGTTTTCCATTTTATGTTACGCACACGGGGCACAGCCCGTATTTCCAACATGTTTTGTTTCAACACCCTACTGTTAACATATTTATTTTGAAACAAATCTTCAGAGCTGAAAGTTCACATCATTCCTTCAGAAAACTCAGTGTAATTCAATGTGTCACAACATCAGGATTGATCATGACTGGTTTCAGGGCAAAATTATTTGGACCCTAATTGGGACTTCTCATGTTTCTCTCAGAAAACTTCTTATCTTCTGAAGACTTTAATAGGAAACTCATATTTGTACGATTATACTTATAATAATTAAGTAATTTAAATCTAGAGGATACTTTAGCTCAAATGTATCATTTTGAGGCCAAGAAAATGGAGCTCCAGTATATATAATTTATTATGAGGCAAACAAACAAAATGTGATACTGAATTATAAGACCTTCAGCTAATTCACTGACATTATTTCTTGAGTAACAACAACCCCTAGAACCCCCCAAAATTGTAATCAGGCTCAACGTCTGTTATATTGTTATTTTCAAATCCAGAAAATCAAGCACAACTGAGCAGAATTTTAGAAGAAAAACACATTAAGTTGCAGATTCTACTCTAAGATCAGGTGCTCTGACTATACCCAAACACATGCTGACACCCAAAGCAAGGAAGATGAATGTCATTTCTTTACTACAAATACATTTCATTGACATTTAAGTTATTATCAGCCAGCAGAAGGGACAAAAAGTAGATATCCTTGACTATTCAAAAGAGGACTTTCACATATTCTCTATGTGACAATGTGCCCAGCACCTGCACCTGAGTGATTCTGATTTTGATTCACCTCTAATCTTTATAATTTTCACTTTGACCTTTTTTGAGTGGACACGGAACTTTGATTTTTTTTTTTTCATTCATTCATTTGGACATTCTAGACCTTTCATTGAGCCTCTAATACATGCAAGGCCTCATAAGATGGCATGAGTCCTAATAAAGCAAATACTGCCCTGGGCTGCATTAACAGAAACAGTGTGTCAGTGGTCAGTTACTACCAGAGTGTCACTTCCAGCCATACCAGTAGGGACACTCCTGGGGCGCATTATGAGGGGAGGAACCACAATTTGGGTGCCTGCAGTCAGGCACTAGCTCTGTTCAGCCCAGGGAGCAGATAACCTGGTTGTAAAGAACTTTGGGAATTCCCAGACTGTATATAGTTTAGGGAATCCCCTCCCTATTTTTCTGTAGTATTTTTTTCTTCTGAGCTATTGGAGCTTTCTTAACTTTTCGAGCATATGTTACCAAGTTTACTTTACCTGCTCCCAAATGGATACACTATGCTACAAGATCGACTACCAAGTTCTGTATGGTGAACACGGTTAGGGTGTCATCTACTAATGGGCAGACGTATTTTCTGCTCATTTGCCTCTTAACATTTTTGTTTCCCTCTCCAGTATATATCAAGCAAGAGCGTATGAGAGATCCCAAGCCCCAGAACTGGGTAACGAGGTCCTTTGTCTAAGTATGTGCTTCATTTTTGCTTTACTTGTTTACATACCCAATACAGCATGAGCAATTTCTTTGCACTCCTTATGCATTTAAACCAGAAAGAAAGAAAATAAATGTGATCATATTGGGAAGTTTATATGGTAAAAAGGAAGCTGGACTTTTACATTTATCACTGAGGTGGGTTGTCCAGAAAGAGTTTGATCATCTGTCTCCGTGGGTCAAGTTCCTTGTTCATAAAGTTCACCAAGCTTTCTTCATATCACTAGGATAAGGTTCAAATTCTAACTCAAAAAGTCATTTGTGTTTACCTAAATAAATTTATCTTGACTATGATTCACAGCAGGTGAATGTCTCCCAGCCCCCAGTGTATTGTAGACCAAACCAAAAAAGGGAGAGACAGGGAAAGAAAAAAAACCCTTTCTTTGCCTCCACCTGACAAAAAATTATTTGCGGAGTTCATCATCCATGAAGGACCAAGTCAACTGGAAAGGTAACAAGAGGCATCTTTATATCTAGAAGAGTCACTTTTGGTTGTGTTTTCCTTGACAGTTTTCCAGGCCGAGGTGGAAATTCTCCAGCATCCTCTACATGAAGTTCGGTGTTGGCAAAGTTGAGTGTAACAAGTCATGTTTACTATGTCAGTAGATTCTTTTTAAGGCTGAACTAAATTAATAGCATCATGCATGATTTACAATAAAACCTTAATGAAACGCTCAGAACTGTTTAAAGAGCTGCAGCAGGTTTTTAAGGAAATTGGTTGTCTGTATTTACTCTTTGAATTAAGTGTTAAAGGAAAACAGAATAATAATATAGAAAACCCGGGTTTCCTGTAACAACAATAATTATGATAACTAACATCTGTATATGGCTTTACAGTTTGCAATGTGCTTTCTCATACATTACCTCATTTAGTAGAGTGGGAATGTTTAATGATCAGTCTTATACTGCATTTCATTAATAGTATATATGTATATATAGATGTATGTATATACATTTCTCTCTCTCTATTAATAAGTACATTTAGAAGAAACTATCTTTATAAGCACTCTGCAGTAAGCCTGAACAGAAGGCTGATAGGGAGATGTTGAAATCCAATATCAACCCCATAAATCAAATACACATCAAATAAAATCTGTCAAACACTTCACAATGTTATGTGCACGTCACCAAACCCAAGGAGAATGCTGCTGTATCACCTCAGAATGATAAAGAGATCTAAGGTGTGAAAGCATGCTGTTAGAACTTTCATTAAAGTCTTATTTACTAGTTCAGAATGAATTTACATTGATCTTTTAAACTATTGCTAACCACAAATGCATTAAATCTAAACAGTCTTCATTTACTGAGAAATAAATGTGTCAGCAGAACCATGACTTTTGTCCAATGTTGTTCCGGCATTTAATTCACAAAGGCTCAGTGTTAAGCTTTTTATTGCTTGTTGTGCTAAAGCATGTTCGCTTAATTGCAAATATATTTCCTTCCTGCATCATTATCAAAATTGTTATCTTGAGGAAATATTGTTTTTAAATAATCTGCTGCAAAACCAGAGCAGTACATGGGCTTATTCGGAATAATTGTTTCCTGCTACAGATGAGCTAGCAATTAAGTGGTAACGTGGCTTAAACAATTTTAAAAGGAGGTCAGGACGATAGAGATTGGGCTGTGCTGGTCCAAGTTATAAGAAGCTTCGGGACTTTTTTGGCGTCCACATGCACTCAGGGCTGGCTTAATCAATACCTCACCGTTTACATCTTAAAAGAACTTTGTTAATGGTTCTAGGACCTAATCCAATAAATAAATCATTGCAGTGTATTTCATAATTTTGTAAGGTATACATTCTGTCAAAGAGGACCTTCGTTTTCCATCTCTGAAATGGAGAGGCATGTCTCACGTTTGACCTTGACCTTTCCCTCTATTAACTTTGGGGGAAAGGACTTGTATTCGGGTTTTAAAGCAAAGGATGCTAGTAACACTATTATGGGCACACCCATATTAAAACAAACAAAAAGACACATTACATTAAAAGAAGGAAAAAAGGACATGATGTGACTCCAGACAATCTAGGATTTTCATGCAATTTTCTTACTCTTTTTTTTATCGCTTTCAGTAGCTAAATACAGCAGGCATGGTGTTTCCACTTCAATGGGTGAAAATGTATTGAGAGTTTTCCCAGTTCTTCATTACTTAAGCACACACTAAATAGGTGACATCATTTTGTTCATTAAATGGGACTTATAAAAAATTATGCTCTCTAGGAGACAAAACGTAGAGTTCAATATTATTTAAGTTCCAGGAAAAAAAAACGGGGTGCCTGGGTGGCTCAGACGGTTGAGTATCCGACTTCAGCTCAGGTCATGATCTCACAGTTTGTGGGTTCGAGCCTCTCATCAGGCTCTGTGCTGATAGCTCAGAGCCCGGAGCCTGTTTCAGATTCTGTGTCCCCCTCTCTCTCTGCCCCTCCCCTGTTCGCACTCTGATTCTGTCTCAAAAATAAATAAACATTAAAAAAAATTTTTTAAGAAAAAAAATAATTGTTTACTGAGCAGATGATTATGGAAAATACTTTTGGGGGTGTTCATTATTTCTGGGATTAGCTATATCTCTAAAAATGGAGAAAGACACAATTTCTAGAAATTAAACCACGATAAGCCGAGCTTCCAATGGGAAGCAACCAAGATAAGTCACATTTGCAGGGGGATCAAAATGTCAGGACTTGATTGGTTACTGTTCCACTTTGAAAGAAGGGGGAAACCTTCCATTTACCTGTCATGACACAGAATTCTGTCCCAGTTTATTTCAGAGGGAAACAATAAAGAAATGAATGGCAGTGCAGGACCAGAGCTGGGCGGACTCCGGAGGCAGGCCGATGAGCAATTAGCCGTGACCTGCACAGCCAGGACTGGGGAGACTGACATCAACAATGCTGAGTGATAAGACCATGACTTACATGCACACTCAGAGCCTACTTCCATTCAGCCTATATCCTCTGCCCACCATGGTGTAGCAGGAGCCCAGGCAAGGGTCAGCCTTCCAAAGGTACAGATATCCGGTACCCACCCCAGACTGCGGTAAGCCATCTACAACCCAGAATCCGGGCAGCCTGGAAGACCACGGACTTGCCTGGGGAATTTTCTAGGATTCTCCGGCGGAGGTATCAGACCCAAAGGCTCCAGTAATGTGACAGAAATGGGCAGCAGATATTAAGTACACAGAAGATGGGTAACATGGGGAAGACATTTCCATCCTCAGAAGTCGGCTGAGCCTCTGAAACCTGGCTTCCAAAGAATGAAGGTGTTACCTTGCCACAACGCCGACATCCTCCCAAGTCTTGGCCCGCATGAATCTTTCAACATGCTCTCCTCTGGCCGCAGCCTTCCCTCCGTTGTCACCCTCCTCCTCTTGCTGGTCTCACATAGTTATAAATATTGCAGTTCCTGAGCACTTGTGTGCCCTTCCACGACTTCAGAACCCCACCCCCCTCTCTCTCTGCTTGCTCACCTCCACACACCTCCCACCACTTTCTGTTTGACCGAACACTACCTGTGGTTTTCTTGTACTTTCCACCATCCATTTAGGTACTCCAAAGTGTTGGATTATTGTCTTAAATGCCTCCTTGAAATCAAGACCAAATTCCCCTCTGAGGTCAAAGCTCAGCTTTCTCCTTGCCCACGGTGACCTGCTTTTCGGCAATCTCCTGTCCTCCATAAAAGCATATGGCGTGGGCTAAAGTGGACCACACGGTAATAACACTTTCCTGCTCCCAGGCTACAGAAATGCTGAGCTAGGCTTTATCACCTCCTCTTCTAATATTACCTTAACCTTCACGAGACGCCAGGTATACCCACTTCTTAAGTGCCATTCTCTGAAAAGACAGACAACATCAGGGTCACCAGCTACCTAGTTGTCCCTTAAGAAAACAAGATGTTCAACAAAAATTTAGGGCTGTCTGGAGATCAAAGCTAAGGAAAAGCATCTGAGTACTTCCAAAGGATTAATTTGAAAAATGGAAACCCGGTGTACGTTCTTTTTGTGAACAACAACATGAACATTTATAGTCAAGGTCTGGCCTGGATAACAACACAGATGGCTCAAACTGGGAAGTGGCAGAACATATCAGGCTGGCAAATGTGTTTTGGTTAGCCCCATACAGGCTTGTTTGTTTTTACGTTGATTTGGCTGCCAGTATGTAGAAATCAGATATCCTGACAACAGAGAGCACGTTCCCACGTAGTGACTGAACAGTCGCTATATGCCCTTCAGATGATACGACATGTATTTTTTGGGGTTTCGGAACCCATCCTATTTCTCTCAAATACATAACCCAGGCCATCCCCAAGGGGATTTGAGTGGTCTACTGCAACTGATAAACTTTTTTTTTGAATCAAGAAAGTTCTGATGAATAAAAAAAACAATCAATGCATTTTTACTCATAGAATTGTTTTAATGTTTATTTTTTGAGAGAGTGTGCATGTGCAAGTGAGCAGGGAAGGGGCAGAGAGAGAGGGAGAGAGAATCCCAAGCTGACAGCACAGAGCCTGACTTGGGGCTCCAACCCACAAAACATGAGATCATGACCTGAGCCAAAATGAAGAGCTGGGCACTCAACCAACTGAGCCACCCAAGCGCCCCTTTACTCATGGTGTTTTAATGTTTTAATTTTCATTGTACTTTTGTGTACGTCCTCCTTACATCCTCCTTTCAACCACATCCAATAAGTAGAACTATTTACTTTTTCTTTCCTTTTTTAACTTTATTGATTTATTTTGAGAGAGAGAGAGAGAAAGAGAGAGAGAGAGAGAGCAAGTAGAGGAGGGGAAGAGAGAGGGAGAAACAGAATCTCAAGCAGGGTCCTCACTCAGTGGGGAGCCCATAGCAGGGCTCAATACCACTAACGGTGAGATCATGACCTGAACGTAAACCAAGAGTTGGATGCTTAACCACTAAGCCACCCAGGCAAACCACCCCCCCCATTTATTTTTTCCTAATGACGAAAAGGTATAGGTCCCTTTGCATAAGTGGCATTGGAAAGAAACCATGAGCATCCATCAAGGGCATTCCATGTTAACCTAACACTCACTTTATAATTCAAGGGCCATAGCCTCATGGACTAACCCAACTGTTCATCCATAAACAGTGTCCTGATCCTGAAGATTATGAAGTGAGCTTTATCAAAGAAACCACCAGCAGCATCCTTCAAATATTTACAAGTATCTAATACATGCATGTGTTTTATGTCTTGGTCAATTTATCTAATGGGTGGGAATTCCATTTTTATGAGTTCAGAATACTTCAACTTGTGGTCTTTTTATTCACATCTACTATATATAGATAGTAGATGTAGATAGATAGATAGATAGATAGAGATGTATATATAGATGTATACATAGATAGTAGATGTAGATAGATAGATATAGATCTATATAGATATATACGTACATAGTAGATGTATATATAAGTAGTATACATCTAGAATATATATAGATATATTTTTATAAGATATAACCTTATCCAGCCTCTGTAGATATTAGTACTAACAATTTCAAGAATACTCAGGCAATAGGGTAGAACAGATTCTTCTAGAGTGAAAATAAAAGAAAATCAATAATAAGAAGAAGACCGAGATGATACATTATAATAGCCTTTGGGGGAGGCCTTATAGAAAGAATAAGTCATTCATTAATGAGTATAAACCATATTACACATTCAATCATTCTAATCTTCAACTCATTCTTCCACTTTGTTCTTCCAATATTTTATTTCCATATGATGCCCTTTTACCCCATCAGCAGGATTCACTGGGAAGGCACGTTCTCTGATAAAACAAGGTCAATAATATTGTCATTTTCAACTGTGCTATCATTTTCACAGGTCCAAGTGGAAACGAAATCAATTAGGAGAACAAATAGCACTGTTTTATCCCTAATGAATGGATTTAGCGTTGTTTTCCATATTCCCACCTCTTAAAATGGAAGAAACAGACCAAATGTGGTACAGAGAAAGCTCAAATAGTCCATGCTAATGGTGGAAATACTTAAGTATCATCCGTATACAGCTAATATAAACCAAAGTGGTTTATTACCACCGTTCTGTGATTTATGACTCACATTATGACTTTATTTTGAAATGGTTGTATGAAATATTAATGTGTGGTAAAAGAACACACAACAAGAGCAGGGATCATGTTTTATCAGATGTAAGGCTGCTCAGTGATTTATTCCTCTTAATACACTGGATTCACGTCTTAGTATCCTATTTGCTCTTCTAATTATAATCGGCCTTTCACATTCAAGCTTTTCAAGGTGAGGCAGCCTTACTTTTGTTCCTAGATTGTAGGTTGCATACCGTTAATTTTTAAAGGGATGGAGTAGTTTATAACAAATGTGAATAATTTATAGTAAATGTTCTCAGCATTGATTAGTGTTCTTTTGAAATAGAATGCCTTCTTGATATGCATCATTCCTTTTAATGCCTTATGAAAAGTCAGAAGACCTGTTACTGCCCTGCTTAATGGACAAATCAACTTTAATTTTAGTCATATATAATATGAAAGATAAGTACCTATGTTTTTCCCTGTTTGGAATTTGCCAGGCATTAACACTAAACATTAGCTCAGAGCAATCTAACGAGAAGTTAACAATGGGACCGAATTGCTCTCCTTTGGAATTTACATTTGACGTGGTTGCTGCAAACTTTGGAGTTGGTGGTTTCCATAGTCGTTCACTACGCTGCATTTTAGGTGACTCCACACTCCACTTTGCAAAGTTCCAACCCGAGGACTTAAGCAACAGATTCCACAACTTAACTGCACAAAAAATTGATTCAGACTGAGTTCCTTATTTCATTTCAATTTGATCAGCTGTATCTGAGTCATAAAAAACTGAATATCTTGGGGCGCCTGGGTGGCTCAGTCAGCTAAGCGTCTGACTCTTGGTTTCGACTCAGGTCATGATCTCACGGTTCATGAGTTCGAGCCCCTTGTTAGGCTCTGCAATGACAGCATGTAGTCTGCTCGGGATGCTCTCTCCCTGTCTCTCTGCCCCTCTCTGGCTTGATCTCTCTCTCTTAAAAATAAATGTATACAAATAATTAATAAAAATGTTTTTTAAACCTGAACATTGTTTTGAATTGCCACAAAAGTTAATATGGTTTCATCTCTATTGTACAGAACTCACCAACTATGATTTACACTATTACATCGTATATTTTAAAATGTCAGTTGAGGGGCGCCTGGGTGTTTCAGTTAAATGTTCGACTTCAGCTCAGGTCATGATCTCACGGTCCTTGAGTTCGAGCCCCGTGTTTGGGGCTCTGTGCTGACAGCTCAGAGCCTGGAGTCTGCTTCACATTCTGTGTCTCCCTCTTTCTCTGCCCCTCCCCCACTCACACTGTCTCCTTCTCTCTCTCAAAAATAAATATTTAAAAATTTGTTGAATATCAACTGATATAGATAAAAAATATATAAATAATATCCAACACATGCTTTCTACATGCTTGATATATACTGTCTATACATTCTCCTTTATTCTTTCCTATAACCTGTAAAATATTCTAGTGCTTATTATACAAACAGGAAACTGAGGCACAGAATCAATGAGTCATTTTTCCTAGAGCGACAACACCAGCAACAGAATTGGAATTAGGAACTTTGGTGATTTGGTTTCAGACTCCATGTTCTTACTATTATACTCTTCCTGTCCTCCTTTGCCCAGGAATACTGGCTACAAATTTTCTTCTATAAAAACAGAAAAATAAAGAGATCCAATGATTTGGGCTTTGAGAGAACAAACCCTAACTTTAGAACGCACCAACGTTAAGAATAAGGTTCAAATGATGGGAATTGAAAGAGGAAGAGGATTGACTTTGCGTTTTAGATTCCTTAACACGTCCTTGAAAATGGTGGGGTGGCCATCTTTGACGTTCTCTAGAGTCCGTATAATGCACAACGGAAAGCACTGGTGCAGAGAACTGGGATATGAATCCAAGCTGAACCACTTCACCCTGGGCAGTCCTGGGATTATGAACCTTTCTGATCCAAGACTCCCATCTCCAAACTGAGATTATAACGCTCACTAGTACAACAGTCATTACTATTAGAAATAAGGTCAAGTTTCTGGCATGTTGCAGGCACTCCATAGATAGGATAGGTACATAGCGTCTGTGATCACTGTTTCTGTTCTATCAATTGTTACTCTTTCAGTAAGCCCATCCTCAGGATGAGTCACAGCAGGAATCTGTCTTAAGATCTTTAGTTAATTACCCTTCCCCTTGCTCTTGCCATTCAAATTTACATTGGAACTCACCGAGTTAAATTCTTAATTTCCAGCAGCCATTGAGAAAATCAGGGAAAATGAGGGCTTGAGAGAACGAATCGAACTAAAAGCAATGAAGGGAGAATATCAGAATCCTTATGATTTGGGGAAAGAAGACAGAAGGAAACTGAGAGGGAGAAGAAATGAAGAGAAGAGAGGGAGACAAAGTTTCTCTCAGAGAGAAAGGAGATCAATAATAGACCTTTCTGCAGGAATAACTGTGGTGGAAATAGAATGGACACCCAGCCAGGGTCATTTACTGTCTTATGCATCTGCTTATACAAAGTTGCGTGAATAACCAAGAGTTCTGCCACAAACACTGAATTCCCCCAAAATAATAAATGGCAGTTTCATGGAAGGGAACCCCTGCTACAGTGCACACACCCTCTTTTTGTTAATGAAAGAGCACATTTACCTTCCAAGCTCTGTTTGGGTTTAGAACTTAGTTGCCGCAAGGCCAGGGTGTGAGGTCTTAACTGTTCCTCCTGACCCCACCAGCAGGGGATGGAAATATAACCCTTTATGTACCTAAAGGCACAATTGTCCGAGAAATGATTTGTAAAGTTGCCTCTATCTCTTAAGATGTGTGCATGAGGTGACAAATGGCCTGTCTAGAGCAATTATCAAAATGCTGCTTAGTTTTATCTTTACGTCCACCATCTTTATTTATTTACTTATTTATTTTGTTGACTCTCCTGTCTCGCAAGGATCATGACCACTTTTTTAATTAACTTCTGCTACTTCCTTTTTCTCCTCTTTCTTTCCGGATGTTAATTCTTCCCTGAGAGCAGCTCAGAACCCAAGACCTATTACTTTGGTCCGGACTCCCTGCAGCCCTCCCCTCAATGACCCAGTGGCCTGACTGGTAGTAAGTGCCATAGAAAGGAGGTCTGTAGGGGCACCTGGCACATTCATTGGGTTAAGGCTCTACACTGACAGCACAGAGCCTGCTTGGGATTCTCTCTCCCTTCCTCTCTCTCTGCCCCTCCCCCCCACTTGCACACTCTCTCTCTCTCTCTCTAAAAATAAATAAATAAACATTAACAAAAAAGGAGGTCTATATAAATAACTATTAATGTGTGCTCTATGATGGAAATTTCTAAAGCCAAGAAGGACAATTTTGTATGGAACACCACATGATTTAAAAAAATCCATTCAAACATAATCACTCAGGTATCATCTCAAATATTATTCCCCCAGAGATGTTTCACAGTTTCTGGTTCAAGTATTATTGACCATTTGGCCAGTATAGCGAGTTGCCCATGAATTACCCGCACACATTAAAAGGCAGAAGTTAGCAAATGTATACAAGTATACTTGGGCTTTTCAAGAGAATTTTTAGGCTATCACTTTTTGGTTATTAAAAATTAAAATTGACTTTGGTGGATGGGAAAATCTCCCTGGAGTACTTGGAAGGTTATGCATCGAGACTGAGAAAGGAGTTATAAGTTCCAATTTCAACAAAAATTTCCTTACCTAAATAGGAAGTCAAGGGGGAAAAGGAAGGAAGGAAGGAAGGAAGGAAGGAAGGAGATAAATTTACTTCATAACTCCATAACTCAGATCATTTTATTTTCCAATTAGAAAATAAGACCTAAACAAAAACAGTTTCTAAATCTCATGTGAGGATAAAGAAATGTCTTCCTCACTTGCAAATTTCCTTATACATTCTTTGAGAGGTAAAGCTAGTCTGTCTTCCTTCCAAACTTTTCTTTATTTTTTAATGTTTATTTACCTATTTATTTTGATAGAGAGAGAGAGTGAGCAGGGAAGGGGCGGAGAGAGGGAGACAGAATCCCAAGCAGGCTCTGCGCTGACAGCACAAAGCCCAAGGCAGGGCTCGATCTCACTAACGGAGAGATCATGACCTGAGCCGAAACCAACAGTCGGACACTTAGTCTACTCAGTCACCCAGGCACCCAGCTGCCAAACTTTTCTTTAAAAGAAATTTCCAAAAACTCTTCATTCTGTGACTTAAAAACATCCCCATTCACTCAGTGGTTTATTTGACAAATATTTTTGGAAGGCCTACTGTGTACCAGGCACTATCAAATCCCAGGGATCCAGCAATGAATGAGATGATCTTTGATCTCATGAAGTTTACAATCTAGTAGGGCAAAAGGAGAACATTCTTTAAATTACTTGCAGCGAATTTAACTTTTATGCATTCTCGTATATGTGATATAATTCACATTTTAAGTGAAAGAAATAATGAAGCCTCCAAGTAAATAAAGAAATTTTTTAAAAATTGCAGTAGTGAGAATTGGTGAACACAGAAGTTCAGAAGGCTTCAGGAGCTGAACTGCATTATTAAGCCATGCAAACAGCTCAGAGATGAACAGTGGGGTGGGTATGCACCTGCTTCCAGGTGACCCATAGGCATTTTACCAATGGTCTTTTCAAAACAATAACTCTCATATGTTGTCCAACATAAGGAGTGATTTTTATGGTGGAAATCTCAGAGCCAATAGAGGAACATCTTCCCCCATAGGGGGTGATTTTGGAAAGGAAGAGTTTTCAGAGATGATGGCCTTTTATAAATAAGCAGATACTTTCCCCAAATAGAATTCAATGCCTCAATCTACCTCCTGCTGAAATTACCATCACTAACACCAAAGCTTGAGTATATGAAAAAACTGAGAGCTCATTTCCAAAAATTGTCCCAATATGGAGGTAATAAAAAAAGAACATATAAAATATCAGAAAGGCAAAATAAACCTAAATCAACAAAACATTTGGTGCCAAAGTTTTCAAAAGTATAGGCATCTGATACAAAAAAAAAACAATTAGCCAAAGCAATGTTAGTCAACAGCTCATCAGCATTTCAGGAAGTCAGAAAAATAAAATCATGATCTCTCGTATCTGACATCACTATCGGGAGGAAAAAAGTAAGGAAGATCTATGTATGGCTCTAAAAATGACATTACTTGGACAAGAGTCACAACAGAAAAAGCACTGCTTCTTTCGGAGAACAGTAAATATCAGACCTAAAACCCAGGAGTTGCTTAGAACTCAGACAAGGGTCACCACTGACTGGTGTCGCCTGTTTTGGTGCCCATTCAGATATATGTTCTTTCTCTTGTTTTCTCTCCTTGGCTATCCTATGCCTTCGTAAATTCCTTGTAACACTCCCTCCTCACTACTATTCAATCAGCTTTCAAATGAGTGAAGATTACCTATGCACTGAGATTTCTGCTTTACCAAGTTTTACCGCAAGGGTTCCCAACCAGCTGCTTTAAAGTAATTGGCATCATAATGTGCAGAAAAATTACTTTTCTAATGGTTGCCTGGAAGATTTATATCCCTAAAATGTAATTAAAAAGTAGATTTAGAAATATGCCCAGGAACCAAAAAGATTAAATATTAATGCGGAGTGTAATTAATAAATTATATATCTCTTGATTACTAATGGCTTATTGACTGTAAAAGCATAACATTATGGAATATTAGGGCAAACAAAGGCTTTTGGGGAATATTGTTCAGCTTCAAGGATGAAGCTGCTGCCCTTGAATTTTCAGAAGAAATCCTGATTTTGCAGATAAAAATTTGTCTGATTCTTCCCATTATCGTTCTTCATTCATTCTATACCTGACAGAGTTTGCCATTCTTTATAAAATGAAACCTTTGTACTTTCCTGAATCATTTTTTATTGCATTAAATAAGATCCTATAAGCTTCCCAGTTGAAGTAAAGTTTGAAATTTAGAAGTATTTCTGACCTCTTCTATGAAAATAAAACGTCTAATACAAATGACAGTGGTAGAGAGAAGCATCTGAGGTGGGTGTGTAATGGGCAATCCTTGCAGGGCACTTTGAAGTTCAGGGTAGGATAAAACAACAAACAGAAATAGTAGGCTTTCTAATGATTTCAACTGACAATTTTAAGCGCCAAGTATCTCCTGCTCTTAAAATTTTTCAACACATTCCTCAGAACCTTAGAATGCAAGGGTTGTAAAGTGTCCTGGGGGTTATCTGGTCTACCAGCTTCATTTTACATGTGAATTTGGGATTCTCTTATCTAAGGCAGTGAGATGACTCATGCCAACTTTCAAGGGTGATCCATGGCAAAACGGTAACAATAACTCAGGTCTGCCCACAACACCCACCCAAAGTTTTTCTTCTTTGTTTCACATAATATTTCAGGAACCAGAACGGTCAGATTTGTTAAGGATCTTAACTTACTAATCTTTTTATTCGAGTGTTTTTCTAAGAAATCTCACAAAAGCATACACAGAGGCAAGCAACATCCAAACCACCAGGACCACGCTTCAAATAGCTACCTCCCGGGATTCCCTCCCAGTCCAATCCCCACTATACCTTTGACTAAGACAATTAATTTTGTATGCCAGAGAATCTTCCAATGGAGAAAAACCAGCAAAGATGTGACCAAGGACCTAGAAGTTCAGTCTCATTTAATTCTTCTGAAATTAGACATCTTGCATTCCTCAGAAACAAGAACAAATAACTCTCAAGTCGGCACTTGGACCAATGGAAGAAGAGCCTTGGCAAGAGTATCTGGGAAATCTTGCTCGATACGTTTTGCTCGGAAGACTTCCCAGAGAGAACCTGATGAGTGCTAAGGAAAGTTCATATGATTCCTGCAGCACAGTGCTTCCTGGGTGAGAGTTCACTGAGGAGGAGGACTCAACTCTGATGCTTCCAGAACCGTGAGCAGCTAGACCTTGGCTCTCTTCTCAGCCTCGGCGTTTCTTCTTGAGGCAGGCCCTTTCTATCTGCACACTTTCTTCACGGCACACATTATAATTACCCTGAACTTTTTGTCCATTTATCAAGTCATCTGTTGTATCTGTTTATTTTATATACATTTTTATCCACCCATTTATTTTATCTATTTATCTGTTTCATGTTTTCCTCTTTAGAGTAGGCTCTAAGCTGCATGAGGGCAAATACCTTCTTCACTTCTTTAACATCAGAGCCAACACCAGAAGAAAGGGTGCTCCCTACATATCTGTTGAGAAATAAGGGCACCCATAAGGACAGAAAGTTCTAGAAAAACTGCCACACTGGCCCTTGCCCTCCTTGGCCTTGGCCATCACTCTTCTTCCATGTCAACATTGGCGTCTCCGCCATTTTCCCTGCATCCAAAATGTGAGGAAGAAGGTGGAGGTCTTTCTTCCATCTCTAGGAGGGTGGCTGTCATCAATGTGGAAAACTCTGTGAGGATAGGAACGGTGACAATATGCTCCAGAGCAGTACTTCACCTCAAGGCCAAGTGGACAACGTGGCAAAGCGTCTCTCACAAGAGGCCAATCAAAGCAACTTCTAGAATGAAGTAGGTGGTCTCTCTGCAGTGACCATGAGGAAATGACAATTAAACTATAGCTCTGAACACGAAATAAAATCCGAGGGGTGGGGGAGGGAAATAAATAGGCAAGACTTTTCCAAGTTATATCAGAAATTCAGGCATTTAACAGATACGTGGTTCTATTAATCTTGCATGAGTTTAATTTGTAATTTCTAGTTTATAGAGTTCTTGCCTGCTTATGAAAGATGTCATTCATCTATTCTTACGAGTGTCACTCTAGGATTCTTTAGTCAGGTTTTTAAAATTTCAATGTAAGCTCAAAGATGTCATATTTCTTGAAAAAAAAAAAAGACTTTAACATTTGAACACATGACATGACCTCCCTCATCAAACAGCATTACATCTCAGTTCATGTCCTCTTGCCTGTCATTTTGCTGTCACGACTTCAGTCCCTATTAGCTCAGTAGCTAACGAAGACACAAACACCAGGAAAGTGGTATATGGACAAATTAACACAGACCCAAAGGCTCCAAAATATGAACTTGCTGGCTTAACTCCAGTAGAAATTAAATCACTGGAATGATTCTTTAAAACTTATAAATATTATCATTGATAAATCTTAATACTGTATTTCTTCAAGCTAACAATGGTAATTGTCACCAGAAACACTACCTGTATAACAAAAATAGTCCCTCATCGCTTAACAAATAATTAGTGGCATAGGCATTTCAGAAAATTTCTAATTTATAGATGAGAAAATCAAGTCCCCTTGGGGTTAAGTGACTTGTGCAAATTCCCATAGTCATCTGTTAAAATAAGTACACAAACTAAATGGTATTTCTTTTGATGCTGTTATTGTATTTTCTACAACTGTATTCATCATGGCAGAAGTGTAGTTGATCACGATCTTGACCATTATTTTGTCTAATACTAACAGCTGTGTTTAAGCCATGTGACAGGATAGTCATATCTGTTGTGTTCTCCTTATTTTTGCATCCTCCCTCCAAGATACCAGTGGAATGCTGTGTTCAATTCTGCCTCAGGAAAGATTCTTTTCTTTTATTTTTTAACATTTATTTTTGAGAGACAGGGAAAGACAGAGCATGAGCGGGGAAGGGGCAGAGAGAGAGGGAGACACAGAATCGGAAGCAGGCTTCAGGCTCTGAGCTGCCAGCACAGAGCCCAACGTGGGGCTCAAACTCACAGACTGTGAGATCATGATCTGAGCCAAAGTCAGAAGCTTAATTGACTGAGATGCCCAGGCTCAGTATAAACTTTAAAGTTATAGGGGCTCCTGGGTAGCTCATTCGGTTGAGCGTCTGACTCTTGATCTCTGCTCAGGTCATGATCTCACGGTTCGTGGGATTGAGCCCTATATCAGCTCCACGCTGATGGTGCTGAGCCTGCTTGGGATTCTCTCTCACGCTCTCTCTCTGCCCCTCGCCTGCTCACACAGTTGTGTGCAGCTCTCCCCTCCTCAAAAAAACAAATAAAAACTTGAAAACAAATAAATTAAAGCTATTAAGAAGTAAAATACAAATGAAAATACTTGTTATGACTTTAAAACAGATAAAAGATGTCTATACTGAGTAACTTACATGTACACCTAAGGTCTAATGGAAAACATAAAAAGACTTGCTCTGTTTCCAGATTTTTAAAGCTTCTACCAGATTATTACTTATTCAAACACAAATTAAAGTTTAATATAATTAGGAACATATTCCAAAACAACAAATGAAGGCTGACTGTTTATTTTGGATAGAGATTGCAAATACTTTAGCAAGTGACGTCTAAAAATACAAAATCCTTCCCAGGACAGAACTGTGTGGCATTTTATCAAACATGCAGTGGTTATCTGATTTGACTCTCCTTCACAGTTTCTGTTGGTAACATGAACATTTTAGACCTTAATTATGCACATTCAAAGTCCCTTATGGCAATTTCAAGATCCAAAAATTTCTGGAAACTGAAACACTTGTGCTAACTCATTTGGGGCAAAACCTATCCTGAAGTGACACGTGGCTATGGGAATATTGATATATTTGATTAAGGATGTATCAACAGTTGATTATGGAGTAATGTTGCACATCCTGTCAGGGCTGTTTCACAGTGTGCATATTAAGTTAGCTTTCCAAATCCAAACACTTCCAAATTGCTTTGTTTTTAAACTCTTTTTATTTTATCTCTTTAAATTTTTTATTTGAGAGAGCTAGAGAGAGCGTGCACATGCAAGCAGGGTAGAGGGACAAAGGGATGGAAAAAGGGACAGAATCTTAAGCAGGTTCCAGGCTGAGCACAGAGCCCTACATGGGACTCAATCCCACAACCCTGGGATCATGACTTGACTGAGCCTAAATCAAGAGTCAGACACTCAACTGACTAAGCCACTCGGGCACCCCCCAAAACTTCCAAATTTCAAGACACGTCTAGTTCAAGCTTTCAAGAGACGGACGGTGACCCTGGGATCTATCTTATGTTACTGCCTAATGTCATCATACTTTAACAACAGCATCAAAGTCCCTTTGCTGAACTGTCTGTCCTCTGTGATCACAAGCCACACATGGCCCAAATTTCACCACCCCTCAGTGCTAATCACCTGACAGAGTATTAGAAACACCAGCACAGGAAAATCATCTTTTGTGGTTGTTGATGGCTTGTAGGAAATCCACAGAAATTCTGCAAACCTTCATTCACAAAAGCGATGACAACAGAATTCTTAGTTATAGAACTTTAAATACTCATCTGCCTTATATATTCTGGAATCTCTCAACAATATAAGATATGGATCACTCAAAAGTGTTCCCTATTTTAAAATAAGTAAGTTTCTGACATTTGGTTTTGAAATAAAATTATTTTCCATTAACTAAAGCACCAAAAATATTTTAGGCTTATGCTGAGGTGCTCTAGAAGTGAGGAAATAGGAAAAACAATTAAGCTTGCCATATTTAAACTTGTAAACAATTTTTTGATGACATATTGGTAAAAAAGAGAGGTCATTAAATTTTCAAATCCATGTGGATTTGAATGCTTGTTGAATACTGAGTATTCAAGTTGACTTGTACTTAAAATAAGCAATTATTTTCTACCACTTTATAACTCTTATCCCACTTCTTCCTGTGTAAATTCATCAAACTTATAAAATGAATTGGCATCACAAACACAGACACTGAACACTCAGTGATTAAAGTACTCCCTGGATAAGTCATATATTTGGGGTAACATATTAACTCTTGGGAAGCTTCTCAGGGGCCATTTAGCATATTTAAATAATAAGTAAGGAAATCAACATCAATTAATATTTTCTCTGTGCCCGCAGGGTACTTGGCACCGGCTGTTGGACTCAGTGGGAAACAGTCATTAACTGTCCCTGTTCTCAAAGGGCATTTTCCAAACAGACGGTAATACCAATCTCATTCTTGTACCAAACCGCAGAAAGCAAACAGAAAAATATAATTTTAGCCAATTAAGAGACTTTGTTTTTTAATGAATACTTCAGCTGGCTTAAATCTTTGTCTTTGAGGTGGTGGAGGAGAGATTGGGAAAATAGAAGGATAAGACAGGGCATTGATGGAAGAAGGAAGGAAGCAGGAAACTGCTGAGTGGACATGATGTGTTCCTTCCTCTAAACAGCCAGCTACCCAGCTGGTCCATTCGTTCAACATCACATCCCAAGAGCTAACTCTGTGCCCAACGCTGTCCTGGGTTCTGGGGATAGAAGAGTGAATCACGTAGCCCTTGCCCTCAAATATCCAGTGGGAACCATTGAGATCTCTAGCTCAGTGGGTTATCATGGAAATTCAATGAGCTCACGTGTATGACGCAGTTCGAACAATGCCTGGCACATAACCAGCATTGCACAGATACTGTAGGGCATAAATGCTGTACTACTGGGGGGAAATGGGCGCATAAACAGACATTTTCAGTGCAGCTTGATAAGGGAGAGTAGAGGATGCTACAGAAGGCTGCACAGGGTCGGGGTGGGTGGAGAGGAAGGGTGAGCAGATTAGCAAGGACTCCGGACTCCTGTGCAGATATCTATGCATTAATCCAGAGGGGTGCAGCTGTACAGCTGGGCTGCCCCCAGATCAGGCAGGAATGCTGCCTGTGCTGCCTCCCCAAACCACATGCCCTGGCTTGGAGCCATAGGCACCAGAATCAAGGGCATCTTCTCTTCCTGTCAGCAAGCGTCCCCCCTCCAGGATGGGCATTTCCCAGGCTTTAAGTAAGAGGTGAAACTGATCAGATCTGTTATTTGAACAATTACTCACAATGGCTGATTCTATTTTCCCCAGAGGATCAGGCGCTCTGTTGGGTGTAGTTACTGTGTGAGGTTCTGCCCATGGCATTTTCTCGTCCCTTTTCACGACAGCCTCAGGGATTGGGAGAGGGGCTCAAGTCTCTGGCAGGCCCTGACTCCACCTAGAAAACCCACTAGGGCAGGGCCCTCCAGTAGGGATGCTGCAGCTGCCTGGTTCCCAGTTATCTCAGTGTGAACCACCTATGTGACAATGTCTTCAATACAGAGGGGAAAATAGGAATATGGCTCTGACTACTGAATGCTAAATAAAACTGCCAGTTTGGTTCTTGTCCCATCACTTAAAGCCTAGAGAGGAGACAGGGAGGGAGGCAATCCACAATGACTTGCCTGGGATGTAGCACCGTGAAATACCCATTAGGTGAGATATTAGCAATGTAGTTACAGGTGGAGATCACAGGCTGCCATGGTTCCTGCATCTGTTCAATGAGTGTCAGGAGGCTGCTGTGGACCAGGCCTCGAGCAGGGGTGCGGGGGATCCAAAGTGAACAGAGAGAGCACATCTCCAGCTTCCAGAGTGTATATTCAGCTTCGTCAGATGGATTCTCAAGGACTCACAGTAGATACTTGTAGGGACAGGCTGCTCCTGGTTGAGGAGGACACTCTAAGCAATTCGTGGGGGCACTGGACATTGTATGTCATTTACTGACTCCTAAAAAGGGAGAGCAGGCCTAGGATAATACAGGGGTGTGTTTGGGCCCGAATCTTAGAAGCCATCTGTGAGTGGGGTCTTGGGAAGTTGGGGGCGTGTCTCCCCAGGTTCCCCAGAGCCTGTTCTAGACTCATCATGGCATCCACTCAAGCATCTATTGGATCCCATTCACCTCAGATCTGGGTCCTCACTCAGCACCTCTCATTGGGTCTTCCCCAGCCCCAGCCCTGCAACATCTGGGCTGCACTTCAAGAGCGAGGCCCTGAGTTAAACCCTAAACTCCAGAGCCCCTTCTTCCATTTCTTTCCTCAATTTCCCCTCTACCACAAGGCCTTGTGGTATTGATTGATTGATTGATTGAGAATCTTAAGTGGGTTCCATACCCAGTCCAAAGCCAGATTTGGGGTTCAATCTCATGATCCTGGGATCATGACCTGAGCCAATATCGAGTCAAATGGTCAACCAACTAAGTCACCCAGGTGCCCCCATCTACTTTTAAATTAAAAAAAAAAAATCTCATTTCAAAGCTCAGGGATTGGGGGAAGCTGGTTCAATGTCTTAGAGGATTTTAGAGGAAGTAAAAACAAAACAAAACCAAAAACCATGATTTAATCTCTCTCCAATTTACTAATTGTGAAAAGAAATATCCATTTGATTCACAAAGGTGGAGCAAATTAACCTCTGGTTTTTTAACTTTTGTTGTTGTTGTTGTTTGTTTATTTTTGAGAGAGAGAGAGAGACAGGGCATGAGCAGGGGAGGCTCAGAAAGAGAGGGAGACACAGAATCTGAAGCAGCCTCCAGACTCTGAGCTGTTAGCACAAAGCCCGACATGGGGCTCGGGACCACGAATGGTGACATCATGACCTGAGCTGAAGTCAGACACTTAACCGACTGAGCCGCCCAGGCACCCCGGTCTCAAGGCTCCAGAAGTCTCTTGCCTTGAGAAGGTCTCCATGCCATACACACTAATGACTGCTTTTACTCTTTAAAGGAAAAGACTTGAGGCTAACCTTTTTCTCCATAATCCATAAATTGGGAGCCTAGATAATGCTGGGAGGTGGGTGGGGTTTGTGTTAATTCTTCAGTTATATACAGTTAAGGAGAGAAAAATGATGAGTTTATAGAAACCTGAAAGAAAAAAAAAAAAGAAAGGTGTTTTGGATGCATAATGATCAAGCCATTGTCTCCTGAATATATTTGGGGGCCTCAGATCAGATTTCTAACTCCAATTCTGAATAAAGTATTAAACAGATAACTTTGTCAAAACTGGGTAACCTCCATGAGGCTTCATCTTGCTCGTTTACAGAAAGTGAGAAAGGAGTTACATCTTTCGTGTACGGGCCCCAGGGTGACAACATGGCTAAAGATGTTCTGCACCTTGAAAGCTGCGGACTCAGATCTACACCGAGCTATTGGCTCCTTTCCTAATGGATGGAACACGCAGCATGACATTGCAAAGGTCCGAGTCCTGACACATTGTCTAAGGATGTGCCTGCTTTGTGACCTCAGAGATCGAGAGGAAAAGTCCAAAGGTCCGAAGGGGAAAGCCCAAAAATCTGAAATTAAGCTTTAAAATCCTGTGAAGAAAAACATCCTGTGACTGCACTTCGTCACAGATCCCAACCTGCAAGCCTGGACGGTCACCAGTTTTCTGAAGACACTCAGAGCAACAGACAGGCAGACAAGGGCAGACGCACGCCAGGTTCCTCGGGCATCTGAGAGGGGAGGCATGCCCCTTCTCAGCATCACCATCACCAAGTTTACATAGCAGTCAGCAAGAGAACAGTCACGTGATCCCCAACTGGACTCCAAATAGAATTCTTTGGGCACCAGCTATCGGCTAGCCCTGTGCTAAATACTGAACGGCTTTACTCCTTCCAACAACCCCGAGGCGCTCAAATGCGTTCCCCTAATTCTTCAGAGGCAATGACTACAGAAATGTGCACACTGACTTACTGATGATATAAGCCATGGGTTAAGCCTGAGTCTTCCTGAGAATAATGATGCTGATTATTGATTCACATCTGACTATGTGCCAGACATTATGCCAAGTGCCTTCCATATATTATTTCTGATCTTTCTCACCAAATTCTACGTGTCAGGGATTATTATTATTCCCATTTTACAGATTAAGAAACGGACTCTCAGGAAAGAGTCACTTACTTGCTCAAACACACAGAGCTTATGTGATTCCATCCAGAATCCACGTTTTTTCTCTGCTCTACAATTTCCTCAGGAGAAAGGTCTACACTTTAGCATTGATGGGGCAGGACATTATTGAAGTGACCTGTAATTATTGATCTACGTAGACATTGGAAATGTCCCAGGCAGCCACTTCCCAGCCCACAGACCCTCATTTTGTTCAGGCAGCAACGTGTCACTCTGGATGGTTTAGCTTGGCTAACTGAACAGTGGCAATCCCAATCGATTTAGCCAGTGATCGGTTTAGTGGTTGCTATCTGACCTTGTTCTGACCAAAGAGATGTAAGAGATCTGTTCCGGATTTCTGCAAAAGATTTTCTTCCCTGACAAATAAGACACACAGGGGACAAAGTCCCTTTGTCCCAGCTCCTCCTACTGGCTACACCACCGTGAGTCATGGGAGGACCCAGTGTTTGGAGCACCGGCAGCCATCTTGTGAGCATGAGTAGGACGTGGGGGCATTTTTCAGAATGAGAAAGAAAAAAGTTCGGAGGCTTGAAGACACTATTAGCCATCAAACCTAATCCTGGGATCACCTACTGCCAGAGGTTTTGTAATGTAAATAAATGTTTTTATGGCATAAGCCACAGTTACTAATTTTGTATTTTAATAATTTTCCTATTACTCCAAATATATCCCAACTGATACAGTTATGAAGTCAAATCAGAAGACAATTTGTATTCACTCTGAAAATGAAACTTGAGCATGTTCAGTGACTGAATGAGTTACTTATTCTGAATATGGTTCTTGTCCTCAAAGTCACTTAGAAGGACAGTTAGTGACTTGTTGGAACTTCGACTCAAGCATGGTTCTCTCCTTGCTTCTGTAAGGGAGGAAAATCTTCTTCTCCACTCTCTTAAGTTATCTCCCTGGGACATGCAAATTAAAGGAACAACAGACAGAATAACAAGAGAGACGTATGTGAAGTGTATGTGATGTTAATGTTTTTTATGTGACACAGAGGGCTTCATAGGCAAGAAGTGGCTACCGCGAAAAAGAGACTCAGGAACTCATATACCATTTTACCAAAAAAATGATAAATTTGTAGAAAAGCAAAAAAGTGAAGAAAAGGGACAGGGCTTTCAGGGGTGGCGATAGTGACTAGGGAATACATGAGGTAAACTAATGGAAGAAGAGGTTTGTTGGAGCGGGATTAATCTTGGCATCAGCTCCATCCCCCGGGTAAAAATGTTCTCTTCTTCCCCGTAGCAAGAGGGTACCTTTCTCATGGGAAATTTATGTCCTGCTTTTAGGCAGAGAGGGTAAGTGTGGAGAGCCTTCCTGTATGTGCCATCTCCCGACTGCCTTCAGCTCAAAAGAATCAATATGCCAAAATGGCATATTTTGGAGTGCTGTGTTCTAGTTCCCTTCACTTCCAAATAAATAATATATCCGTTATTTTACTTTCATATTTACGATACAAATACTCTGTATTAGAAATATTTTTATTTGAATTATAAATATAATTCAAATATTTAATTTTATAATGTTTATAATATTACTACAAAGGCCACAGGCATCTAATCTCAAGGCTTACTGTATATCGTATTTAAGCTTGTGGTATGAATATGTAATATTGTAATAACCACCACAGAATCGCAGAGAGCAGAAGGGAAAGTTGTCCCAGCATTAAAATGTACTAAAACTTTTTAATAGTATAAAAATAATATACGTTACATTTGAGCTTCATTCACATTTTGCATATCAGTAGTTGACTCCTTTTTATTAATGAGTGGCATTGCATTGTACAAACATATCATAATTTGATTATTAATTTTCCTGCTGATGGTCATTTAGGATGTTTCCAGTTTGGAGCTATTATGACTAATGTTGCTATCAACATTCTTGTACAAATCATTTAAGTGGATTCATCCTCCCCACCCCCCCATCCCCCATTTCTCTAGGGTAGATAACAGGTAAAACCAAGTTTTGGGGGCTGTAAATCAGAACAACACCCCTAGGGATGTCATGAGGGAACTTTCTGAGGTCACGGAAATATTCTGTATCCTGACCTGAGCGGTGACTATGCAAGTAGATACATTTATCAAACCTCATCAGACCGTGAGGTTTAATGTATGTAAATCACGTTCCACTTTTAAAATCATAAAAAAGAAAAAAGAGAAAACAGTCCAAAAGAGTATAAAATTGCCGTGGATAAAAGGAATCCATTACATCAGCATCCATTACAGCTACTTTCTTATGTTTGCAGACATTGGGAAGCTAAGAATCATGTTTCTCAGATTTTCTTGAATCCAGGAGGCAAAAACTAAGCTTCCTCAAATCAGATGCACTCATGCAAGATTTGCAAAGGAGCAGGCAAAGAGAGGTGGGGGGGGGGGGGTCTTTCTGCTATTTGATGTTGCTGAAGGTCAATGAGGTGGTGGGCAGTGAAAGGGGATCTCCTGACCCGGACAGGTGTCCCTGTGGCCAAAGCCAGACTCACCAGTCCACGGTTGGTCACAAGCCGCGTGTATCTGGAGGGGCAGTCAGAACAGGGAGAGGCTCCATGTAGCAAGTCTGTTTTGATTTTTGTTTCATTGTGTTCTACTGTGAATCTTTACAAACATACATAATAGTTGCAAATACCATATGACGACTGCCCAAATAGCCACCACCTAGATTCTATAATTGTGAACGTTTTGTTATAACCGCTTCATCACATGTCCACCGTATTTTCACACATCACTGCTTATTTCCGATGCACTGACAGTGCATAGTTTCCCTCAGTGGTTCTGCTGATGGCGTCCCAGTCCCCTCCTGGGTTAGTGGCTCCCTTAGAGGGCCAGTGCCCCGACATGCCCTTGGAGCACCTGGGTGGCCGGCCTAGCGTCCTCTCCTTCAGCTTTTCCCCAAAATTCTGTAGGTCCCCCCACTCCCCGTACAGTCCGCTCTGCCACAACACATCCTTCTAAGACTCCAGGATATATTGCTCATGTAGGATTGAGAGTCGGGGGATGATGTCACCGTAAAATGACAATTGTCTTGATTCATATAGAAAAGCAAAAAAGTGAAGAAAAGGGACGGGGCTTTCAGGGGTGGCGATAGTGACCCCTGCAAAGAGAGCAGGAAAAGAACAAATCTCCAGCTCGGCTACAGGATGCTTCTCGGTTCTCTCCTAAGAAAAATGAGCATGATCACCTACACAAAGGTGCCCTTCGTGACAAGAGGGGACTCCCAACCTTGCACAGAACAGGTGGACTCTTTCTCCCACGGTTCCAGAGTTTCCACTTTTTCAGGCCAAAAGTGAATATCTTCACTCATTTGTTTCTGTCCATTTTTAACATCCCTGAGGCTAACTCTGGCCATGTTCAGTTGCCTGTGCAAGAGCCCTCTGAGGTTCTAATCGCTGCATTTGCTGGTGCTGTGGATGCAAAATTAAATCGGTTTTGAATGCTCTGCGCTGAATCTGTGTGCTCTGTTGTTAATTTTGAAGAACACAGGGTTTTTCCAGAACACATATACTAGGTTATAAAAGAAAGACCTATCACATCAATTTTTGCTTAACAACTATGGTCTACTCCCACACCTGCAATTGAAATTTGATTCATACAGAAATAAAATAATTCCCCCATCCCGTTCCAGTCGCCCACACCAGGCTCAGAAATAATCACCAAAAACAGGGTTTTGGACCCTTCCAGCTCAGCTAATGCTGTCTCTCTAACACCCGCACACATAGTCTGCCTCATTGTCTGGTTTGGTGTGATTTATTTAAACAACCTTGCAAACATGTAGACACTTCGATTGTGTCCATTTTTTTGTTAGCATAGACACTTCTGTAACGACTATCTTTCAACATACTTCTTTATGGACCTAGCTGAGCACGGATGCAAAAGGCATTGCTAAACTCTTAAAGGAATCCTTGCTGTCACCTTGCAAACAGAACACTCTGGTCACCTCAGGCCAGTGTGCATACATGTGAGCACTGTCACGGGCAACTTCAAATCTTGTCTTCGACCATGTGATGGATTAGAAAAACTGGCATCTTGTTTTGAGTTTCTTACTATTGAAACATGTTAAGTAGCTTTTTTGTTTATTGGCCTTCTACCATTTCTGCTTTCTACAGATTCCTTGTTTTTAATTTTAAACTGACCTGTAAATATAGCAATGAAATCTACCTTGTTCTATTTGAAAATGCTTCGGCCAGCTCACCATTTGTCTTTGGTTTTATTTATAGTATGTTCGTTAGGCAGAAGCTTTCAACTTTAAAATAGTTACGCTCATCAGTCTTTCCCATTATTTTACTTCTGATTGTTGTACCATGTTGACAAATTCCTGCCCCTTTCTAAGAATGTATGCATAGATACGGACATATATAGATGGACAGAAAGAGATATGGATTTAAAATCCTTTAGTTTTATGGTTAAATCTTTGCTTCATTTGACATTTGTTTGATATTGGGAATAGAAGGGTTTTTTTTTTTCTTTAAGTTTATTTATTTATTTTGAGAGAGAGGCAGAGAGAGAGAAAGAATCCCAAGCGGGCTCCACACTGTCAGCATGCAGAACAACGTGGGCCTCAAACCATGAGATCATGACCTGAGCTGAAATCAAGAGTCTGTCGCTTTAACCAACTGAGCCAGCCAAGCACCCCTGGGCATAGGAGCTTTTTGTGCCAAGGTGGAAAACCTTGACTAATCCACCACGCCATTTGCATTCAGTATCTGAATATTTACTTTTGAATATCGGTAGGAGGAAAAGATTTCCTTATAGGCTTATATTTTAAAATTCCATCAGCCAGTTTAAAGATAAATGATTACTTATTTTAGCAAAAGTAAAGACTGACTTGATATTAAAAATTTCTATTTTATGGTAAAAATGATTGGGAAAAATGTACTGACAGTTAAATTAGTGTGGAAAGGGGAAGATCTCACGGTACAGCTATGAAGAGAATGTTGGATAACATTTTTAAGCCAAGAAATATGTATAGAAATTCAAGTAGCAGTGTAAATTAGAATATAGATTATATTGCAATTATAATCCATACACAAATGTTTGGCATGCTAGTCTTCACAGCCTTAAGTAAAATAGCCATTAAGAACTATATTGAATTTGTAGTTATTTAATTCCACTTAGGGCATGAATGAACTTTCAAGAAAAGCTCAATTTAGAAATTCTTAATATCTGGTCAGAATGAAATGCATAATGTCACTTTTGCTGCTTCAATATTTCATGAAATCACACACATAATGTTCATGATTAATTATCTGTGACTCAAGGGACACCTGGGTGGCTCAGTAGGTTGAGAGCCCAGCTCTTATCAAGAGCTTATCAAGTCCAGCTCAGGTCATGATCTCATGGTTCGTGAGTTCAAGCCATGCATCCGGCTCTGTGCTGACAGTGTGATTCTACTTGGGATTCTCTCTCTCCCTCTCTGCCCCCCTACTCTCTCTCTCTTCCTCCTTCTCTCAAAAATAATAAACATTTTTAAAAAATTATCTGTGATTCAAAACAAAGAGTATAAGAATATTTTTTTAAAAATTGTTTTTAATCTTTATTTAGTTTTAAGAGATAGAGACAGAGTGTGAGTGGGGGAGGAACAGAGAGAGAGGGAGACACAGAATCCAAAGCAGGCTCCAGGCTCCAACCTGTCAGCACAGAGCCCAACACCGGGCTCGAACTCACAAACCGAGCCGCGAGACCATGACTTGAGCTGAAGTCGGACGCTTAATCAACTGAGCCACCCAGGTGCCCGAAGAACATTTTTTAAAAAGAAAAGTCTTGCTCCTCTACAAACCGTAATTGAAAGCTAACACCTGCTTTATTTGATAAATATACCTGCTGGTGACAATAGGAACACCCAGCCACTGCGAGTGAGTGCCTTGTCACCACACTGTGTCAAACTTTTAAAATATGACTAATCAGGTTTCTATTCTTTTAAGCCTTTGCAATTTGAAAAAAAAAAATGTTCAAACCTAGAGGAAAGTGTCGAGAACAGTACAATAAATGCCGACATAATCTTCGTGCGAATCCCCCATGGTCTCCCTCTCCCCCTCTGTGTGTGTCTCCTCCAGGTGATATGCCATGCCGGGAAAGGCGCCAGTCCAGAAATGAGGCATTCACGGGTTCCTGTTCTGGATCTGCCTGCAATAAGCAGGAAGACCATGGATAAACCTCTTTACCTCTGCAGATCTCCGTTCCCCCGTCTACCAGGTAAAGACGCTGCCCCGAAGTCTCAAGGTCCATTTATCGCCATTTTCCATAACCTGTAACGGTTGTATACATACAGAGAGAATAAAGGAGGATGTGGAAGACTCACTGGGGAAGGATGAAGAAAGCAAACTGGAAAACAGAACGCAAGGGATGCTTAGAATAATAAGAAACAATCTTTTCAGAGAAGTGTTTTCCTAAACTTTGGGAAAGCTAAGAAAACAACTCTCTTTCAAACTTACTTACTCCGGAGGCACAAAGCCTGACTGTCTGCTGGTGTTCAAATATCAGCACAAAGTGCAGTAAACCTCATTAATTTTCCCTAATTGGATGGAAAGTTGTGGAAAAGTCTGAAGTAGAGAAACGCTTTCACAAAATTCAACTTAATTTCAAGTTCGCATGGCAACAAGGATGACAGGGCCCCGAGGAAGGGAAGCAGTGGCATGTCTTAGAGGATTTTTAAGATTTTTAATAATAGGTTAAAAAAAACACATTAGGAATTAGAACATTCATTGTTTTGCAGAAACACTTAAATACAAAGTGGTTTTACGCTTTAGTTTCACATTTTATAAGGCCTCGGCCTTAAGAAGACTATATATTTCCCTAGTTTTTATACTTTTCATTTGCTTGGCAAACCCTTCCCCCACCCCTGGCCCTAATATATCAATGCACTTCACCGGCTTTTTACATTTATCCCAGTTTCTGAATTAGTGGGTTTCTCAATGGCCAGGGTCAGACTGCTTCTTTTCTAAAAATCCTCAAGACTTTCATGCTCCCAGGAAATGCACCTGTCAACGTGGTATGTGCATGCTCTCATTTTCTTAAAAGCAGGAACTAGGTTTCATTTTTCACCCTTGATTTTAAAGCATTTGGAGAGCTTGAAAGAGAAGGGGCCCGTCGGCGCGGGAGCAAATAAATCTAATCGTGGTGAAAAGGTGATGAAAGCCTTGCGCTTACATTTCCTCAATTTGTTCTTAAAATAATCCTTGACACACTCTTTGATTGAGGACCAACTCTTGATTTTCCAAGGCTGGGGTCACAGAGATCAGGAACAAAAGACAGAGTTATTTTAAAGCACAAATTTGAGCAATTACTTCCCACCTTTTCCTCTCGATATTTCCAAAGATGTTAATAAGTAGCTAAATTGACTTCTTTGAATTCTGTTTTGCTCCGTTCCACTGCCTACCATATAACAGGTACACTGTTCAGCAGAATGCTGGTTAAGGGAAATTGACAGGAGGGAAATCTAACTGAAAATATCACCACCAGCCATTGAAGGCCTATGGGTGTTTCTAGTGGACGTGACTACCCAACCGCAGATTGAAAAGAAGCAAAATAAACATGGGTAATATTGGGAGGAGGAAGGACTAAAACTGGGGAGTGTGACAGATGCTATCAATGTCATGCCAGTGTCCCCAGGCATATATACATCTATATGTGGTGTGGGTGTGTGCACACACACACACACACTGGTCTATGTATGGTCCATACATGATTCCCTACTCCTGCTATATTCACCTGCAGCTCTCAGTCCCTTGCCCCCATGGATATCTCTCTGGCCGTGTGAGGGAGGCTGGAAACGCTAGACAGTGAATGTTCCTGGATCAGCTCTCAGCCCCTAGTTGGAGGATAAATAGTCAACTTTCTTCTTCCACCTCTGTAGGGTGGAATAGCTCTGAAAGCATCTTCCACCCTTCTCCCAAAGACAAACCTTGCAAATGAGGCACTGACCACTCTTTGTTCTGGACCACATGTTCAAGGATGTTTGTATAGCAAATAGCCTTGTAGAGCAAATAGTCTCCCTCAGGAACAAAGGGCAAGAATTCTTACTGCCCATTAAATAAGATTTCAATTCCCTAAGTACAGGCTTCCAACCCACTACCTGTGTAGGCAAAGTCTAGGCCCATCTGGATCATACCCATGGGACTAGGTTCAAGGAGAGTCAACACTCTAATGCTTACACTGTCTGCTGTACTATAAGTAACAAAGTACTTTGTTTCTGATATAGGGATCTCATATTTTCTGCCAGTATCCATGAAACTGTGTCAAGCCAACCTATTAACTTGAAAGTATGGTGGTCATCTTAGACTCCATTGATCTCACATCATGGAAAATGACCAATTGCAGATTGAATTTGAATTTGGCTGAAATTAGAATAATCATTTTCTAATAATATTTACTTTAAAACATTGCTGTATTATTCAGATAGGATCCTAATTAAAATGTAATACTTTGAAAAAGAGATCTCCAGTTTTTTTCTGGCCACAAAACTTAAAGTCGAACCACTCAAGCCCCCAGTTACTGCCAGATATACCAGGGGCTATAGATTTAATAAGATTTACTACACCGATTCTCTCAGATAGTAAAGTTGCTCACAGATCCAGGGCACACGTACAGCTCTCTTCCCTGAGAACTATTGCAGTCTTAAGAACTCCCAGCGTAACAATCAAACACTCATTACTTTTGCTTCTTAGTTATGGAACTGTGGGTCAATATTGTACTTGTTTGTTTGTTCACTTATTTGTTACAGCATCAAAGAGTCAATCGCATTAAGTGTATGCATTAAAATGACAATGGAGAAAAAAACCATAATTAATGGTGGAAAGAAGGAAAGTCATTACGACTTCTGCATGTTGAGAGGGAAGGCAAGCTCCAGGCTGATGCTTGAGATTGGCAATGTGTTTGAAGTCCAAAGGGTTTTTGCATTCATTCCTAGGTGGAGAAAGGGTGTGAGTGGCTCCGTATACAGAACAGAAAGAGGAACTGTTAAGAACGTTACCAGCTTGCTGCAGCTCCATGGAGAACAGTTAGGTTTATTTTATAGATCACTGAAAATGAATGAAGCCCGTCATGGCTTAAAAACCCATATAGGAATTATTATATAATACATTATATAGTTATATGACTGTGTAATAATGTACATTAAAATTGTGTGTAAGAATTGCATATGTGTGGGGCGCCTGGGTGGCTCATTCAGTTAAGCATCTGACTTCAGCTCAGTATCACAATCTCATGATTCATTTGTGAGTTTGAGCCCTGCATCAGACTCTCTGCTGTCAGCATAGAGCCCGCTTTGGGTCCTCCGTTCCCCCTTCTCCCTCTGCCCCTTCTCCGCTGGTTCTCTCTCTCTCCCTTTCTCAAAATAAATAAATAAACTCTAAAAAAAGAATTGTATATGTTATATATTAATATGCTAGTATATATACGTATTTATTAGTAACATGTGTAGTTAACTTCAGTGTAGTCATTTCAGAAAAAGCTCTTTCTAGACTGCCTATAAAAATAAAGGTTTTCTGTACTATTGTTGGTTCTCTATATTATATTTAAACTTCTGCAGTTACATGTCAGTTATAAAACCTACCGTTAAGATAATATCAAAAAGGTTAGATTAGTTCAACTGTACTATAGGTATGATAATCTTCACTTCAAATCAGAAACCAAAAAGACCCAAAGCTGGGGAAATAAGTTCACCCTTGCTTAATATGCTTTTCAGATTAATCTAAGAATGACACCAAAAGGCCAAGATAAGAAATGCAGGCATTGAATGCAAGCAAACTCCTTTTTTTTCCAAAGAGTCTTTCACTATCGGAATTGAATATACTGATGTGATAAAATGATAGGTATTAGCAGTGTCCTAAAACACTTCAGTTTAACACCGTTTTGTTTGTTTAAGGACTTTTCGTTTCAAACAGAAATAAAATGAGCTTTCTTCCCTGAAAATAGAATATTCATTGCCCTCCCTACTTCTGACACTGATTGTGTAAGTTACCGGAAGAGCAAGCATTGAATGCACAGTTGCTTATTTAGCACCTGTGACACCAGGCACTGTGTTTGGTGTATGGGTTCAGAGGGATAAACACAGCTGATGCCCTTAAGGAACTCAAATTCAGATTTCTTTTTTCAAGATAAAAAATAATATATGACTTAGTTTCCCCTTCCTCAAGGCTATACAAGTGGGAATTTGTTCCAAATTATCTGCAAAACAGAAAGCAAGGGAAATCAAGACAAGTTTTTATCAGCATGTTGCCCGCGTATTCTAACTAACTATGGTCGGAGCCTTCTTCCCTGCGGAAGTGTGAAGGGCCAACCTGTTGAAAGCTCTTACTTCCATATACTTCTTTTAGGGTCTGTCTTTCTAATTTAGTTGCTTGGTTTCTGAAAACTCCTTTCACCGGGTCATTGTGAGGATCCTGGGGCTGCTGGGAAAATGGGCTTAGCTGGGGCAAATGAAGCAAAGACCAAGAGCACCTCCAGATGAGGTAAAAGGGGGGAGTCCAGATTCCTTGTAACTCAGCCCAGATCCTGAGGGCAGAAGACCAGCCAGGGATTGAGGGCCAAGCCACAGCTAGCAATCAAGTGGGCTCCTTGGCTTAGAGTGTCCTTACAGCTAAAGACACACTGTGAAGAACTGGATGATTTTGCAAATATGTTCCCCAAACTGTCCTCTTTTATGCAAATGATTCCAAGGACAGTGTCCCACTTCAATTTATGAGGCTGGTATAATCTAGTCATCAAAACTGAGCAGGGACATTATAAGTAAAAAAAATTACTATAGGCAATCCATCTTAGATCCTAAATGCAAAAATTCTAAATAAAATATAGGTAACCTAAATCCAGCAGACCATTAAATAAATAACAAATACATTGTGTTAGGTTAACATTAGAAAATCTATTCATATAATTCACAACACATTGCAAGAGAAAAACTATCTGATGAACACTATACGTAGAAATACACAAAGATTGGGGTGCCTGGGTGGCTCAGTCGGTTGGGCGTCCGACTTCAGCTCAGGTCATGATCTTGCGGTCCGTGAGTTTGAGCCCCGCGTCGGGCTCTGTGCTGACAGCTCAGGGCCTGGAGCCTGTTTCTGATTCTGTGTCTCCCTCTCTCTCTCTGACCCTCCCCTGTTCATGCTCTGTCTCTCTCTGTCTCAAAAATAAATAAACGTTTAAAAAAAAATTAAAAAAAAAAAAAGAAATACACAAAGATTCAATACCTTTAAAGATAACAAAACAAATAAATACCCGAAACAAGTCAAGAATGGAAGGGGCTCCTTTAGTCTGATCAATGAAATCAGAATCTAAACCTTACACAATAGTAAATAATTAGTAGCATTCTTTTAAGAGGAACAAGTCAGGAACAATAAATAATGCCTACTCCCACTGTTTTTATTTAACCAGTGATCGTAGCCAGCATAATAAGGCACGAAAAAGAAATAATTGCTATAAGCATTGAAAAAGAAGAAATAAAATTGTTATTATTTACAGACTGTAGGATTATTTACATAGAAAATTCAAGGAAAACCATGACTTGCTAATGAAAAGAAGTAGAGATAGAGAAATAGGTCAAACAAAGTGATTAGGGAAACTTACAATAAACCAACATGCCCATGTGTACTTCATGTATGCTGATGGTGATGCTATAAACCAATAAGGAAGATCAGACTATTCAAAGAATGTTTCTGGGTTGACTGACTATCCATTTGAAAAAAATGTCTTTGCTTCATGCCAGATACAAAAATTAATTCCAGATGGATTGAAAACCTAAAGGTTTTTTAAATTTAATATTTATAGAAGAAAACACTACAGAACAATTTTAGAATTCCAGTGCAGAGAATCATTTCTAAACCAAGACACAAAAATGACAAGAAAGTGATACATTTTTTGCTGTGTTGAAATTTGAAACCTCTGTATGACACCATAAAAATCTATAAAGCAAATATTAGAAAAGACATGAGAGCACAAATACCCACAAAGGAGATTTTCTTTTAGGTCCTATTGGCCAGAAATGTGTCAGATGATCACCAGTCATTGCTTATCCACAGGAGCTTAGGGAGGACATTTCTTCCTTTCTTAAGACATTGTAATCTCACACCTCAACCAAATGAGGACACTTTTAACAGGAAGAATGGAGGAAAATGTTGGCTCTGTAGACAATCTACAGCATCTACCAAAGACCATTAATAAGCAATTTACAGAAGAACAAACCAGAACAACCAATAAACCAATGAAAAGTTGTGGGCTTCACTAGTAATCAAAGGAATACAATTTAACTGGGGGGCAGGGAGGAAAGGGAGGGCAAGAGAGATCACCATACAGTCATGAGATTGACTGTAATTCTAAAACTTATTAAAACCAAGTTTTGTGGTTTTATGAGGCCCATCTCCACTTAGATGCCTCCTGATTCAATGTATTCAAAACAAAACTTCTTCCTCCAAATTGTTTCTTCTTCCCAGCCAAAGTCAAGGACACCACCACCAACAACTACAGGGAAAGACTTGAATCATGCTTAACTAATGGCATTGCCTTACCACTCATATCTAATAACTCTGACATAGCTGTAAATCCCTCCTTTCTTTTCCCACACCTCTAGAATCCATCTCCACTGTCAGAGGGGATGTCCTCATCATCATTCCCCGCAAGGAAAACCTCTTAACCCATCTTTCTGCCTCATATATTGCTGCCTTTCAACCATTATTCATCAGGTAGAGGCACTGTGTCTCCTATGCTTAAATGTATCCAGTAGCCTCTGTTATAAAGATCAAGTTAGGGGCACCTGGGTGGCTCAGTTGGTTAAGTGTCTGACTTTGGCTCAGGTCATAGTCTTGGGGTTCTTAGGTTCCAGCCCTGCATCAGGCTCTGTGCTGACAGCTCGGTGCCTGCTTCAGATTCTGTATCTCCCTCTCTCTCTGCCCCTCCCCTGCTGCACTCTCTCTCTCAAAAATAAACATTAAAAAAAAAAAAAGATCAAGCTAAATCCCAAGCGAGATGTCCCTTAATGATATGCCTGTATCTCTTCCAGTCTCATCTACCATTCTGTCTTGTATTCCACACATTCCTATTGGTATAATTTTCTTTTCCCTAAGTATGCTGATTAACAGTTATTTTAGTCAGATTCCATGAGTTGTAAATTTATCCAGTAATTATATGAAATAATTTTGTTTTGCTTTCATCCTTCAATAAATGTTTATTCAAGTTGATAGTTTTTATCCCTCCATATTTTGAGGGCCAAGGAAGTTCACTAATGATGGTACCAAGGACACAGACCAATGATTTGAAGCCCAACAAAAAGACTTGGCTTCCTCCTAACTTCTGTCTGGGACCAACCTTACCTGTAAAACTGAGTCTTTTTTCAAATTTCTCCACAAACTCTAATCAACTTCTTTCCTTTGCTTACCTCTGACTACATTAATTCTCCTCCAAAAAAAACCAGCAGTAGGGGCACATTCCTATCTAGCTTTGTACAGTAGGAAGATCTTAGGAGCATTCTTGCACATTGCCATACTTTAAGGCAAAGCTTAACTATTCATAACTGTTATGAATAGTTTCCATAACTTACAAAAATACATAAGTTAAATAAGAGATCTTAAACTTTCTATTTTATTTTATTTTTTTTTAGTTTATTTATTTAAATTAGGCCCCACACCCAATGTGGGGCTCGAACTCATGACCCTGATATCAAGAGTCCCATGCTCTACCAACTGAGCCAGCCAGGTGCCCCATAAACTTTCTATTTTAATTCCACATGTTAAAGCCAAAGAGGAGACTCAATGCTAAGGACACTAAGGCTTACTTATTTTTGTAATTTTGTCTTTTGCTTCTAGCTGGTAAACGTAGATACATGTATGTTAATCACTAGATTACCAGTACCCTCATTTGGGCAAAATTGGGTAACTCTGTTTCATCTCTAAATCACTAATATTTGTGGCTAACTTAATTGATTTATGCCAAAGATGTAAGTGAAAGTTGTTTTGAGTTTTATCACAGAACTATTAATTTAATGTTTGGAAGAGAAAGACAAAATCTTTTGAAAAACTAAAAGGAATGAAGGGTCCGTTAGCCACAAGAAAAACATGCCAAGGAGAGGCACAAACATACAGGCTTCTGAAGGAGTATGAATTTAAATCAAATATCCTTCAGAGAAGCAGACATTACTTGTTTTTTGAAAAAGATATCGTTGACCTAAAAATGCATGAAACATAGATATTCATTCTAAACAACCCAAAAATATTAACTCATTTTCTCCCTAATTTGTCATTTCCTTTGGCATACTTTCATACAGTCTGAAATCCACCATATAGCACTTAGCATACATGTAGTCTTACAATTGCCCTCTTGGAATCTGAATGTGTAGAAGCCTCATCTCAATGCAAGTTGACTATAAATTCTTTGGGGGCAAGGACCATGATTTCTGTTGTTGCTGTTCTTTTCTAATTACTAGAAATATCTCATAATACCTACTTTGGTATTGTGCTTAGGTTTACGTAATAGATTGGAGTTCCCCAAATGCTACACTTCCTTTTATCAAGCAATATTTCTTCTTTCTGAAATAAACCAAGGAAATACTCATCTCATCCTCCAGGAAATAGACATTAAAGAGATGGTGAAAAAGATATTATGAAAAATTGTATGCCAATAAGCTCAACAATTTTGATGAAATGAGTACATTCCTTGACAATAACATCTTACCAAAGCTGACACAAGAAGAAAGAGAAAATATAAATAGCTCTGTATTTATCTTAGAAATTGAATCTATAAATAAAAATCTTCCCACAAAGCAAATTCTAGGTCCAGATGGGTTCAACTGTGAGCTCTTTTTTTTTTGGAGCCCTTTTAAATATGTAAAGAAGAAATAACATCCATTGTACATAAGACTAGAAGAAGTTCAGCTTAATCATGATATGAAAATCTGTCAGGCTCACTTATTAGATCAAAATCCTGAACAAATTATTCACAAACTGAATCTAGCAATGTATGTAAAAGGAAAATACATTATGGCAAATTTGGTTTTATCTTAAGAATGCAAAGTTGGATTAAAATGAGAAAATCAATTAATGTCATTAACCACATTAACAGATTAAATGTGAAATCATCATATGATACTTCTAATAATGTAAAAAAATGACTAAATAAAATTTAATATTCATTTGTGTTTTTTTTCATCAGCTTTTAGTAAACTAAGAATACGAAGGGACTTCCTTAAGCTATAATGAAAATCTATGGCAAAAATCACACTTCAAGGTGAAAATTGAAAGCTCTCTTAGGAGAATCAGGAACTAGATTCAGATGCATGTTATTTTAGTTTCTATCAACTTTTTAGTGGAAGTTGTAGCAAGTGCAAGAAAACATAAGCTAAATGCATAAGAATCGTTATTTAGGAAACAAAACTTTCATTATTCACAAGTTATATGTATAATTTTAGCATCTGTGTTCATGGGTAAGTTTGCACTGTCACTTTCCTCTCCCATTCATGTCAGGATTAGTCAAGTTTATGCTAGACTTTTTCAATATTCTGGAATAGTTTATGTATATATTGGCCATGTGTCTTATTTTCTGATGCTTTGCCATGGGGGGGATGGTGGGGAGTGGCTTGCTGACCTTGGAGGGACTGCTCTTCCCAGAGCTAATTAATCTCAGAGATAGTAAACAACTCACCCCTGATCATGCCTTTCAAATGTAAACCAATCAGTCCACAGCCCACATCCTTAACCACCTCTCACAGCAGGCTTTCACGCTCCAGGCCACTAGCCATCTGTCCCAATCACTCCAGTGACAGTTACCAAACAACAAGGACATCTCCTATGCCCCAGATCCTCCTGTAATTATTCAAACTAGCCAGCCTTAAACCTCCTTACCCTGCCTCACCCCCACTCTTCCTTCCTAAGAAACTCCAAACAAGTTTCTTGCCAGAGTTCTCCTTCCCCAGCCTCCTGACCACTCCTGGGGTCTCGCCACGGGGGAAGACCATGGCATAGCATGCCCCCTCCTCTTGGGATCTAGGAGTGTAACAAAGTATTTTTTTTTCAAAGTATGTTTTCAATGGCATTCATCTCCTGATCTGCTGACATTGCCATACCTCAATAATAATAAAGCCTATAGTAAAACCTCGGATTGTGAGTAACCTGTTCTGTGAGGGTCCCACAACATGAGCAAACATTTATAAGACATTTTAACTTGATAAATGAGCAATGTCTTGCAATATTAGTACATGACACCGAATATCACATGATCACAACTGAGCCAATGGTTCTTGAAATTCGCTTTAACGTACAAATGCTTTGGATTACAAGCATGTTTCCAGAAGGAGTTATGCTCGCAAACCAAGGTCTTACATATTTTAAAACAATATAAAATCAGAATTATTTGTAGAAGTTGCCAGTAAGTTCTACAAATAATCTGAATATTTTCTGTGTAGGGTTTTTTTAACATTAACTTCTTCATTTTACGGAATTATTCAAGTTTTCTATCTCTAAGTTTTACTATGGACTATTTTTGCTTTCTAAATACTTTGTTTTTCTAGTATTTTGGTGGGTTTTTTTTTTTTTATTTTTGAATACTTCTTTTCCTAAGTATTTTCTAATTGCCATATCATTTCCTCTACATTCTGCCCTGGGAAGTTTCCTTCCTCTTGATCTTAAACACTTTCATACATTAATGATTTCAGTTCTATATCTTCAGCTCCTGAACTTTAGACCTGTAAACCCACCATTCTACTTGATGTTTGCACTTCAGCATCTACTAAGTATTCTCACACTTAATTTCAAGCAACGGTCTCGATTTCTATTCGCAACATACTTTCTCTCAGACTCCTAACTGTCAACCACACAGTTGTCAGAAATGAGAAGTCATCCTCAAGTCCTCCTTCCCCTTCTTCCTCAAGACTAACCACCCACAAGTCCTGTCAGGGGAACATCACTGGATGTTCCTCGTCGGTTCACTTCCCTTCCTTCTGCTGAGGTCACCCCTCCTCACTGGGTCATTGCCAAGGCCTCCCAGCTGGCCTCCTGCTTCCCTTCTCCCAGCCCACAGCTCACTCTGCACAGAGTAGCCAGAGTCATCCAATACTGGTCTCGTCCCTCCCCTGCTGAAGTGTCCCAACATCACCCATCGCCTTCAGAATAAAATTATTTTCTCTTTCTTTTTAGATTTCATAGTCTTCTTCCTCATCTTCCCAATGTTCCTGCTTTTCCCTCCACCTGGAATGTTCTTTCCCCAGAACTGTGCTGGCTCCTCCATCACCATCTCAGATAAGCCTTCCCTGGTTGCTCCATCTAAAGTAACACCCTTCCCCGCAGCCCCCTTTCTTTACTACTATTTGATTATTTTATTTTATGTTATGTTATGTTATGTTATTTCATTATGTTTTATTTCATTGTACTTATTGCAACCCCAAATACTTTATTTCTCCTTTATTCCTGTTTCTTATACTTTATTTCCATGAGAGCCATAAATCCTGTCTGATATTTCACTGCTTTAGACTAGGATAGTATTGGCATACAATACATGCTCATTATGGTGGTTTGAATGGGAGCAAGAACATACTCAAGGTGGACCATGGCAGGCATTTGAGAAAGCAGTTTGAGAAAATGGCAAGGAGACCATACTCCTTAGGGCCAGGGCTGAGGGGACAGTGGGGAACCCTGCCCATCAGCGGGAGAGTCAGACAGGTTGAAACATAAATCCCATCAACAACCTTTCCCGCTCCAGCCTTTGCGCTAAAACCCAGAATCTGGGTAGAGGTTGCAATGCATTTGCTTCTTCTCTGCTCGGTCACCAGAACGGCGGGGTTTAAATAATCAATAGGGAGTTTTGTACTAAGTGACAATTTTTAATTCTAGGGAGACCCAAAATGGAATTCTATCCTTCCTTAAAATAAAAGAAGACATCTCAGAAAATGAGGTATTTAAGATAAATATCACCAAGCATCAATTTGAGCATTACCTGAATGCTGACATCACAAGTGAAAACAATTTCAACTCCACTTAAAAAGATGTCAAATTCAGGCAGTTTTACAACAGGAAATGGAAAAAGGTTAAGGCTTTCACATGATTCAGGTGTCATTTGATATATATACCTAGGAAATTAGGTCATTGAAAATAATTTTTTTAATGAAGAAATTCACAGCTCCGAATCAAATGATGTTTCAATCCATTTTAACCAGTGTTCCATTCATTTCATTCGCGTTTCTTCACGTTGCCCTGCATCGATCACTTAAAAGCTACCAACAATGAGAAGTTCAAAGACTTCTGTGCTTGATTTTACTGTCACTAATATTTTAATGCCAGTAAAATTAAGGCTACTGAACACAGCTATTTTCATGAAGAAGAGAAATTGGAGTGGGCCATCTGCCAAAATGCGACGGACTAGACGGACACGGGATGGGTTCATTAGCATCTACATCCCGCGGTTCACGAAACAAACTCGCTTAAGAAGAGCAAGCCAGAAAGGTGCAGAAGAACCTCAACCACTTTTGCTCTTTCTTTACAAATATCTATGCAAGTATGCAAGACCCCACTCAAATATCACTTCTGGGTGAACACTTGCCTTTCCTTCTCCAGCAGGATTGATTACTCCCTCTTCAGTGTTCCAACATATGAATCTCTGTTCTTAGACATACTTCCTGACGCAAGACGTGTCTCTTCCACTTAACTTCCAGCTTCTTAAAAACAGGAATCCTCTTTTTGTCAACCCTGAATCCCCAGCCCCCAGCACATGGCCAACATCCAAGAAAGGCTTATTGGTGGAGCAAAGTAAAAACAGTATTTAATAGAGGTCCTTCTACACACACTAAGTGCTGATCATAGTTGCACTCGTAGTCATTTTTTTTTTAATTTTTTTTTCAACGTTTTTTATTTATTTTTGGGACAGAGAGAGACAGAGCATGAACGGGGGAGGGGCAGAGAGAGAGGGAGACACAGAATCGGAAACAGGCTCCAGGCTCCAAGCCATCAGCCCAGAGCCTGACGCGGGGCTCGAACCCACGGACCGCGAGATCGTGACCTGGCTGAAGTCGGATGCTTAACCGACTGCGCCATCCAGGCGCCCCTCATAGTCATTTTTAAAACTCTGATCCACCCCTACTCTCTCATAGTTCATGTTCTGCCTGTGGAGTTAAAACAGAAGGAAGGCTTGCTTTCTATCTAGTGTTCTGCTTTCACCCACCCAGTTTGTCAGGACCACAAGAGCAACCTGCCTGTGGTTTTTTTTTCTGGCACAAGGGGCTTATACTCCAAATCAACACGCGTGGCCAGAATAATGAAAAATAATAAAATAAAATCAGAAAATTGTTTCACATCTCTTGAATGAACACTTGAATATTCCTAATGCTCTCTTTGAAGTTAAGGAAAAAGATCCATAACATTCCAAACAGTTTTCCAAAGAGAAGCCCTAATTAAGTTTTCAGAACATGCTTGCAATATTTTTTAAAGAGAGGAAATTTTAAATATAATGTATGAGAGTCACCATACTAATTTACTTATAAAACATATCCAGTAAAGAGCTGCTCCTAGGCATAACTTATACGCTGGATCTGTCCAGCTGTAAATCAAAAGCACTCACCATGGGGTGTTTCTAGTGAAATTGTCCCACTCCCCATTAATTTTGCTGACTGGAGTTTCAGTTGAAGATTAAGTAGTTAATTTTTCAAGTGGTAGTACAAATTCTCCCTTCTCTTAATGGAAGATGGTGAGAAAAGAGTGTTTTTCATGTTTGTAGTTCATGTGGAGAGACAAAACTATTGTATCAGATTGCAAAGTAATGATCCCCTCTGGATAGAGTTTTTAAATCACCCATTCGTGCAGTGTAGAAGGTGAGAATTTTCTTATTCAAGGGAGTTAAAAAAATACATTTTCAAATGGGGAAAATCTATGACACTAGAGATATAAAGGCTATGCCATCCAATGTGTGAAATAATGGTGATTTGAAATATCATGTTCCATTATCCCCATAAGAACACTTACACCTACCACACATTGGGTCTGGTCTTTGATTTGGGTAATATGGACCTTGTAATGTCCCATCACGCTGGGTCACCCGAAATGGCACATAATAAAAGTGTGCTGTAATTCAGTCTTCCCCATGGGAATTAACCCCATGCCACAGCTCTGACTTTATAGGCAGACCTCAGTCTAGTTTAATTCTTTCAGAAAGCTACTTGCCACCAAGTTCCCACTAGACGATCTGAAAAATTATTGTGAGCTTACCCACAACATGAAATTCCATGGTGGTAGTGATAGATCTTTCCTAAATCCAATAATCATCAAGTGCCTTTGAAATGCTGTTTATTAAATATTAACCTCTGTGTTTAACACTGGATTTTCTAAACTGTTTTCCTAAATCCTGTGGAAACTATCCCAAAATGATACCCTGTGCAGTGAGAGTGCAGAAGTACAGCTTATAAACAAAACAAGTAAGTATTTATATTCTGTTTTCAATTTATTCAAAATATATGGTTCTTTCCCAGTTAAAGGAGAAAATGATTACGTATTCAGTTATCTTGAAATAATTAAAAGGTCATCAATTTCCTGTCATGGAAGTGATATGGTTTAATTACATTCTATAAATGTATTGACCGGGCCATCGGAGGAGACTAACCTGCTGAGCGATTATTATCTTCATAACAAACTGATGTCCATTGAGTGGGATATAAGTATGTACATAGAGACTTGTGTATTTGTGGGGATTTGAAAATGACTACAGAGATGCTGAATGGCAGAGTTGGTTGGAACCAAGGAGAATTTAAGATGTGCTTGTATTTTCCTAAGAGAAAGTAAATAGTCATAGAAATACCGAATTTATTTATGTTAATATATGAAAACATTCCCCTTGCAAAAACTTTCATCCACATCAGACTATTGAAACTGGGCAGAGAGAATGGCAGATAAAAATGCAACGAAAGAAAACATCTCTCAAGTTAGTCACATTTGCAATTTCTGCTAATCTAGTCTAATGCAGTTGAAAGAAACAAGCCCCTAAATGTATTGGAAAGCTAAAGCACTCCTTCTGCTATCACCTAGCCATGTGTCGACACCAGCCAGGAAAGTCCTACATAGTAAGTAACATGGAACTCTCTACTGACCATCTAGAACATCAAAATGTAGTGTTTCTGCCAAAAGTTTTATTTCAAGTGGTAGCATACTGCTTTGAAGAATGGATTAATAATTCATAAAATGGATTTTTGTTGCCCCTCTTCTCCACATCAGTCCGTCCTGAGATGTACCAGGTTGCTGGGATCCCTCTGCAAAATTGTCACCGCTCCATTAATCTGAGCCTTCCACTTATTTAATGTGTCCTGAATGCTATTTCATCCTCTTTTCCATCTCCATCTATTAAACAGACTCAACTCAAACATCAACGCTCTTAGTGAAGCCCCCAGAGCTGGGCATTTCTTCCACTACTTACCTCAATTGTACAAGGCAGCCCAGCATATGAAAACAACAGTGGATCAGGAGCTGACTCTCTGAAACTAACCAGCTTTGTGATCCTGAGGAAGCTTCCCCGGTACCCCAAGCCTTGGGTTCCTTATCTGTAAGACTGAGATAATGACACATAACTCAGCAAGTCTTACAACAACTAAATGAGAGAATGTGTGAGCCCAGCACAGTGCATGGCACGCAGAGGCACTCAGCAAGTGGTAGCCACCCCCACCCGATGCCTCCACATATTTCTGTTCCCCTCCAGGATTCTCTCCGATAAGCCTTCAGCCAACCAGACTGGGAACCATGGTGACGATGCATCCGGTGTTAGGTCAGTGCCCTGTTTGCTGCTCCCTAAAGTCCTGTGCAAGCATGAAATTCCCTTTGTGCGTTTCATCCTTCTCCTCCATGTCTCTCTCCCCAGCTGATTCCAGCTTCCACACACAGAGATTATGATCCACATAGTCTAGGGTAGGGTCTACAGCTGAGCATTTTTTTAAAACTCTTAGGGATAATTTTAATGTGCAAGCAAGGTTGAAAACCATGGCACCCCTTCATGGTCCCCTTATGTTGCTCCCACTAATTGTGCCCCTGTCTGAATGAACTGCAATTGTTTCCTGGCTTGTTTACCCTACTTTCTGTGATATCCTTCAAGGCCAATGCTGTGTCTCATTCATCTTCAAATCAATGGAAATGTAGCACAATGCCTAGTCTTTTCCCAATCCTAAAAATCTTGATGGATACAAAAATAAGATATTGGATAAATGGCTTCCCCTTTTCAGTCCTGTTTTCTATTCAGGAAAATATGTAAAATGGTTCTTCTCCTACTTACAAAGATATTGGTCAGGTAAATTGGGTTAAAAGAAAGCATTTGGAGGCGTCTGGGTGGCTCAGTTGGTTAAATGTCTGACTCTTGGCTTTTACTTAGATTATGAACTCGCAGACTGTGAGTTTGAGCCCCACATTGGGCTCTGTGCTGACAGCATGGAACCTGCTTCGAATTTTCTCTCTCCCCGCCTCTCTGCTCTTCCTGCACTTGCTCTTTCTCTCAAAATAAATAAATAAACATCTAAAAATTACAAGAAAATAAAAGAAAGCATTTGTTGGGGCACCTGGATGGTTCAGTCAGTTAAGTGTCTGACTCTTGATTTCAGCTCAGTCCATGATCTCACGGTTTGTGAGATTGAGCCCCTCATCAGGCTCTGCTCTGACAGCTTGGAACATGCTTCGGACTCTCTCTCTCTCCTCTCTCTGCCCCTCCCCTGCTTGCGCACTCTCTCTCCATCTCCAAATAAATTTTAAAAAAGTATTTGTTTAAATAAACATATGCCATACAAAATAAATAATAATAAATACATATACATGCCACATAAAGCACAGTATTGCTAAATTCCAATAATTGCGTTCACATTCACTTGATACAATAAGTAAGCTGCAAATAAAGATGTTTAATGAAAACTTCTATCAACATAGTCATTCAACCTTCTCTCTTGAACTCCTTTCTATCAAATTCGTGGCTTTCAGGGGTAATCCTGACAGTAACTCCTATAGAGTAGAATTCATGGCCACAGTGATTCTGAATTCATCTCCCAAAGACTGATAAATGATGAGCTAAACTTCATTTGCAGACAAAATTGGAACACGAAGCTGTGGCCTCAGAAGAAAAAGGATCATATACGTAGCCAGTCATGCTCCTGGATCCAGAACTAGACCAAATTCTGGAAAGTGGAACAAACCCAGAAGCCACTATTTATGCATCATTCCCCCGGCAGGGTTTGGAAGAGAGTTCTCCATACCACATACCTGAAGGGTGGTCTGGGTAAGCATGTTCTTGCCTTTAGGATGTGGGGGAGACCTGCCTTAGTTTTTGAGTGTTATTGTATCAAATTACCACAAACTTAGTGGCTCAGAAATGAAAACAGCCCTATAGGTTTATTCTCTCACAGTTGTAAGAGTCAGAAGTCCAGAATGAGTCTTCAGTAGCTAAAATCAGGGTGTCAGCAGGGCTGGTTCCTTCCCGAGGCTCCAGGGGACAATCTGTCCCTAGCTTCTTCCATCTTCCGGTGGCTCCTGACCACATTATTCCAATCTCTTTCACTCTGGTCACATCTCCTTCTTCTGGTCAAGTCTCTCTTTGCCTCTCCCTTACAAAGTCCCTTATGAATACGTTTAGGGCTACCTGGATAACCCAGAACAATCTCTCCATCTCAAGATCCTTAATCACATCTGCCAAGTCCCTCTCGCCATGTAAGGTGACATTCATACGTTCTGGAGATTAGGATGTGGACAGATTTGGGGACCATTATTCTGTCTACTATAGATATATAATTAGATGAAAACGATATTTGGCCACAAATAACTATAGTACAAGGAAGCAAGTGAGTAATGATGCTCTAAAAGAAGTACAGATAATGCCATGCAGGAGAAAGAGAGGGAATAAAGTTCTTTCCACCCAGAAGGGTTGGGAAAGACTCTGTGAGCTGTAGAAATGGGAAGAATTTGGCAAAAGTAAAAATCAAAATATGTCAGTGGAAAATTCAATAATCAATACTCATTCCTCCCATGGTGTGCGCACATACACACACACACACACACACAGACACACACACACACAAAATAAAATACAACAAAACATCTTGAAAAAGAGTAGCATCGGGAAGATTCTGGGCCAGTCAGCCAATGATCAGTGGTATAAACTGATAGTAAATGAAACACTGAAATTCTGGAACAAGCTTAAACTGAAAACCAACAGAACACAATATCAAGAAACAGGCTATCTCATAAACTAAAAATATATATGTATATAATGATAAAAGAAACATGTTATGCGTAGGAGGGATGGTAAGTCATTTCATGAGTAAGTTCCCTTGGTGCTATTGATTATTCAGTGAAAAAAATCTATTTAGATGCTTATCTAAAATTATTCACCAAAATTAATTCCAAGAAATTTAATAATTAAATATAAAATATCAATATATAAAAAAATCAAGAAGAAATCATTGGAGGAGATACAATTTACTAAATGTAGAATAAAAACATTAATCTATTTTGCTAAGTTACAAATTTAAGCCTCTGTTTATCCAAAAAAAATAAAGAAATAGCACAAAATTAAAAGACGAGCATCATATTTGTGGGAAAATAGTCACAGGAAATACTATATAGACAAAGTACTAATATCCTTATATAGAAAGAGGTTAATCAAATTGAATTTTAAAATACTGAAGCTCTAATAGATAAATTGACAAAGGATGTGAATAGGCAATTTCCAGAAAGGAAATATAACTAATCAACAAATGTGTGGAAAATGCTTTCCTTCACTGGTAATCAAGGAATGGTGCATTAAAATAACAATGAAGTAACATTTGACCCCTATCAAATTAGCAAAGATTTTTTAAAAAAATAATAATATCCATTGCTGATGTGGGGACTGTGAAAAGGGTACTCTCGAATATTGCTGATATTTTGGGATAAGCCTTTTGGAAAGCAATTTGGCAAAGAGCCTTATAATGTTTATACTCTATAACTCAGGAAGTCCACTTTTGAGAATGGAGCCTAAGGAAATAATCCTGAATATTGAGAAGCATTATTTATGATGGCAAAAAATATCAGAAATGATCTAAATATCAGAAAAACATATAATAGTTAAACAAATATGAGTGCTCACTTCATTGATTATGAGGTAACTTCAAACAATTATGCTTATAATTAAAATGCAATATATAAAAAATAGGTTACATGTTGAATTAGAAACTCAGAATAAAAATAGTGTAAATGCGGCTTTTACATTTAGCAGGAAAACAAATAGACTAAGAATTTGAAAGAAATACAAGAAAAGATTAACAATGTCTGTCTTTGGATAGTAGAACCATGGAGGGGATACACACACACACACACACACACACACACATATTTTAATTAAAGGACCCTCTCATTATGAGATATCCCTTTCTTGACACTTTCAAATTCTTATAGTGTGTCACATAAAGCTTTATTAAAAGCTATATTCTTTAAATGCCCCAAATTAAATTGTCTTTTTTCCTACATAAGATTTTCAGGAAATAACTTTTTTCCATTCTTCTAAAGTAAGAACTGCCTTTTGTTTTTAATTTTTTGGTTGTTGTTGGTATGCAAATAATACAAGAATTATAGATTTGGAATTTCCCTCAAGAGAATACCCAGACCACTTTCCTTCTAAGACAATAATCTGGTACAGCATTCTAAATCTCTATTGATTATAACGCAGCCCTCATAAAGTGTTTCTACTTGCTCATAATTCCCCCCATTAACTTTGAAATTCAAATAAGTGATGCAGTTTTAAAAAAAAAATTTCATCTAGCTTTTGACATATATCTATCTAGAGATAAAGGCTAAACTGATTTCATGTTTTTAAAAACACTCGCAAATATCATATACAGTTCTAACCTTAATAGCAATAGGTTTTTAAATTTTTTTTAATATCTATTTATTTTTGAGAGAGAGACAGAGCATGAACAGGGGAGGGGCAGAAAGAGAGGGAGACACAGAATCCGAAACAGGCTCCAGGCTCTGAGCTGTCAGCACAGAGCCCAACGCGGGGCTCAAACTCACAAACCGTGAGATCATGACCTGAGCCGAAGCCAGACACTCAACCGACTGAGCCACCCAGGCGCCCCCAATAGCAATTGGTTTTTAAAGAGTTATGCTCATTGAAGGTAACATTTTAAGAAGCGATTTTTCAAATCACTCTAAGAAATCCATCAAATGACTCCCTACCATTGGATTTGGCAAAAATGGAGCTTGAGGTTGAGGGAGGGAGCTCAAAAAAAAAAAAAAAAAAAAAGCAGGGTGCAGGAGTCCAGTCAGCTGGGGAACCAGAAACCAGTGGCCCAGAAAGAGGTCTAGTCACACCTGGGAGCCAGGAGTCACCTGGCACTGGGAACCCAGTGGACAATTTTCTCTTGGAAACCAGACCAGGGATGCAGCCCAGAATGGCGCTTGCCTTGGAGCGCCTTTAGGAAAAGTAGCCTTCTTCTGTCTCCTGTACCAGCCCTACACACCCCCTTCTCATGTTGGGGCTTTCTTTTCTGGTAGACAGGAACTACTCCTGTAGACCCGTACCCAGGTCCTCTAGCCATGGAGAGAACCCCACTCCTGTGGGCCAGCAAGGGTGCCCTGGTCAGACATGACGGTGTTTTTAGGATGTGGGCAAGACTATGAGTATCGCCTTGAACTTCTCTTGCCTGGTTTGTAGCCATGTTGGATCAGGCCAGAGACTTATGACCTCCTGATGCACGGTGTCTAGACAGCATGACATTATAAATGGCATTGGCAAACCTCACCTGATCACAAAACTCTCAACACTCTAGAGTTGACTTGTCCAGTATCGGAGCCATTACCCATACAAAGCCATTGAGCTTCAACTTCAAATTAATTAAAATTAAATAAACCCAAAAATATGGCTCCCCAGTGGCACAAGCCCTGGCTCAAGTTTAGCCACAGGTGGCCGGTGGCCACCACATCGGAAGGGACAGGTATAGACCATACCCACGTTTATAGGAAGTTCCATTAGACACACTAATCTAACAGTAGTTTCCCCATTTCTAAGACAGTAGAACTTAGAGGATCTGACTTTAAAAAAAAAAACCTCAGAGAAGAGGCTTGCATGCTGTCAGCATTTAACTAATTAATAATTAATTAAATAATTAATTAAAA